>NC_138768.1:296105054-296427554 GCF_965119305.1 Pelophylax lessonae | reverse complement strand
CTGGCCGCCCTGGATCCCAGGGCTGAGGGCCAGATGGATCCCCAGCCTGCCATCGAGCGTTCAGCTACGGTTCGCCCTGGCGCCATGAACGACCCATCCCTGCTCGCTGCAGGGATGCTGCCTGTGAGGTGGCTACCTCACTGGACGCCATTCTGCGGTCTTGTGCTGCAGTCCACAGCGTCCTGGCTGCGGCACTCCCTGTCGTCTTGATAGCGGTTTGTCGCTGGAGACGGCTCCCCACGCCATCCGGTACGGTAAGCACCTTCTGTGTGGGGACCATCTGTGTGGGTGTCAGTCTGTGGCTGTGTGTACCCCCATGTCTGTATGAAGTGCGGGCTCCCTGTCAGATCCCTGTATGGGTTAGCATGCCTTTGTGGGCTGCGAGGGGGGGGGCCCTCCCGCTCTGCTGTGAGTTCTGTCTGGGGCAGATTGGGTGCAGACATGCTTGAGCGGCGGCCGCTGTTGCGGCCCGCCATTTTTTTGCAGAAATGCTATGGACGGCCCTGTCTCTGTACAGCGCTGTGTTTTAGCGCCACTCGCCGCCATTTTGGCGGGCCGCGCTCGTTCGAGCACATGTCGGCGCCATTTTCTTGTAGCCTCTATCCCTCAGCCGAGCGGCCATTTTTGCGGAGCCTTCATAGGCTATATCAGTCAGCCGGTTATTGCATCACTTCCTCTCTCTCTGGAACAGCGATCGGTGGCAGCAGCCTGTTTGTGCTCTCTCCAGGTTTTTCCTTCATTGTCCTGTCATTCCTTGCTCAGTGTTCTCTATCCCTGCGGGATCGGTGCATACAGTAGTGTACGGTGGGCTGCGCTCGCCGTGGTGTTAAAGGGCCAGTACCTTTTTTTCCTTTCATTGCTGTGGGCATGGATTCTCAGGTTAGCAAGTTTCCCCCCGCCCTGGTGGGGGACCAGGGGGCTGCTGCTCCCCCCGAGGGGGCTGATCTGGCCACGGTAGTGGCGTCCTTAGTTTCTCAGATGCATGTGCTGATGGCTGAACGATCCGCAAAAAGGGCCAGGTTATCCATTTCCTCTGATTCAGAGGGCGATGTGGCTGCTGTGGCTGGCGTGCCCTTCTCAGGGTCTCGCTCATCTCTGGACCTTATGGGGTCTGAGGGGGAGGCGGAGGTTGGAAGGGGTTGATGTTTCTCCCCCTGGCTCGCCTGAAGAGCTTGCATTCATGGATGAGCTGATTGCCTCCATTAAGGATACGTTGCACCTGGAGGAGGAGCCCACTCCTCCTGCTAGGGTGTCCTCCTTTGGGACGCAAAGAACCTGCAAATCAGCGCAGGTTTTTCCCTGCCCTGCAGAATTTCATCATACTGTTAATGAACAGTGGCGCAATTTAAAGAAGCCCTTTACAGTGCCGAATAAGTTTAAACTGCTTTATCCGTTTGCGCCCTCCACCGACGAGCGTTGGTGTGTGGCGCCTCAGGTGGATCACGCGGTAGCCGTTTTAAACAAAGCTACTGCGGTTCCTTCTGAGGATACCCCGGTTTCCCGGGACCCTACGGACAGGAGGTTGGAGTCTCTTGCCCGTCATGCCTATATGGTTGCTGGTTCTATGCTAAAACCTATTTTTGCTTTGGTTATGGCGGCCCAGGCGGTTGCCGATTGGACAAAGGTGCTCAGGTGCACCCTGGTGGCTGATTCGGCTCCGCCTACCACGTTGGCTATGGTGGATCAAATCCATCAAGGAGTCATGTACTTGTGTGATGCGGACTTGAATTTAGCTCCTTTGGCTGCACGCCTGTCCAGCGTGGCGGTGCTGAACCATCGTCTGATATGGCTGAAAAGTTGGTCGGTCGACCAATCTTCTCGCAAGACGTTGGCGGACTTTCCGTACGTGGGATCTCGCCTTTTTGGCGAGGCTTTGGATACTCTGATCAAAGGAGTTACGGGGGGCAAGAGTACTCTCTTACCCCAAAATCCCAAGCACAAATCTTTCCGTGGCAAACAGGACTCCTCGTTTAGGCCCTCTCAGGGGTCCTTTCGTGCCTTTCGGTCGCAATCCAAGGGCAAGCCCTTCAAAGGCCAAAGCTCCCAGAAGAAGCCGTGGGCGGGTAAGCAAAAATCTGGCCAGTCCGGTTCGTCAACCCACGCCAATTTCGCCTGAAGGGGCGCCCTCACCCGTTTCTGGGGTGGGGGGACTTCTGCGCAGTTTCCTCCAACCTTGGCTGTTCTGCATTCAGGACAGATGGGTTCAGGAAATCGTTCGATCTGGTTACAAGATCGAATTTCTCTCTCGGCCGGCGGGCAGATTTTTTCCCTCAAATCTTCAGCTGTCTCCGGAGCGCTTGCAGGATCTGCACCTGGCGGTGTGGGACCTGCGGGCCCAAGGAGTGGTGGTTCCGGTGCCTCATCGGGACAGATTTCGGGGGTTTTACTCCAATCTGTTCACTGTGCCCAGAAAGGAGGGCAAGGTGCGTCCGATTCTGGACTTGTAAGCTCTGAACCGCTTTGTGCGGGTTCGCAAGTTCCGCATGGAATCCCTGCGCTCAGTGGTGGCTGCCCTGAGTCCGGGGGAATTCATGGCCTCCATCGATTTGAAGGATGCGTACCTGCACATCCCCATTTTCGAGGGTCACCAAAGGTACCTTCGATTCGCCATTGCGGAGGATCACTACCAATTCGTGGCGTTACCTTTCGGTCTCGCTTTGGCTCCACGGGTTTTTACCAAGGTGCTGGCGCCGGTTCTGGCCCTGTTGCGAGCACAGGGCATTGCTGTCTTGGGGTATCTGGACGATCTCCTGATAAGGTCAAATGCCAGCCAGAGTCTGGTGACCGACCTGTCCACCACGGTGCAGACACTGCAAGAGTTCGGTTGGACCATAAACTTTCCGAAGTCGACTCTGTGTCCTTCGGTTCGGCTTCCCTATCTGGGGATGGTTCTGGATTCTGTTCAGGTGAGGGTCTTCCTGCCGGCAGACAAGCTCCGGACACTTCGGGACAAGGTCGGGTCCCTCAGGACCAACCAATACTCGTCTCTCCGGACATGCATGAGATGTCTGGGTTTGATGGTCTCGACTTTCGAGGCGATCCCTTTTGCCCAGTTTCACACGCGGGGTCTCCAGGCGGAGATTCTTGCCGAGTGGGACGGGCGACCGCAGTCCCTGGATCTGCGGATCTCATTGAGCCAACGCACTAGAAGGGATCTTCTGTGGTGGCTCCAGTCCCCGGCGGTGTCGGGGGGCAAATCTTTTCGTCCATTGTTGTGGACGGTGATCACCACGGATGCCAGCCTGTCGGGCTGGGGTGGTGTTCTGGGCGTTCTGTCCGCCCAGGGAACTTGGTCGGAGGAGGAGTCCTCCCTTCCGATCAACATTCTGGAATTGCGAGCGATAAAGCTTTGCCTTCTGCAATGGTCGGAACGGCTTCAGGGCCATCCGGTTCGGGTTCAGACGGACAATGCCACAGCGTTGGCCTACATCAACCATCAAGGGGGCACCAGGAGTGCCCGAGCGGCTCGGGAAGTGGCCGACATTCTGTCTTGGGCCGAGACGCACGTCCCGGCGATAACGGCAGTTCACATTCCGGGGGTGGAGAACTGGCAGGCGGATTATCTGAGTCGCCAGACCCTGGACCAGGGGGAATGGTCCCTTCATCCGGATGTCTTCCAGATGTTGTGCGCGAAGTGGGGTTCCCCAGATGTGGACCTGTTCGCGTCTCGTCTAAACAACAAGGTGGAAAGGTTCATGGCAAGGACGCGCGATCCTCGGGCGGACGCCTCGGACGTGTTAGTGGCGCCCTGGCATCGGTATCGTCTGATGTATAGCTTTCCACCGATTCAGCTGCTGTCCAGGCTCCTTCGCAGGTTAGCCTCGGAACCGCATGCGGTGATTCTGGTGGCACCGGACTGGCCTCGCCGGTCTTGGTACGCAGACCTCGTCATTCTGGCAGTCGACGCTCCGTGGCGCCTGCCGCTTCGGAAAGACCTTCTGTCTCAAGGGCCGATATTCCATCCTGCTTTACAGTCGCTGGCTTTAACGGCCTGGCTGTTGAAGGCCAGGTCCTGAAGGATAGGGGTCTCTCCCCTGAGGTCATTCCCACTTTGATCAAGGCTAGAAAAGCCTCTTCGGGGAAGATTTACTACCGTACTTGGAAAGTATACTTTGCCTGGTGTGAGTCCAGGGGGTATTCCCCTCGCTCGTACTCGGTGTCGAGAGTGTTGGCTTTCCTCCAAACTGGAGTGGACCAGCGTTTGGCGCTGGCCACGATTAAGGGCCAGATTTCTGCGCTGGCCGTTCTTTTTCAGCGCCCTGTGGCGTCAAATTCATTGGTCCGCACCTTTGTTCAGGGGGTGCGACATTTGGCCCCTCCTAGGAAGGAGCCTTTGCCTCCATGGTACTTGAACCTAGTTCTGTCCGTGTTGCAACATGCTCCCTTTGAAAAGATCAGGGAGATCTCGTTGCCTCTGTTGTCCAAAAAGGTGGCTTTTTTGGTGGCGATCACTTCGGCTCGCAGGGTGTCGGAGCTGGCGGCTTTGTCCTGCAGCTCTCCCTACTTGGTGGTTCACAAGGATAAGGTGGTCTTGCGAGCTAACCCGTCCTTTCTGCCGAAAGTGATCTCGGATTTTCACCTTAATGAGGAAATTGTCTTGCCTTCGCTCTGCGCAAAGCCGAATCATCCTAAGGAGGTTGCCTTACATTCCTTGGATGTTGTCCGGGCGATCAGGGTTTACCTGTCGTCCACTAAGCCTTTTCGCAAGTCGGATTCCCTCTTTGTCCTTCCTGAGGGACCTCGGAAGGGCATGGCGGCGTCGGCTGCGACTATCGCCAAATGGATTAGGCAAACCATTGTGCAGGCCTATGCCTTGAAGGAGAGGGTTCCTCCCTTCCCTGTAAAAGCGCACTCTACGAGGTCGTTGAGTACGTCTTGGGCTTTCCGGCATCAGGCTTCTGTGGCCCAGGTGTGTAAGGCGGCGACTTGGTCGTCCGTTCACACTTTCTCAAAGTTTTATAAGGTGGATGTTCAGGCCTCGGCCGATGCCTCCTTTGGCCGTAAAGTTCTCAGTGCGGCAGTGCCTTAGGGACCCTTGTTTTGGGTCCTTGGCTGTTGGGGTGTTTTACCCCTGGGTTACTTGTTTTTCCTGGGTTGTTGCTCCTGTTGAGCACGTTTTCCTGTTGCCCAGTTGGTTCTCTTACTGTGTGTAAGGTTCCTTTCTCTGATGTGGGTACTGCGTTGCTTTTTTTGCGGCTGCGTCTCCCACCCCTCAGGTCTACACTGCTTTGGGACATCCCATTGGTCAAGACTTGTGAGTGGGCGGCGACTGTCGGAGGACGTAAGAGAAAACTGAATTTTTGTAAAATCTTACCGTAAAATTCCTTTCTCTGAGTCCTCCGACAGTCGCCGCCCCTCTTTTGGGGTTTTTGTGTACTCTTACTGCTATGCTACCAAACTGAGTTGGGAATGCTGGTGCAGGGAGGTATTGACTAAGGGGACAGCCCCTAGGGGTGTGTCTATGCTAAAAGCTTTTGTTATTAACAAATCTTGTGCCTAGCTACTCCTGCGGAGAAAAGGTCAATACCCATTGGTGAAGACTTGTGAGTGGGCGGCGACTGTCGGAGGACTCAGAGAAAGGAATTTTACGGTAAGATTTTACAAAAATTCAGTTTTCCTCTTCACTTCACAAGCTCCCTGGAGCCCCTCAATTCTGGGACACAACCTCCTTCTAGACCCTGGCAGGGCAACGCTCTGCCACAATGGACATACTTTTCAGTAAGCCAACATTTCTGTATTAAAAATCCTTTTTTTTATTGGTCATATGTAATATTCTAATTTTCTGAGATGCTGAACTTTGGTTTCTCACTAACTTTAAGCCATAATCGTCAAAATGAAAAGAAAGAAATGCTTGAAATATATTACTCTGCGTGTAAAGAATCTATAAAATATATGAGTTTCACTTTTTGAATTGAATTACTGAAATAAATTAACTTTTTGATGATATTCTAATTTATTGAGATGCACCTGTGCATACTTTCATCAAAAGGCATGGTACTCTTAAGTCAGCCAAGTCTGGCTGCAAGCCTTCTTCTCAGTGATGGAGTGCCCCCACTTGTCAGAGTTGGGGGACCTCTGGCAAACGTTCAAAACAAAGAAAACCAGCACAAACACACAGCTCACTGCCCAAAGAAGATACAAATTGAAAGCAAAGTAAAAAAATATATATTTTTATATATATTTATAATTATATTTATGATATACATATACACACACACAGTTTTTAATTTGTACTATTGATCTCTTGAGCTCCATCATTCAGTATGTGGACTGGTCTAACCCTGAATTTGCAGATTTGTATATTTATATACTCTTTTTTTGTGCAGTGAGGTGTGTGTTTGCTGTTTTTGAGATTAGGCACTGGGATTACCCCCCTTTTTGGTTTCTTGCGGTGGCTCATCACCCCAGTTCCAGATGAGGGACTCTTTTAGGGTTTCTACCTTTCATAGTTCTCAATTAAAATGAGAAGTTTGTCCCTTCTTGAATCTGAAGAACCTCAACTTTCTCCTTCAGGTTTAAAGCTTCTGCAAGGAATTGGCCCGGTTAATAATTGCCTTCCTCCTTCTTGGGTATTTCTTCAGTAGACATCTTCCCATCTTTCCTCCTCATAAATGTTATCTGCATTTTGCAGTGGGTGATCAGCATTTTGTTGCCATTCCCTTTAGCCTGCCCATCTCCCCTACTGAGTTTTAACCAAGGTGCTTGCCTTGGTCCCAGCTGTTACCAATGGATACACATTGTGGGTTTTGTGGACAATCTCTTGCTAAAGGATCATTCCTTCTGAACTCTTTCAGGCACCGTCCAGAGGACAATGCAGACTCGGCAAAGATTTGACTGGATCCTCAACCTTCAGAAGTACTAGCTAAAGGCGAGCACCTGGGTCTGACATTGAATATGCCCTTTTCAGGATCTTCCTGCCCTGGGACAAACTCCACTCTCAGGGTCAACCCTTAATTTGTCGCTGCAATAAGGTCTTTGGATTAATGCTTGTCTTCTTCAAGGCCGTGTCATACACCTAGTTTCACTTTAGACTTTTGCAACTTAACACCCAGGCACCATGGGACAATTGGTTCTGGGACCATCTGATTTGCAAGGCCATGCATCCAGGAAAATGGACTCTCCATCCAGAGGTATTCCAAGTTCTTTGCCTTAAGTGGGGAACTCATGATATGGATCTCCTGCCCTCCATATTCAAAAACAAATTGGACAGATTTGAGAAACATAAAAAGGGTAACCCGTGACCTTGGACTCTCTTTTGGCCTCTTAATCCCTAATTAAAGCTTGTGTGTAGGGTGCCGGGGTGTCCCATACATCTCTACCCCCACCACCTGGTTCTTTCAGACCTTTAGAGACTGTCCTTCGAACCTATTAGATATATTCCCTTATCTGACATTAATCGCAAGGTGGTCCTTCTCGTTATTGTGAGTACGAATTCTGCATGCTGGGTCTATAAAGGATAGAGTTTTGTTTTTCATCTAGAACTGTTATTTAGGATGATATCCAAGTGGTCAGTTGTCCAAACTTTTTTCATGATATACTCCAGAGGTACTGTATGTGTTCTGCCAGTATTACATAATTGTTATGATAACATGTTGCTTAACCATTGCGCAGCCATGTTATTTATGATATTCTCTTATTGGTTAAAGACCATCTCCACCTCTCTTTTTCACCATTTTGTAATTCAAATATATGAATGAGGAAACATTAAAGCTTTGACTGCTGAGTGAAACACATCTGATCTTTGGAAGCGCAATGTTAATTTCTTACTATTATTCAAGTAATTTTTCTATTTTCTTTATTGAGAGTGTGAAGTTGACTTTTTTTTTTCTATAGCCAGCACTCTTAATTTCCTTTAAAAAATTTCTCGGCACACTGTGCTCAAAAGATTGGCTACTCCTGCTTTAGACCATGGGCTTGAATGATGATTTGTTTAATCCAGCTAGAGATGCACTGGTGCAAGAAGCTGGAAGCTTCCTGTGAGAACTATCAGGAAGCACACAAAGGGAATCTGATTGCCTAAAAGATGCTGTAGCTAAGAGGTAGTCTCAGAGCAGCACCTATACAATGGAAGACAATGTCCTGGTTGAGGTAGAAGGAAGGAAACCAAGGAAGGAAAAAAAGGCTTTAGGACTCAAGTCAACCTTATCCTTGTGTAACACTACACTAGGAAAGGTTGGTTTAGGGTAATGCCACTAACTCGAAGACCCTCTGCGAAGAGGTCATAACTCATAGGAAATAAACTATATATTTCCTTATAGAATTAAACGTGCTGTGCAGTGCTTCTTGAAGGTAACCTTAAGTGCACTCGGGAACATAGAGTCACACAGTGATAACTTACCCTTGTTTCAAAAGCCCCAATTCCTGCACTTTTACACCTCAGATCAGCCCTAATTCCTGCACCTTCACACCTCAGGTCAACTCCAATTCCTTTTCTTTCAGACCGCAGATCAGTCCTAATTCCTGCACCTTTACACCTCAGATAAGTCCCAATTTTCTGCACCTTCATACCCTCTGATCAGTCCCACTTTTCTGCACCTTCACACCCCTGATCAGTCCCAATTCCTGCACCTTCACACCTTAGATCAGTCTCAATTCCTACACCTTCACACCTCAGACCGGTAACAATTTCCTGCACCTTCACACCTCAGACCAGTCACAATTCCTGCACCTTTACACCTCAGACCAGTCCCGATTTCCTGCACCTTCACACCTCCGATCAGTCTCAATTTCCTGCACCTTAACACCTCAGATCAGTCCTAATTTCTGCACCTTTACAACTCAGATCACCCCAATTCCTGCACCTTCAGACCACAGATCAGTCCCAATTCCTGCAGCTTTACACACAATGCATCTGGTGGCAAGTGGCACGCTGCATCTGATTGCAAGTGGCACACTGCATCTGGTGGCAGATGACAGTGGCAAGTGACACATTGCATCTGGTGGCAGGTGAAAATGACAAGCTGCATCTGGTGGCAGGGGACAGTGGCAAGTGACCAGTGCTGGGACAAGGTCATCTAGTGCCCAGGGTGAAGCAGTTAAATTACGCCCCCCCTCCCCCACCAAAATGTGTGGGCATTATGTGTCAGCAAAAATTCTTACCCTCCTCCCGAAAAAAATGTGAACAATACTCTTCACACCTACCCCCTAAGCATAAAGTCCCCTTGCAACCCAAAGTTCTCCCCCTAAAATAATTCCCCTCTTTCAGTACAAATCCCCCCCTCCCAGCTCAAATTCTCCCTCCCCAACATCCCTCTTCTAGCACAATTCCTCTACCCCTCAAATTTCCCCTTTGAGCATAAAAATCCCCCTCTCCCAGCACAAATATCCTCTCCCAAATTCCCCCTTCCTAACAGAAATCCCCTCTCCTAGTACAAATCAACCCCTCCCCCTACTCACTTATTCTAGCACAACCCTGCAAAATCCCCATTGTTGCCCAAGGCAGCCACCCCTCCTGCCCACCCCTTTCCATGACCCTGCAAGTGACACGCTGTATCTGGTGGCAGGTGGCCGTGGCAAGCTCAGGGCTCCCGCTGATTCTGAATTATGGGGAGTTAAAAGTACAGTTCATTTTGCACTCCTGTGACCTGTTTTCAGCACATAGCGGGCTGAAGTCCACTGTCTGCTGACATATCAGAGCCTGTGCAGGCTTGGGCAAAGCGATCATGGAGTTGGGATCCGCCCACATGCCTGGACCGGCAGCCGATCGCGAACCGCTGAGAGATCCTGAGCTGCCCGGTCCCACCCCCTCCACAGACCTTCTATATCTTCTATTTTCATCTGGTGATCCAGTCAGTAAGTCTGTTGTTTTTCAGAAGAAGTTCTCTTGTGTCAGCTTATAGTTATGAGACATATCATTTAAAACTGGTTGAGGTGCCAAAATTGATCATCATCAGTTTTTATTTATATATGTAAAACATTTATCCCACTATAACACTACCCTCCCTTCCCCAGTGTCACAATGCTGCTGTCCAAAGGTGCCCCCTGTACTCCTTCATCCAGAGTGAAGGCTTTCTAATACAGGAGGTGTGTTACTGGCCAGATCACCAGGGATAAACAGAGGAGAAATAAGCCTAGGGAAAAAAAAAAGGAATGCTGCTACCGCATTTAATGCCTGGTAAGCTTTTTGTTTTGGTTTTAATACCGCTTTAAGCATTCCGATTTGTATACTAGAAATAGAGGTAGACTAGAGGTAGAATTCATTTGCTCTTAGCTGTTGAAACAAAATACCTGCTGAATCAGGAGTGCATTTTTTCAGTGTTATAGTGGGGCTGGAAGGTACCTGCAACAAATAGGTGCCTCGGTCTAGCAATTCTCTGGCCTATCCCTATAGCCCTGTTTTGTATTATTTTTGTTCATACACTTTTGGGAAGTGCAAAAGTAAATGGTGCTCATTGTTCACATGGTACGAGAGGCAAACATCAAGAATCCTCCAGTACTATATCTTTGTCAAGGAATTCACACTGACATGTACAGCATGAATTTTGTGGTAGTTGTTTTAGACTTGTTGACCTTATCATTTGGAGAAAGTTTGTGACATCATTCCACCAGAATTGCATTGTAGAAAATGTGTTTTCTGGATGTACTCTGCTAAATATGTAATATGTAGGCTTAGATGTTTAGAAATCATCTGGGCAAGATTTTTTCACAGGGAACCCAGCAATGGCAGGCACCAGATTTTACAAATTATATGTACCCTTTATGTCAAATAGTACTTTGAAAATGAAATAGTTTACTTGCTGTTGACTTGTCTTTGCACTAGAAATTTGAGTACCTCCTCATGGGCTTTCCTGTGGTGTGTTAGAGCGTATTGTGTTTCATATTAATTTTGAAATCTTGCACTTATGAATTGATTCCAGATATGCGTTCTTCATTTGTCTCTGCCATAGGTAGATGAGCAAATCCGTTCTTGCTATGAACAAACGATGGCAGAGTGGCTAGGCTGTGAGGCTATCGTGCGGCAGCGGGAGAAAGAGTCCCATGCAGCTGCTTTGTTGAAGTGTTCTTCTGGAGCCAGTCTAGATATCCAGATTCAGAGGATGATGCATAGAGACTCCACAGCCAGCAATGAGGTCAGCAGTAAAGGCACAAGCGATTTGTGCCTGTTTAAAAAAATCACTTGTTTTCTGCCGTTTTATTTATTTTCATTTATTTCTTTCTTGGTGCTTTTCACAGCTATAGTTTTAGCTAGTATTTTTCCTTTCATTTAAGCTGAAATGTTGTTTGACTTGTTTTGCAGTCTTCCCAAAGTTGCAGTTCAGACAGACAAAACCATGCACGCCTACAAAGTGACTCCAGCGCAAGTACACAGGTAAAGATGTGTGCAGTGTGCAAATGTTTCACTCTTGAATCATATCTTTTAAGAGCCACTAAACCTATTCCCTAGTAAAAAAAAAAAATAGGAATATACAACTTCTGCTCTTGTAATGTGCATAATAAACTACAACTTACTTTAAGGTAGTTTCTATTTAAAATTGAGATATCCACTTTTATTCTGACCCTTGCTTGTAAGTTCATATAAGCCTGCAGTTTTCTTTAAACCAACGCCTGCTTTCTGTATTGTGACTAAAGTAGCTTGACCAGTGGGTTGAATGAAAAAAAAAAAAAAAAAATGCACACAATTCCCCGAACCACACACTCAATGTGGATGGGGGAATCCTTCCCACTGAGGTATTATATTCAGACAGCGGAGGGACTTCCCCAACGTCAGAACACACTGATCAGCACTGCTGACTATAGCCTGCAAAACTGATTGAGCAGGGAAAACCCGACTGCGCAGTTGTAGAGATGTCCATAAGTAGATCAACTTCTGTATAACCACAGTGCCCATCCATGGATCAAAATTTGAAATTAATTTGGTTCTTGCTGAACTGGCCAAGTTTTGATCCAAGCTTAAACCTTGGTGAAGGATAACACTTTATGAATAGGTTTTTTTGAATCAGGACAAACATTGATCCTCAGCGCAAGTTAAAAGGCAGTAGGACAAAGATACTTGTGTTCTTCACAAAAAATAGAAGCAGCTGCTGAGTTTGATATTAAACCTGAAATATTTCTATAATTATTATTGTATATTGGATAAATCTAAAAATTGTGAACATGATCTTTCAAAAAAATGTCATCCTTATAGCCCTTGGGGACTATAACTGCACAGCTGAGCTTCATGAACTCAAACATAGACTGTACTAAAGAACAGAAAACCACACTAGTCATTTTGTGAAGGTCTGTTGCAGTATCACAGCATTGATTAGCTCTGCCTAAGCCTGCATTATGGGGTCTATCTATAAACAGACCTCTGCTCAGCTACAATGAACATTGCTCTATACCAGTGATGGCGAACCTTGGCACCCCAAATGTTTTGGAACTACATTTTAATGATGCTCAACTACACTGCGTGAGCATCATGGAAAATGTAGTTCCAAAACATCAGGGGTGCCAAGGTTTGCCATCAATGCTCTATACTGTTATGATTCTATCATATAGAATCAAAGAGCCATCTAGTGGCCAAAATGCAGTTGTTTTTTTTTTTTTTTGAGGACCCCGATTCGGGGGGGGGTATTTTGGCCACTAGATGTTGCTCCGTTCATACAAGATAGTTCTATAACCAAGATTACAGCAAGTTTTATTGTAGCTGAGTAGATGTTTGTCACATTCCATGCATTCAGCGAACTGTTTGTACATAGACCCACTGTAAGTGTGTCCAGATACTTGGTTTCCTGCTTTCCTTACTGCTGCCCATTTAGCACTTTTCAAGTTACCCTAGTGTCCCTTTCAGTTAATTGTTTTATGGCTTCAGCAAGAAAGAGGAAAATCCTTTCCATCACAGGTTGATGCCAATGGAAGTAGGCAGCTTTACAGCCATATATTACAGCAAAGGTAAATATATAGAGTTAACCTTGGATGGCATTAACCATTTTCAGTCGGCCCACAAGTGAAAGGATTTTTGAATATCTTTGTAAAGTGAGAGAAGCTTTATTTCACAGGGAATCTTTGTAATAATAACTATGTATTCTCTCAGGTTTGTGCAACGTATAGGCAACTAAAAAGAATCTGACAGAGTTAAATACTTATTTTCTGTCATGTTTATTACTTTTATGCAGTCTTTGAAAAAGATTAATGATGCTTTTTTTCTTGAGCGTTTATGAAGTTCAATTTCCCCGCAACTCCAAGAATGTATAGCTTTTTAAATGGATTTGGATTGAGAGACCATTGGCCAACCACATTTGCATACAGGTCTGGCCTTATTAGTTAAAGTATATGTACGGCTAAAACTTTTATTCTTTAGGATTGAGAAAAGGAGGTTTAAATCCCCTGAAAGCTTAAGGTAGCCTAATATGGATAAAATTTGGCCGGTTCAGCAAGGATTGACTGAATTTTGTTTTGTGTGGCAACTCAGTAGAACAGAAATCGATCTACCAATCAACTTCTGTTTAAACGCCCTGTCTGTTAAATGCCACTGTATCCATGGCCTCAGCACTGATCTTTGTATTCCGAAAGAGGTGTATTTTGTCAAAAAACAATCGAGCAACAGGGAAAATTCATCCATCCACCTTGAATGTGTGGATGAAAGGAATCAGTTCACTTCGTTTTTCCAGCCTGCTGGCTGCAAGAAAAAACGAAACCATGTTTGGCCAGCTTTATTTTTACTGTCTATTAGGAAGATTTCACTTCACTTTCTGTTGGAGACGCAGCAGAAAATGAGAGGAAATCTCTACAAAATGAGGGGAGTTTCTCTCTTAGATAGACGTCACCTAAACAGGTGCTCCCATTATTTACCTGCACCTCTTGTTCTGATGTCAGCTCTGATATTTTTGAATACCCGCACAATTCTTTCTGTCTTGATTACAATTTTCACCCAAAGAAATGGAGAGGGTAAATCCCCATAGCAGGGACACAGACAGGAATAAAAATATTACCGCTGCTTTGACCCATTCCTAATCAATCCAAGGCTTAAAAAATGTTTTGACTTTACATACAGTGTAAAATTATTTCACATGGATTTTGTCATAACAACTGTTAAATCATATTCTGTCAACTCTGTCATCTCTGTTTTCTAAGGAATTTTGCTTTTGTCTTGATTTCTCTGTCTCCTAATTTTCAATTAATCTAAAGGCAATTTCACTGCTTAGGTTTTTGAATCGGTGGAAGAGGCTGATCAGTTAGACACAAGAAGCGAGGAGAGTAAACCCTCAAAAATACCTAATGGAACAGTACCTAATGGGACATGCTCTCCAGATTCAGGCCACCCATCTTCCAGAAACTTCTCTATCACTTCTGGTTATTCAGAGCATAGCTTCAGTACAGATGAGAATGCATCAACGGATACCAGCAAAAATGCACTTTATCTGCCTATGAAACCTGGAGGAACAGGTGGAAAAAAACAGTCCAGCTTGGACAGTATGCTTGATGGCAAAAGAGTCGAAGAGGAACTTGCTATTCAGGACAGTTTGGACACAGAAACTACAGCCAACGAAAGTTTGGATGACTTTTTATCAATTGCTGAAAGTACAGAGGATATTTTGCCTGATAAGGAAACTGCAATGCTTTCTGTTGTGGAAGCTTGGCCAGACAGTGAAGCTGAGAAAGAAAGTTTGGTGGGAAGCGAGGATAATTTATCAGAAGAACCAGAGATGGAAAGTCTGTATCCACAACATGATTCATTGGTTGTCATTGACAAGACTGTGTCTGAAGTTTCCCCGGTCTCTTCCACTGGAGTAACATATTCTGTGGGTATCTTGCAATTAGCATGCCCAACTCTGCTCTCTCATGTCTTGTGATACATTTTAGATAAGTATGCACACAGGGTTCAGTGTTAAAGGCCTCATGCACACAGGGCGTTTTTGCAGCAGCTTTTAGGAACGCCAGACGTTTTTTTTTTTTGCAGCTTAAAAACGCCCCTCCGTGTTATCTTTTGGCCTTATGCACACACAGACGTTTTGCAGCTGCAAGTGGCATAGGCCATTTCAAGCTGCAAAAAAATCCCAAGACCAGGGCATCCTGAGGACTAGCGTCATAGCTGTAAAAACGTCTGATGCTGCTAAAGGATGCTTAACGTTGCATAACGTTGCTTATACAGCATTAAGCCACGTTATACGTTTTTTTTTAATGTGAAAATCAATGGTTCCCTATAGGAGCCGATTGATTTGTCGCATAAGAGGTCGGATCAGGATTATCCGACTTGTGGTGCGACTTGCACTCTGAAGATCTTGAGGGGGAACTCCATGCCAAAATGGTAAAAAAAAACGGCGTGGGGTCCCCCCCCCCAGGTTCGAAAACAGGCCCTTCGGGTCTGGTATGGATTTTGTTGGGAGCCCCACGCAAAATAAATGCGTGGGGTCCGCCCCAAAATCCATACCAGACCCTTATCTGAGCATGCAGCCCAGCAGGTCAGGATGAGCGAGCGGCCCCACCCACTCCTGGACCATACCAGGCCACACGCCCTAAATAAGGGGTGCTTTGTAGCAGGGGGGGACTCTTGCCCCTTGGCCACAACCCTGGGCGGTAGTTGTGGGGGTCTGCGGGCAGGGGGCTTATCGGAATCTGGATGCCCCATGTCACAAGGGGGCCCCCCAGATCCCGGACCCCTCCCTATGTGAACGAGTATGGGGTACATTGTACCCCTACCCATTCACCCCAAAAGGCAGTGTAGTGGAAATAATGACAAGAGACGGTTTTAAGAAGTCCTTTATTAAAAATCTTCCTCCAATCTTCTTCATCCGGTCTTCTCCCTCTGTTCTTCTTCCTCCGGTCTTGTCCCTCTGTTCTTCTTCCTCCGGTCTTCTCCCTCTATTCTTCTTCCTCCGGTCTTCTCCCTCTGTTCTTCTTCCTCCGGTCTTCTTCCTCCTCCATGGGGGGCGTGGACACCCAGTGACGTCGGTCAGAGACCCCGCCTCCTTGTGTCGTCATTTGACAATTCATGACGACACAAGGAGTGGTGTCTCCGGGTGACCACGCCCCCATGGCTATATAAGAAGCTGCGAAGAATGGAGTCGGCATAATCACGGGAGACATCGTCAGAGGAGGACCGGAGGGAGAAGACCGGAGGAAGAAGAACAGAGGGAGAAAACCAAAGGAAGAAGAGCACAGGGAGAAGACCGGAGGAAAAAGAACAGAGGGAGAAGACCGGAGAGAGAAGATCAGAGGGAGAAGATCGGAGGAAGATTTTTAATAAAGGACTTCTCAAAACCGTCTCTTGTCATTATTTCCACTACACTGCCTTTTTTGGGGTAAATGGGTAGTGGTACAATGTAACCCTTACTCATTCACATAAGGATGGGGTCAGAGACCTGGGGGGCCCCCTTGTTACAGGGGGCATCCAGATTCCTATAAGCCCCCTGCCCGCAGAGCCACCGCCCAGGGTTATCGGTAAGAGGCCCTTGTCCTCATCAACATGGGGACAAGGTGCTTTGGGGTTCAAAGCACCCCCCCATGTTGAGGGCGTGTGGCTTGGTATGGTTCTGGAGGGGGTGGGGCCGCTCGCTCATCCCCTCCCCTTTCCTGACCTGCTGGGCCGCATGCTCGGATAAGGGTCTGGTATGGATTTTGGAGGGACCCCACGCCATTTTTTTTTTGCGTGGGGCCCCCCTCAGAATTCATGCCAGACCCGAAGGGCCTGGTTTGAAACCTGGGGGGGGGGAACCCCACTCCGTTTTTTTTACCATTTTGGCGTGGAGTTCCCCCTCAAGATCCTCAGAGTGCAAGTCGCACCACAAGTAGGATGATGCGACTTCCATTCAAATCAATGGGCTGAAAGCCGTATCAAAGAGGGCACATAGGCAACCATTGATTTTGAATAGAGGCAGAAAAACGCTGCTAAAAGCTAACGTGGCTAAACGTGCATTAACGTCAATGGAAAAATCTACTAAAAGCACGTGCAGCAAAGTTTGGGTCTGCCATTGATACCGGAATCCTCTCCAGCCCATGTGAGTCCCCAGGTGTGACAATTGAAACTGTGACAACTCCGGCATCTTTGTCTGTGGTTTTTATTATAAATTAAGGGGATGGGAGAAGGGAATGAGTGGGATACTCCTTTTGGCTTGAACTAATTACAATTGGGACTTTGATCCTGGAAAAATGCCCGTTGGCGCTTCCTTGACGCTAGCCAGCGCCAGCCAACGCTCACTGACTCTGAGAACACTCAGTCAAACAGAGGAAGTGTTGAATCCCTGACCTATAGTCCAGTATATCCAAGACTGAGAACTGTAGAACTCCTGACACTGCTTCACTGTGTAAGTTTTTGAATACTTTCCCCCGCCTGGCACAGCTTGAGGTAGTATTTTGTAGAACTCCAAATAGCTAACACTGTAACTGGCACACACAATACAATTCAGGGCCCAGACTGCAGGTGCCCCCTTTGCTCCTTGAACTCTTCAGGGTCCACTGACTATGTACCCCCTTTTATACTTCAGGGTCCTCAACCTAGGTACCCCCTTTACAGCTAGCTGACCTTGGATCCCTGAACCTCTTCCGGAGTGGTCCCCTCTGACTCTAGTCAGACCCCCAGGGGCAATCCACAGTACTCACGACCTGTGTAGGCTTTCCTGGGACTGGACCTCTCTCTCTCTCCGCAGGCTCTCGACACACCAGATCCCCCTCAGTTCAACTCAGCACTCTCTGGATTCTCAGGCGACACCCCGAGACATCCACCTTCCTCAGACAGGAGGAGAGACAGCCGCACTCTCCTTCCTGGGACTCTGCTCCCGCCAAAGACACCTTGCCACGCACTTCCCCCCAAACTTATACCCACTCCCAGAATCCCTTGCAGCGTAATCTGCCTTCTGGTGTAGTTACAAGCTGGGATGTGTCCCCTGATTGGGCTTCTCACACTGCCCTATGAGAAGCCTCTCACAGGAGCCAGTGGGGATACTTCTCCCCTCAGCAGGCACATCTGGAAGCCATGACCTCCCTGACTATACAAATCACAGCTCTGCTGTTAGGCAGACAAGGCCCACTATAGGTTTACCTAGCACCTATTTGTAGGGTGCTACACACATTTTACAGCTGCTTTTTCCTGGCATTAGCAGTGGCTCTGCAGCTCATTTTTTCTAACACCCTGAGTGCATGAGGCCAAAATCTTAAAGATAAAAAGCCTAATATTCATTGTTATGATTCAACACATTACCACATTCATACCCCATATTGATTTTCTTAAGGAAAATGCCTAGTTTAATAAATCTTAAAAAAGTAATTGTCATAAATGTTTAGATGTAATTCATTTGAATTTGATAGTTTAAGAACTAATTTCTGGAGATGCTATCATTGTATGCCATTATTTCAATGTTTTTATTACAATTCAGGTAGACTTGAACTTGAAAATGCAGCAGGTTATCCCATAATGCCCCAGGCCTCCACAGCAGCCAAACCACTGTGGGCAGACTTGGCTGCAGACAGCACTCACTCCTGGCAGTTTCACTAATTTAAATAATACAGATTAATAAATAACATCATGAATACGTAAATAAATAAACATATGAATAAAATAAGAGATACATTTTAAAAATGGCAATGTTTCTTTTTGGAGACCACTTTACCACCTTATTCCTCTAATCTGAGACTTGTCTTGTCATAGACAAAAAAATGTTCCCTTCTCTTTCATTCTACCTATCCTGTTTAGCCTGTATAAAAAGATCTGTATACTTACCTTTTTTTTCAGTCCGCTTTGGTCTGGTCACATGATCTTGCAGCTCTAGCTTTCCTGTGTCAGTGAGCGGCGGCTGCAGGGAAGAGGAGGGAGCTCTGACAAGATCTTGGCCGTGGGTGCTCCATGACACAGGGAAGCCAGAGCTTTAGGATCATGTGACTCAACTAAAAGATGTTAAATATACAATTTTTTTTACACAGGGTGGATAGCATAGGTAGGAGGACAGGGGAGGGAATTTTTTTTAAGAATCCTAGAAAAAATAATTTACCTCTACAATATCTAAATATACATTTTTGTTCATGTGTGATATACTGGACTCTGATTTCACTTGATCTATAAGTAATTTCTGACAGATCCCTTCTTCAGTGCTTCTATGCATGGACAGTATCCATATGTAAGTGTCATATCAGGACTGAGCCCATTCACTTTTATATAGTGGCAGAGCTGATAAATAAAATGGGGCCCCTTGAAACTTAATATAGAAACCCTAAAACGAAGCCAAGAAGTAAAAAGAAGTATGATAAAGTCCCCTAAAACCTTTTTTTCTGGATGCATGTGCATGAACGCTTAACTTTCTATGAAGTGATATGCATTTATTTTCTGCAGCTTTTACATCAAATTCTCTCAACTGATTTGTTTTTCTTTTTGTCCAACAATTTAATTTAGCAAGAAGTGCTGGATATGTACACAATCAACTTGCACCGTATCGAGAAAGATGTTCAGAGGTGTGATCGCAACTATTGGTATTTCACTCCCAGCAACCTAGAGAAGCTTCGAAATGTTATGTGCAGGTACCCATTATCTACAAACACTGTATCATGCTAAGTTTAAAAAGTGGTAACTACTGCTACAGAAAAGCATGAGTGTTTGGGGGGATTTTTAGAGATTGTGCAGAATGATTGAGTGCCCCCCCCTTCCTCCCCCAAAAAAAGAAAAAAATCACATGCAGTGCAAAATACTGTTGTGCTTGGGGCAATGGGATCAGTTTGAGATGCTCAAAGCATTCAGAATCCATTTGCAGGTGCATTTGTCATTTTGTCATCTTGTCATGTGACCTGAGCTTGTAAGCACTGGCTCTTAGGGTGTTTTGGAAAGGTGGTGTTAAAGAGAACCATTCCTAACGGGTCTTTGAATCTGAACATGTCTAAAATGATCCTAAATCAAAAAAGATGCATGGTATAAATGCCTCTCATAAAAGCCTTTGCTATAAGTATCCCCAGTTCAGCAACAAGAAGTGTCAGGCTGGATCTAATAAAAATGTAGATATGCAGCAGTAATGCATTAAAAGGTACAATTTGTTGGTATAAAAACATCAGTTTCACTCACACATGGCATTAGTGTTCATCAAGGGCCTCTGATGGGCAAACCTAACATACCATAGCCAGAGAGGGGGTAGTTACCTGAAATGAGGGACGAACTGATAACTTCTGGGGTCCCTGGGCAATAGGAGAGAGAGAGAGAGGAAAGTCCTACTTACGTATTGCACTACCCACGTTACATGCATTCATTACAAAATTTCTCTACACTATGTTCAAAATAAATGTTTAAAAAGTTAGGAAAATAAACAAATTACAACAATGGTACATTTCTAAAATGTACCAAAAAAAAAAAAAACATTTTTAAGAGAAAATTAGGAACAAAAATAAACATTTGGGGAAAATGATTTTAAAAACAATAAATAAAGCACATCTTGGTCTTTTCAATCTGACAAACTATATTTAAATTTCCAAAGCAATAGCAAAATAATTAACGAAATTACCTTAATGAAATGAAAGACTAATGCAACAGACCCTCATAATGCGGGCAGGACCAATATGTATTTTGCACTCCAAACAATCTGTTTTGGCATTGAAACACCATATTGTCAATATAATTCCTATAGTGTTGCCCTGTAAAAGATCCCCATCATTCCTATAGATTCTCGCATCGTTCCATTAGATATATCCTACAAAGAGATCCCCAGATCATTGCTATAGAGATCCTCCAGCAAAGAGATCCCCACATCATTCCCATACAGATCCCCTGCAAGGAGATCCAACATCATGCCTATAGAGAGATCCTAAAAAAAGATCCCCAGATCATTCCTTTATAGCTCCCTCTGGAAAGCGGTCCTCCCATCATTCCTATACAGATCCCTTAAAAAGAGATTCCACATCATTCCTATACAGATCCCCTGCAAAGAGATTCCACATCCTTCCTATAGAGATATCCTAACAAAGATCCTCAGATCATTCCTATACAGATCCCCCCCAGCAAAGAGATAATCACATCATCCCTTTAGAGATATCAGAGTAAGAGGTCCCCAGATGATTGCTATACAGACCCTCCAGTAAAGATATTCCCACACCATTCCTATACAGATCCCCTGCAGAGAAACCCCACATCCTTCCTATAAAGATCCTATAAAATATCCCCAGCTTATTTCTTTATAGCTCCTCGTGCAAAGAGATCCCATATTTTCCTATACAGATCCCCTGCAAAGGGATCCCTATATCATTCCTATAGAGAGATCCTTAAACAATATATCATTAGACCATTTCTTTATTGCTCCCCCTGCAAAGAGATCCCATATCCTTCCTATACAGATCCCCTATAAAGAGACCCAACATTTTTCCTATAGAGATATCCTAGAAAGTGATCCCTAAATCATTGCTTTGGAGATCCTCCAGCAAAGGGATCACACATCATTCCTAGAAGAGATCCCAAATCATTCCTATACAGACCCCCCGAGCATAGAGATTACTGCATTATCCATATAGGGATCACCTCTGCAAGCAGATCTCACATCATTCCTCTGCAGACCCCCAAACAGAGATCCTCTATCCCTCCTGTAGAGATCTCTGGCACAGAGATGGGGTGTCCCCGCACAGAGATTCGTAGTCCAGGGCCCCGGAGAAGTTATTACTTGTGAGCTCATGCCTCCTGCTGCTCCAATGACAGCCGTGCCACTGCGGGTTGAGAAGTCTGGATCTCAGCAGGGGAGGGATATGTGTCCACTCCTCGGGATCAGAGCAGAGGCTGCAAGCCAATTCACACCCAGCCTGTCCCTGTACATTGGAGCGAAGCCTGCCACCCTATTATTGGACAGCTCCTACTGTACATTTCAGTCCACGAATGGTAATAACTCCGCTCTCCACTCAAAGCCCGCCCCTCTGCATCACATATCACAGGACATCCCGGGACAGGACAGGTGTCACCTAATATACTGCCCCTGTATGACATGTGTTGAGCCTCTCTTGAGGTCCCCTATTGGCCCCTTTGCCTAGGGCAGTGCCCCTGCCCGAAATGCATTACCAAGTAACAGACACCTGAAAACAGTCTGAGTATCATTGCTCCATGGCTTACACAGATATAATCCAGTGAACATATGCCTGACCAAGGGGTCCTGCGCAGCTTGGAAACATTGCACTCTTGCTGTGATTTGATCTCTCCTCAGTAAAAAACGTTTCAGACTTCATCTGAAGATCTGTGGTGTGCTGGCAAATATTTACACTGATCTCATGAGTGGGGATGCACAATCCTAATAATGAAAGTTCTAGACAGGAATGTGATGCAGCTATAGAGGAGCAGGCACATCACTTCCTAAATGTCACCAGGCCGAAAAATACACACTCAGCAGTCACCCTAGCATGAACAGAGAGGCATTTCTGTCACGTGACAGCAATGCCTCATAAATAAAAAAAAAAAAAGGGCCCTGGGCAGTTTAAGTCTTTATGTGCTAGTATACACTGCATACTATAAATATATATATATACAGTATCTCACAAAAATGAGTACACCCCTAACATTTTTGTAAATATTTTATTATATCTTTTCATGTGACAACACCAAAGAAATTACACTTTCCTACAATGTAAAGTAGTGAGTGTACAGCTTGTATAACAGTGTAAATTTGCTGTCCCCTCAAAATAACTCAACACACACCTATTATTGTCTAAACAGCTGGCAACAAAAGGGAGTACACCCCTAAGTGACAATGTCCAAATTGGGCACAAAGTGTCAATATTTTGTGTGGCCACCATTATTTTCCAGCACTGCCTTAACCCTCTTGGGCATTTATTTCACTAGAGCTTCACAGGTTGCCACGGTAGTCCTCTTCCACTCCTCCATGATGACATCACAGAGCTGGTGGATTTTAGAGACCTTGCGCTCCTCCACCTTCCGTTTGATGCCCCACAGATGCTCAATAGGGTTTAGGTCTAGAGACATGCTTGGCAAATGCTTCACATTTACCCTCAGCTAGCAAGGCAGTGGTCATCTTGAAGGTGTGTTTATCATGCTGAAATGCTGCCCTGCGGCCCAGTCTCCGATGGGAGGGGATCATGCTCTACTTCAGTATGTCACAGTACATGTTGGCATTCATGGTTCCCTCAATGAACTGTAGCTCCCCAGTGGCGGCTGCACTTATGCAGCCTCAGACCATGACACTCCCACCACCATGCTTGACTGTAGGCAAGACACACTTGTCTTTGTACTCACCTGGTTGCCGCCACACATGCTTGACACAATCTGAACCAAATAAGTTTATCTTGGTCATATCAGACCACAGGACATGGTTCCAGTAATCCATGTCCTTAGTCTGCTTGTCTTCAGCAAACTGTTTGCGAGCTTTCTTGTGTATCATCTTTAGAAGAGGTTTCCTTCTGGGATGACATGCCATGCAGACCAATTTGAAGCAATGTGCGGTGTATGGTCTGAGCACTGACAGGCTGACCCTTCAACCTCTGCAGCAATGCTAGCAGCACTCCTACGTCTATTTCCCAAAGACAACCTCTGGATATGTCTGGATGACGCTGAGCACGGGCACTCAACTCCTTTGGTCGACTATAGCGAGGCCTGTTCTGAGTGGAACCTGTCCTGTTAAACTGATGTATGGTCTTGGCCACCGTGCTGCAGCTCAGTTTCAGGGTTTTGGCAATCTTCTTATAGCCTAGACCATCTTTATGTAGAGCAACAATTCTTTTTTTTTTTTAATCCTCAGAGAGTTCTTTAGCATGAGCTGCCATGTTGAACTTCCAGTGACCAGTATGAGAGCGATAACACCAAATTTAACGCACCTGTTCCCCATTCACACCTGAGACCTTGTAACACTAACGAGTCACATGACATTGGGGAGGCAAAATGGATAATTGGGCCCAATTTGAACAATTTCACTTAGGGGTGTACTCACTTTTGTTGCCAGCGGTTTAGACATTAATGGCTGTGTGTTGAGTTATTTTGAGTTATACAAGCTGCACACTCACTCCTTTACATTGTAGCAAAGTGTAATTTCTTCAGGAGAGGTTCACACTTGTGCGATGCGGGAACGCTGCGAATATGCAGCGTGATCCCGCATCGCATCCGCACATCTGGCAGTTCACACTGCCATATGCGATATGCAGGGGTGTCAATTAAATGTTAATGACACCCCCAGTTTGATCGCATATCGTAAAAAATTATGATCGGAAAACAGGATAAATGCCTTGTCAAATACAATGTCAATATCTTAGTACCTAACAATATCATAATAGAATAAAATAGATGGGTACAACAGTTAGGCCCTAGAAAGTGATGTTTGGTTTCTAGGAGCAGTTTTATACTTTGATTTGAATTCTGCATTTTTTTTATTTTTAAACTAGGTTCATATAGGTAAAAGTTAAATGTATGTGTCTGTGTACATTTAGAGCCTAATTTAGGAAACAAATCCTTTATTGGTTAGCACTTCTGCCTATTAACTAGGGTTGTTGAAATGAATGGTAGCATCACTGAATCGCGATGCAGCCTTGAATGATTCAGATTCGATGCTGAGGAATGGCCGCATCAATGCATGGATGACGTCATCCCGGCTCTTCCTGCCTCACCCAGGACAGCCCTGCCAATGCACTATGAAGTTAAAAGAAATCATTGTCAGTGCCTCTGTTTCAGGGACCCCTTCCTACAGTGTGTAAGGGTTAATGTAAACTGATGCCTCTACCTTATTATCTCGATCTTTCATCACCGTCAGTCAGTCTCCCTGCACTCCGGCCGGCAGGAGGGGGAGGAGGAGAAAGGCCAGCCAGAGGGCATGTGACTGTGACAGTGATGAAAGATCAGAGATAAGGTAGAGGCATTGGTTTATTTGGCTAAATTGTTGGTATCTGAAGTCTTGCTGCCCTCCCAGGATGATGGGTATCCACAAAAACTGAAAGCATAAAAGACAAGAGAAGGGCGCACCGACCTAGTGCAATATCATAAAACATTTATTGAAAATTGTTAAAACCACGTCATACATTATACTCACAAGAGTATGCTATATAAAAGCATAAAACCAAAGGATTATTTTGACTATCCAGAGACCGCAGAACAAAAGGTGTCCATATAGATAAGGCTAACGCGTTTCGAGGGAGACCCCTCTTCCTCAGAGCCATCAGATGGGTTCTCCCTTGAAACGCGTGTTCTCCCTCGAAACGCGTTAGCATTATCTATATGGACACCTTCAAGTTTGCTTGTCCTAATTAAGGAATATGGTCCTACGGTCTCTGGATTGTCAAAGGAATCCTTTGGTTTTATGCTTTTATATAGCATACTCTTGTGAGTATAATGTAAGATGTGGTTTTAACAATTTTCCAATAAATGTTTCATGGTATTGTACTAGGTCGGTGCGTCCTTCTCTTGTCTTTTATAGTAATCGTAATGCATCACGGAATCAAATCGAATCGTTGACAGGATAATCGTAATTGAATCGTGAGACCAGTGAAGATCCGCACCTCTACTTATAACATTAGGCTTCCTATACACCAGCAGCTCCTAAACGTGAGTTTAGGAGTTTTTGCCATTTTTTTTGCCAAAGCTCCTAAACTCAATACCATAAAAGCCTATGTGTCAATATGCACTTTTAGCAGAGTTAAGGAGCTGCTGTGGTTAGGTGAGCTTCAACCTCCCTTTCCTGAACGCTGAAGAATTGCATTCAGGATAGGAACATTTTGACTGCCAGCTGCAAGAAAACACAAAACGCTTTTGCATTTTCCCGCTGCCACAGTAAATGTAGGCAAGGGTGTACATGAAGCCTTTGGGTCGTTGGTTTGAATCCCAAGTATAGTTACTCCGCTTTGCTCCCACACTCCACAGATAAGCTGGTTAGTTAATTGGCTCCTGTCTAAATTGGCCCTAGTATGTGTACGGGTGAATGTGAGTTAGGATCTTACATTATAAGCTCCTTAATGGCAGGGACTGATGTGAATGCACAGTATGCATGTAAAGTGCTGCGTAAATTGACAGTGCAATATAGGTACCTGTAATAAATAAAGTACCCAAACTGGTTCTGATAAATTTAAAAAAAAATAGTTATTTTCATGCACCTGACTGGATATTTAAGGTAAATTGAGGCTTAGTGAATGTTGATGATTTCATAAATCAATACCTAGTGATTTGTTGCTGCTTGCCAGTTGTCCTGCTAATGTTATCCTTGTTTTTGAACTTTTTTTCTCAGCTATGTGTGGCAGCACATTGAGATTGGATATGTGCAAGGGATGTGTGATCTGCTGGCTCCACTCTTGGTAATACTAGATGATGGTATGACACATTCTTTATATTTCTTAACTACCCATTTTAACTGTTACTGTAAAACTATATCAGTTTTTAACAGATAGCCTTTATTCTAGTTCTAGACCTCATTCTAATTCTAGAAGTTGTACTAGTTCTACTAGGCTACCACTTTTAACAGCCTAAGATAAAACTTAAACCAGGGACTAAAATTAGTGTATTCTATGTTATCTTAATAAAGAAATGTACGTTTAAATTAAACATAGTGCACTACAGCATTGAAAAAAGGGATCAAAAATTAGGAGTAATGTAAACAAATACAAGCTGCTATGTCATATTGGTATGCACACTGAGGAGCTGGGAGCAACATATGTTTTCATTATAAGGTAAGGCATTTGACTGAGTATTACCCGTCAGACATTAGCAGACCCAGCTCTGAGAGTCATATTCAAAGAAATTCAGTTGACTGTCGGGCTGCCAATCATGTCTGTAAAAGGCTTGCAGTAGAGCAATGGCCAACCAAAGAAGCATGCGTGGCACACTGACAATGTAGCTATTTAGGAGGCTGTGCTTGCCATTGTCATGCTGGAACAGGAAATGCTGTTATTTGAAGGATTTTGAGGTAGGAAACTTTGCAAGCAATTGACAAAAAAAATATTTGCTTAAGAAATATTCTTTCAGTGAGACATGATGTCAAACACACTGAAACCTAGATTTAGCGTTTACGTACATTTTTAATGTTGTCTTTTAACAGTTGTCTCTGATGTGTGTTAAGCTACGCAGCTTCTGTAGTACAGAGCAACAATGTGCCAAAATCGTAATGCCATATGTGATGGGCCAGATGCCAACATTGTTGTTTTGCAGGAGCTTAAATGTTGCTGTCCAGATGGCCATGGTAAATATTTGGGTATACACAAACATCCTTCGTGTTTACAAAGCCATTCACTACTAAGGTCTATGGTTCAATTAAGATGGACTCTGGCGCAGCCACAGTGATACATTGTTATTCTCCAGGATTCCAAAACGTAAAGAAGTGTGGGAATCCTAAAAACCCATCTACTGTAACATCAGTTATATGCTGCAGCTGTCCCCCTCCGGCTCTAAACCAGAGAAATGAGCGATCATGTGACCACTGATCGCTCAGTTCTCGAGTCTGCTCTGAGCACAGTGTGGTGACTTGTGGGTCACTGTTCTCTGCTCTGTGCCTCCGGTGCTCACTGAGACCTGAAGCGACATCATGACAACAGTTCTGGCTCTGCCAGATGTAAACACTGCCGATATTTTTCCCCTAGAAAGCAGAGATCAATGTTTTGTTTTTTTATCGCATGCTTTATATAGAGATATATAGGGTCTTATAAAGGGACTTGTCATACCTTATTTCTATCACAAGGGATGTTTACATTTCTTGTGATAAAAAAAAAAAGTTATCAAAAAAAAATGAAAGGGACAGTTTAAAAATAATATATATATATATATATATATATATATATATATTTTTTTTTTTTTAAGAGTCCCGTCGTGCACGCTGGCAGAAGCAAACGCATATGTAATATATACCTCCCACATACAGTATGTAAACGGTGTTCGCACCACACATGTGAAGTATTGCCGTGAACGAGAGCAATAATTTTAGTGCTAGACCTCCTCTGTTATTATTAAACTGGTAACCTGTAAACATTTTTAAAGCGTCGCCTTTGGAGACTTTTAGGTACCATGGTTTGGTGCCATTCCACGAATTTGCGCAGTTTAAAACCGTGACGTGTTAGGTGTCTATTTACTTGATGTAACATCATCTTTTATACCTTACAAAAAATGGGTTATATATTGTGTTTTTTTTCGTGAAAATTTATTAAAGTGTATTTTTTCTAAACAAATTGTGTTAAAAAAATCACTGCGTAAATACCGTGTGACATAAATTGCAATGATCGCCATTTTATTCTCTAGGGTCTTGCTAAAAAAACCTGACTTTCTAACAAAAAAATACAGATTTTTTACATGTAGGAGAGAAATGTCAGAATTGGGCTGAGTGGGAACTGGTTAAAAAAGCATTTGGTGCAAGAGGATTTTTATCCTTTGTGATTATTGAAGAGTACTTTTAAATTAATTGTTATGTGCCCAGAGGTCAGCTTTTTGGAAAATTCTGTTTATTGGATTTCGCAAGTTAAAAAACAGTACAAATATTGTACATGAAACAAAAACACACAAGTACAGTTAACAATTCAGTTGTAGAAACCCTCAAACCAACAAACCCCACCCCGCATTCAACCCTAGTTGAATACCTCTGAAAGTAGACATTTAGAATCTTATATCCCCTGAGTATAAAGACAGTAACATCAGCACAAGTGCAATGGTGCTTCTCACAGTAACTTCAGGCAAACTAATGTGACAATATCTAAAGGAAGATAGGACAAAATGCAACCTCATGCAGAATCCTGGGGTCAGCTTTAAAAAAGCAACACCATTAAAGGAAGAGATACGCTTTTCTTGTTTACAATAAAGCTGGCCACCCACTTTATAAACTTATTATGACTGGTTTTACCAACAGCTGTGTAGGGTGCAAGCCTTACTAAACAACCTGTTCAGTTTTTTTAGCAGGTAGACCCTGACTTTACATAGCTGTTGAAAATTCTAAGCGAAAATGCACAATCAGGTTGCAATGTGTGTTGCCACTGGCAATTTCTTGTACAAGAGATTAAGTAATGTGCAGATTGAGAAATTAATACACTGTAACTGTTACTGTTCACTGTACCTACTATGATTCACTGTTCCACAGAGGCCCTAGCCTTCAGTTGTTTCACTGAACTCATGAAAAGGATGAACCAGAATTTTCCTCACGGTGGTGCCATGGATACGCACTTTGCCAATATGAGATCTCTAATCCAGGTAAGTTTAGGGTTTTGTGATAAACGTTCAAATACCAAGAAAAATTAAAGCCTAAGAGTAGCTAAAATAGAAAAAAGAAAAATCCACACAGGGCGTAACTTACTGTCATTAGGAACTCTCCCCCTCTCCTCCCAGGGCCATAATCTTCCAAATTGATGGCGGTAATACTAAAAAAGGGCTGTCAGAGACTTCCTTCAAGACAGCAACTATGCCCACCTTTGCTTGGATGATTTGGATGCTGGAAATCAGCAGAGTTTTACCATATTTACTAAGCTCTGGGGAAAATGAGTGCAACTGCACAGTTTGTTTGCCTTTGGTAAATCAAACCCAGTATCTTAAATTACCATGAATTAATTTTGGCTGCAAATGCTGAAGATTTGTATAATTTTAATTTTAAACCTCTAGTAGACCTGATAGCCCAGAGTGAATGGGATTTCACCTGGTTAGGCTGCATCATTATAAATGAGAAAAACATACTGTCTGGACATATACTATATGCAAAAATTCCCAACTCCTTTGCCTGATCCATTCTAAATAATCTTGACTGCCATCATTTCAAATGAAAAGAAATTACGTTTATTATCATTGAAATGCTAACTAGATTTAAACTGGTGTGTAAATTCAGTATCCCCAATATAAAAAAAAAAATATTCTTTTCCGGTCCCTAGACTGGCATTTAAATTCCAACCATTATAGATTAATGTCCATATTATGTTTTGTATTATTTTTGAATACCCAAAAAATATTTAGGGGAAAAAAAACAAACAAATACTCACTTCAATGCACCTGTCTGTAGAGTTAACTGGCTATCCCTAAAGTCAAATTTGACCCTACTATATGTTTGTGTTCCCGTTTACAAATCTTGCCTAAAAAACATTTTAATTTTTTTTCCTACCTTTTAGATGTTTCTCAGAGGGAGATGTCATGGCTGACTGCAAAACAGTGTTAGAATGAGCCTGTCCCAAGTCTGTCCTCATTAACAATACTGCAAGAAGCCCAGCCTCTGCACCTTTGATCCCTTGTTAAGACAAACCGTGTTCAAATCTAGTTACAATTGATAATGAAGATCTGCCTGCGCATTGCAGAGAGGGTACATTAATGCAAACACAGCTGCCAAGCCCACTCATAAACAAAGAGAATCACTGATCACTTGGGTCTCAGAGCTCCCTGAGCAGAGAGCTGGTGACTGTCAGTCATCAGCTCTCTGCTCTGCCCCCCAGGCACTCACTGGAGCACTGGGCTGTGGAGGGGGTGGGAGCGGCCGGCTCAGGATCTTAGTGGCTCGCTGAGAGACTAAGCTTGTTGCCGGTCCAGGGATGTGGCCAGATCCCGACCATATGGGTGCAATCTTTTTAGAGCCTCAACCGGCTCAGTGACGACCAACAGCGGGCTTCAGCGAGAGCTTTGGCTGTACTTCTCCTTTAAGATTTTCCTTCCCTCAGCAGCAACTCCTTCATGCACCATAATGTTCTAACAGGAGAGACAGGTAAACAAAACAAATGTATGAATAAAGTGAGCCATTAGAGGGACTGTCAACACTGACCTGCTTCTGAAAATGCTATATTGTTTGGTTGTTATACTTTAATGCTTTCTCAGTCACTGACATAAATGAAATGCAGATTGGGAAAAGTGTGATAAAAGTCAGTCCTTAACTGCATACTTTTGAATTTAAAAAACATCTGTATTATACCCAAAAACAAGAATGTATTACATTGCTGTTTACCAGTCCTTAAATGTAATAGCTGCATTTGTTTTCTTCCTAGGCTTTTATCACTTTACTTTTCACCTGATTATCTGGCCAGTAATATGCTTCCTGCCTTAGGGTGGTTCCACTCTTTTTAGGAGTAATAGAGACACCATGATTGGACAGCAACTTTAGAAGTCTGGAGAGAGGGTGGTGTTAGATGTACTAGCAAATTTAGATGGACTAACTAATTTAAGCAGAAATCCAGCTAACACATTTAAAGCAGTTATAAGAGGTTTTTTTTTTCCTTTTGAGATCAAGGTTTTACATAAATGAATAAAAGCTGACCATTGTAAGCACCCCTGTCAGTGTTAAAGGGTGTGTCTCAACACTCTTCTAGCTTTTACTGGGCTAGAAACCCTGTCAGTTTTATATAGATGTCAGTGTCCCCACTAGAGCTTTTCCTTCATCTCTCCTGTTCCAGTGATGGAGATGTCTGAAACAGTAGAACTCTGTAAAAGGGGCACTACAATATAAAGAATTGTAAACAGACGGTCCAAGTATTGGAACCTCAGTCGGTTTACTGTTATAACTTTATTGTGTAAATGACAGTTTTTCTGCACACTGATAACCACAGTCTTTTTAGTTTTACATATTTTCCATTTCAGATTCTGGATTCTGAGCTTTTTGAGCTCATGCACCAAAATGGTGATTACACTCACTTCTACTTCTGTTACCGCTGGTTCCTCCTGGACTTCAAACGAGGTGAGGAATTAACCACTTCAATACTGGATATTTTCACTCCCTTCCTGCCCTGGTCAAATTTCATTTTTTTACCACTGTCACATTTTGAACGGCAATTGCGCGATCATGCAACATGCGCACCTATATGATATTTTTATCATTTTTTATCACATAAATAGAGCTTTCTTTTGGTGGTATTTAATTACCGCTGAGGTTTTTATTTTTTGCTAAATAAACAAAAAAAAAAGGCAGAAACATTTTGAAAAACAAAACTTGTTTTCTCTTGCCTTCATTGATGGACACAGCTCTTCATCTTCTTGACCATAGGGTTATACTGCCCCCTACAGGAGAAGGACGCTAGGCAGAGAAAAAGCTTGAACACGCCTATGGGGCAGTCCCTTGAGGTATAGTCCCACTTCCTGCTATAGGTATTCAGTTTTTTTCTGCCTAGTCAGGGTAAGGACCTAGTTCCTTGCTGGAATCTCTGGTCCTGGCAATTTTTTTCTTTTTACATGGAATTTGTTCCTCTGTTTATTATTTTGTTCCTGTGAGAACTACAATCGAGTGCTGGACTGGGCGACAAACTGGATAATATAGATCCTTAGGGTCCTCCCAGTTCTGCCAGCAAACGCATGCAGACCGCAGCTCCGCGCTAGGTCGGCCGTGACATAGCCCCACTGGACAGGGGCTGGCCTGCGAGTTAAACGTCTAACAAGGGCGCATACAAACTGGCTTTGGTCTGAGTCACAGCGTTTCCTCCTGGTCGACAGCACCCACGTTACGATGGAGCGATGTCCTGTCTGGAGAGGTGCCCACCCTGTCCCTGGTGTGGTAAGTAGCTGTCCCCCTGCTACCCCTGGAGGGTTTTGGGGTGGACGTGGGCCCTTCCCTGGGATGTTTGGACCCCCGGGTTCCCATCCTCCCCCCTCCCCCCAGCCCCTCTAAAATTTCAGTCACTGTGGGTCCTTGGGCCCCTCACATATCCCCCGCCCTTTCCCTGGGTGAGGTTATGAGTTAGCTGTTGCCAAAGGCTCTTAAGGGGGGCTGGTTGAAGTTGCTGCTGACCGGGTTTTCCTAGGACACAACGGGGGATTGAGCAGGGTACCCTGCCACCCTGGGGGTTGGTGACTAGGGCAGGGATGTCCTCTGGGCTCCCTGCAGCGGTTGTTGGGCTGGAGGAGCCGATGTTTTAACATCCGTGGGTACGTAGCCAGGTCCGGCCAAAAATTTAGGCCGCGGCTTTGCTGCCTACTCACTGGAAACCATGTGAGGCGGCCCCTGTGAGGGTGGCTGATACCAGTTTGGGCATCCGCCTCCCCCCCCCGCTGCCCCTGTGTGGTCGACTCTGCTAAAGGCTCATGCCCTGGCAGCTGGGCGCTTCCAAAAATGTAGGGTGTGGCCCTGCGTCCACGTCACATGCTGATGTTAGGGGGTGGCCTCAGTGTGTGTAGCTGAAGCCCCCACTCTTCTTTTGGGCACCTGCGGGGCTGAGGATCCCTGCAATTGTGACGGGACCGCCACAAAAATTGAGGCCGCGGCTTGCGACTTGTGGCCTGCTAGGCCCTGTGGTCAGCTTGGCACCTCCCTTGGAAGGGGTAGTTCTGTGGGGGCGCTTAATTTTTTTAATGACAGCATTGCCGCCAATATTGTGTGGGACACCTTCCCTATTTTAGTGAGGGTACCCTGCCTGCGCTTCCGCGTCACGGCGGGTGGCCCCCTTTTAAGGGGGCTATGTCCTATTTTGTCCTCTATGGAGGGCTCAAAGGACGACCCCCTTGTTTTTTTGCGGGGTCCAATAGGTGATCCACTGTGGGCTCTTGGCCAGTGTCCCCTTTACGGGATCACAGTCGGCGGTCTCCTCTGATTATGTTTTTCAGGATGAGCTTAGTATAAAGCGACCCTACTGAGTTTGTGTCCATGCACCCTGAGTGCTCAGATAGTGAGGATGATTCTCTGCTCCTCTAGCTGCGCTGGCGGATGCACTGTTTGTGTCAGTACTTGAAACTTTAAAAATGGAGGTTGCGGCTGATGCAGCCTCGGAGGCACCGGTTCTTTTCAGCACCTACGGGCCCTCCAAAGCGTTAAGGGCGTTCCTCTTTGCACTTACCTTGAACATTGTCACAAACAGTGGGGTTGTCCAAAACGCAGTGGTTGCTAAGTGTTTTTGCTTGCGGTATCTTTATGATGATTAACTGCGTTACAGGTGGACGGTTCCAGTTTCCAAGTCAAATTGAGCTACCTTCATTCCAGTTGAGGAGTCCCCGGCCTTTACAGGTCTAGCTAATATGCCTTGCACTTTCTGGATGTTGTTCGTGCAATAAGGGTGTATCTGGCAGCTACGGAGTCTTTTAGGAAATCAGACTCACTATTTGTCCTCACGGATGGACCTCACAAGGGGCTGGCTGCTTCTGCTGCAACCATTTCCAGAGGGATCAGACAGACTGTGGTTCAGGCTTATTCTATTGAGGGTCAGGTTCCTCCTTTCCCTGTCAAGGCGAACTCTACTCGGGCACTTAGTACCTCCTGAGCCATCCGGCATCGGGCGTCAGTGATGCAGGTTTGCAGGCGGCTACCTGGTCGTCTGTACACACATTCACAAAGTTTTATACAGTGGATGTATTGGCATCTGCAGATGCTTCTATGTTTAGCCTTGGGGAAGTTTGTTTTTTTCTGCTGTTCCCACCCCTCATGTTTGACACTGCTTTTGCACACCCCTATGGTTAAGAAGATGAAGAGATGTGTCCGTCAATAAACGAAAGAGAAAATGGGATTTTTGTCTTAACGTAAAATCCATTTCTCTGATGTTCATTGATGGACACAGCACCCGCCCCTCTATGGAGTTGGGTTTTTTCCTTCTGACACTGCTTGTTGCAAAACTGAATACCTATAGCAGGAAGTGGGATTATACCCCCAGGGACTGGCCCATAGGCGTGTTTAAGCTTTTTCTCTGCCTACTCCTGTAGGGGGCAGTATAACCCTATGGTCAAGAAGATTAAGAGCTGTATCCGTCAATAAACATCAGAGAAATTAATTTTACCGTAAGACAAAAATCTATTTTTTCTTTGTTTCTGTTGTAAAATTTGGCAAATAAAGGATCTTTGTTCATAAAGTTAGGTCGCACTGTATTTTGCAACATTTCTTTGGTTAAAATAACCCAAATCAGTGTATATTATTTAGTCTGTAGGAAAGTAATACACAAACTATCCACAAACTATGGTATATAAATCTGAAAATTGATCAATCTTGATGTACTGATGGCCTATCTCATTTCTTGAGATATTCCCCAAATTACCCCTTTTGGAAAGTAGACATGCCAAGGTATTTAGTAAGAGGCATGGCATGTTTTTTGAAGTTGCAATTTTTGTCACAATTATTTTGGGAAAATTAAGAAATTTACATTTTTATTTTTACATACTGTCACCAGTGTAGTACAGTACAGTACAGTTTCATCATATAACTGGTGTGTGGATGATCAGGGACACTGACTGTTAACAGTTACAAAAAAACACTTACACACTATGATTGCTTATATCAGTGAATTTCACTGCTATAGGCAAACATTTTCACTGAATGAAAATGTGTATTCAGTGTGTATTGTTGTGATTGGCCACAGCTAATCAGATGGTACAGATGGGCTGTGATTGGCCTGTCTGTACCATGTGATTACTGTGACCAATCAGATAAAGGTTGGCCTGAAGAGTTAGGAATTGCACTGTAAATTTCGCCTTACATCCGTCACTGTACTAAATATGTGTAAACTAAAAGGCATCTAAGAAGAGTATTATGAAACAATTGTTTTATGTAAATATCAAATACAACTCTAACTGTCCTTGTAATGTTAATTTATACAGACCTCATTATTAAAAAGTTCAGACAAAGATTTACAGACACTGCACCAAAAGATGTGCAGTAATATTAAGCGCCACCAGAAAGTTTTTAAAATAAAACATTTGTTTTGGATAGATAACTGTCCACCTTTTGGGGCAGTTTTTGAAATTATGCTCAGTGGGGTTCTACACACATTTACTGAAAGATGTGAAGTAGCAATTTTTTGGGCATTTTATTCTGGTAAAGATCAGTATGAATTGCTACTATGGAGAGATGTATGACTTCATTTTCTTCTCAGATCAATAAGTGGGACAAGAGAAAATTGTTTCTTCTAGCTTTACAATAGACTGCAGGAATGGAAATTTGGCATGATTCCGTGGGAACAAAATTATCAGTGACCGTTCTTCCCTCTGAACTCTGATCCCTAGCTGAGAATTATTTTAGAATACCAAGTGATAGATATTGCTGATTATATGTCTGTATTTATTGTCAGCCTGTATGTGTGGGTAAACCCATAAAACACCATGGGCAGTAGGAAAGGGGACTGTGTCAGTTTGCACGTTGACAATGATTGCCAGTGTTTTCTGAGGCTTCTAACTTTTGTTTAACAGAATTGGTATATGATGACGTATTCTCTGTATGGGAAACCATCTGGGCTGCGAAGCAGGTGTCCTCTTCTCACTATGTGCTCTTCATTGCTTTGGCTTTGGTAGAAGTGTATCGGGATATCATTCTGGAAAACAATATGGACTTTACAGATATAATAAAGTTCTTTAATGGTAAGTTGGCTTCTCAAGCAATGTTATACCTAAGCCACATTTATAGTTACTGAATTAATTAAAGCTAATGCCAATTTCCCTGTTTTAAAATTGTTCATTAAGGGACACAGCTTTAAGTGGTTCTAAATCCTAAACGGTTTTCTCCTTAATGCATTCCCGCATCCTCACTCGATCTCATGCTGTGCCAGTCTGTACAAGCTCTGCCTTTTTTCCCCACTCTCACAGGCTTTGCTGAGCCAATCACTCCCACTGCTGTCAGTCAAACCCTGTAATGAGAGATTAGGGGGCAGGGCTGAACCGCGCTGTCTGTTTATGAACACTCGGGATCGAGCCAGTACAAGTGCCCCCATAGCAAGCAGCTTGCTGCGGGGACATAAAAAAGGGAGGAGCAGTCAGGAGCAGCACAAAATAACTTAAAATGATTGCCTCAACACCACATCTGCAGAAATATGTTAATTTTTTACTTTTACACGAGGAAGCTATTTCGTGTGTTTTTTTTTTTTAATGGCAATCCCACAACCATTCTGATCTAGACCAGAGTGACTTTTCATTCTCAAGCTGCCCTCTGACATAACCTCATTAAATATCCCAGTAGGCTGTGGTAGCCCATTCACAGAGTGGCCTATGGTAGAGCTTCATGAGTTATCAGGGGCAAGACGTCTGGCTGGATAGAGGCTGACACCCAAAGAGTGTATCACTGTAAGACAAAACTGGATCCACTGGTGAGTATGTATTTTTTTTTTTTAATAGGATAAGATAATTTTCTACTATCAACAGCCACAAAAGATTTAGGCTAGATTATGGAAGTCCTGGATGTTTCTCCAGTTAGTCAATTTGCACAGATTTTCCCAGCTCATTAAGTATACTTGATTCTCAAGGTGAATGCGCCTGGTTTTTGTAATAGATAGCCCTATATAAAAGGAAGACGCCTGCTGCCCTTTTTTATTTTTATGGTAAAGTACCAAAAAATAGAAATAATATCAATGGAAAAATGGGCGCTGGCAATAGTATGGGTGTATGGAATTGTTTATATGGCTGTTGTGGTTGTGATAAAAGATCTAAGCAATTGTCTGCAGTTTGGATAAAATCCTGATAAATGTGCTAATATCGTTATCCAATTAAAGTGCAATCTGTGAATAACTATGGGTATGGACTCAAATAATGATACCTCAAATAAACTTATTGATAAAAATCAAATATTTTGTCACAAGCTATGTGCAATATATGTGACTTTTTGTGAAAAACTACAGTGCCTTGCAAAAGTATTCGGCCCCCTTGAGCTTTGTGACCTTTTGCCACATTTCAGGCTTCAAACATAAAGATATAAAACTGTAATTTTTTGTGAAGAATCAACAACAAGTGGGACACAATCATGAAGTGGAACAAAATTTATTGGATATTTCAAACTTTGTTAACAAATAAAAAACTGAAAAATTGGGCGTGCAAAATTATTCAGCCCCTTTACTTTAAGTGCAGCAAACTCTCTCCAGAAGTTCAGTGAGGATCTCTGAATGATCCAATGTTGACCTAAATGACTAATGATGATAAATAGAATCCACCTGTGTGTAATCAAGTCTCCGTATAAATGCACCTGCACTGTGATAGTCTCAGAGGTCCGTTTAAAGCGCAGAGAGCATCATGAAGAACAAGGAACACACCCGGCAGGTCCGAGATACTGTTGTGGAGAAGTTTAAAGTCGGATTTGGATACAAAAAGATTTCCCAAGCTTTAAACATCCCAAGGAGCACTGTGCAAGCGATAATATTGAAATGGAAGGAGTATCAGACCACTGCAAATCTACGAAGACCTGGCCGTCCCTCTAAACTTTCAGATCATACAAGGAGAAGACTGATCAGAGATGCAGCTAAGAGGCCCATGATCACTCTGGATGAACTGCAGGCACATATTTCTCCTGACACATATACTAAGCTGTTAGAGGTGAGGCGGTATCTCACCCTTCACATCACGGAGTTAACTCAAACTTCTTGGGAGCGAAGGGTGGAGACTCTTTTTGAGCTGGGTGATAAGAATGGCAAAATGTTGGCCATGCTGGTGGCAGATCAGTGGGTGCAAACAAATATTCCGTGCATTCGTACCCCTACTGGGGAACTGTCTTCAGACCCAGAAATAATTTTTGACACATTTCTAATTTACTATAAGAAACGTTATGCTCATATTCCAGATTAAAGTGTGGCCGAGTTGGAGAAATTGGATAGAAAGAAAACTCCCCTAAAGGGAATGGGACTTTTATGGCCAAAATAACACCAAATATAAAATTAAAACCTATGTTTATTAAGTAGACATAAAATCAACTGAATAGAAAAAACAACAAATATGAAATACAGACACATAACATGATAAAATACTTGTCAGATCAGACAAGAATAGGGTGGAGCACAGACTTCCAAAGAGCACCCATCACCCTACGCGTTGCGGGAAACCCTTCATCAGGGGTGTGAGTGATGAAGTTCAAAGTGCTGATGTAAATGTATTTCTGCAATAGAAAGTACACAATAATAGTATACAGGCAATAGGTATATGACCAAAAGAGTTTCTGAAAAATATATAATATGCCAGAAAACCAAAATATCAATTAACACAATACTGCAATATTGTAAACATGAAAATGAATTCAAAATAGATGAGGTACCCTGAAAAAATGACCAAATCAAGATGGAGAGAAGATTTTGAAGAAAGTCGACTAATGGGGGGGTAGGAGGAGCGTCAGATGTGGAGATGAAATGATGAAAAGGAGGTGGCCAAAAAATGTCTCCAAACACAAGTCCATGTGTGGAAAAAAAAGTGGATGTATGTGGAATGCATGTGGAGACCCTGGCAGCAAGACTGAAAGCCCTATATCGGTATTGTGTTGATCATGATGTGTTACTTGAATCCCTGTCAGAGGCTCATGTAATTCTACTGCCAAAACCAGGCAAAGATTTACTTGAGTGTTCTTCGTATAGACCAATCGCTCTGCTTAACCAGGATTTAAAAATCCTCCCTAAGAGCCAGCAGGCTCTCACAGGTCATTACTGCACTAGTAGACATAGACCAAACTGGGCTTATTCCGGGGAATTCTACAGATACCAACCTTAGAAGACTATTTACCCACCTGTAAACCACGCACAATGACACAGGGGCCCGTGTTGTGCTCTCCCTAGATATGGAGAAGGCCTTTGACTCAGTAGACTGGGGCTCAGTAGACTATGACCCTCGGTGCTGGGTCGTATGGGCTTCGGTCCCCGATTTATGGCTTGGACTTCCTGATTATATTGGGGCCCTAAAGCATCACTGAAGATAGGCACTGGACTTTCAGCGCCTTTTCAGATAGGTCGGGGGACGCATCAGGGATGCCCACTCTCGCCATTTCTGTTTGCCCTCATGATGGAGCCAATAGCTATAGCACTTAGGAAGTCCACGACAGTTAGGGCTCTAGGGGGGGGGGGGATGAATAAGGGAATGCACAGCACTTTATGCAGATGACCTTCTCATATTCCTACGGGATCCTGGGTCATATTTACAGGCAGTTTTTAAGATACTGAACACCTTTTCTATTTAATCCAGGTTGAAAGTGAACTGGGGAAAGTCAAGTATTTTGCCCATTGACAGCGGAGCCCAGGCACTGGTTGCCCCTAATATTCCCATTCCCTGGGTAATACAAATTAAATATTTAGGTATTGTGATATCAGCCAGGGTGCTAGACTTCATGGCTCTCAATCTTCATCCCCTAATTCCAGCATTTAGACAGGATTTGGAGGCTTGGAAACATTTACCTCTGTCACTGCTGGGACGAATCAACTTAATTAAAATGAAGATCTTGCCCATTATCTTACACTTCCTTAGAATTTCACCAGTGTGGATCCCTAGCTTCTATTTTAAAAGGATAGAGGGTCTGTTTAGCTCCTTTTTGTGGTCCTCCTTGCACCTTAGATTGGGAATTAGGGTTCTCCAGGAGCCTGTAGGTCAAGGGGGTTTAGCACTGCCTGATACAAATACTTTTTGGCCAGTCAGATGGTTTTTGCGCGTAGATGGTTGACTAAGGACGATGGAGACGCAGCTACCGTTTTGGAGGCTGCATTGGTGGGTTCTTATGAAGGACTCCATCATCTTTTGTTTTGGGGGCCGTAGACTGGTAGGGCACTGACTGGCTCTATGAGGGTCACAATTAAGGTGTGAGACATATTATGCAACCAGAGGGTTGTGGACATTCTCCTGTCACGCCACTTTGGTTCAACCATCGCTTGCCACATTTCGCTGCCATTCCAGACACGTGTGTCTGGGCGATGAAGGGAATTAAACAGTTAAAAGACATAGTGGATTGGGGGCGGTTGCTTACATTTGATGAACTTAAATTCAAGTTTCAACTCCATAACAGGTACTTTTTCCGCTACCTACAGCTGCGACATGCTTTCTTTTCTGCAGATCCAGTCTTCTGACTTGGAGCAGTTGTTGGCTTCGGAACATCTTCCTAAGACACTGTCTGTAGTCTACAGAGAACGATTCACAACCCTCCCAAAGTCAATTCACAAATGTAGGGAGAGGAGGATGTCTGCGATACCTGACCTTCAGGGCGATGACTGGGATGATATGTGGGATTACCCTTTTAAATACCTGGTGTCTTCCAGAGATCGCCTCATACAATATAAGATTCTCCATTGGGTTTATTATACTCCGGCCAGGATTGCTGGGATGTATGCCTCTGGCTCTTCGGACTGTTGGCAGTGTAGACACTCTCTGGCAAACTTTGAGCATATATTTTGGCAATGCCCTATGATACAGCAATTCTGGCAGGAGGTAGCTAAGACTCTTGAGGATATTGCAGCTCTGAGGGTGCCTCTTACTCAGGCGGTGTGTTTGCTCGGCTTGGTGGAAGAGCTGGCACCATTGCGGGCACAAAGGACTTTATTGTCCGTCACTTTGTTCTATGCGCGTAAGGCCATCCTGCTATACTGGAGGAGGGTGAGGGCGCCCTCATTGAAGTACTGGAAGACCCTCGTTAACAAGGCTTTACCCTTCTATAAGGCTACCTGTCAAAATAGAGATTTTCCAAAGGGTATGGCAGTGCTGGATCTCAGATTCATCCACCCTTGACTAGGGTGGAGGCACTTTATCACGGGTGGGGGCAGCAGTCATTTTGGTTGAGTAGGGGGAATACCTCTGAATGCTTAAGCGAATATGTCACATACTTAAATAACTGTTTGACATAAGCAGGTGATGCAGCCATATTGATATGAGCTGGGGGCCCATGTAGGGGAAACATTACCATGCTGAACTTTTTCTTAGATATTCTTTGAATATACAGTATTCAACTGTACGATCTTCTATAGGTATTGCACTGAAGAAGAGGAAGAGGGGAATAGGAATTTTCTTCTTTTTTTTTTTTTTTATGTTTTTTTGCTATTGTATTGTTGTTCTCTGTTGCACTTAGTGATGTGCATTATGTTTTGTTATTTTTTTAGTTACCTTGTTTTGTATGTCTATTCATAAAATCAATAAAATTAATTTTCCCAAAAAATAGTCCATTTATTCCTAAAGTTCACAAAAAGCTTGACTCAGTGGCTGCTGATTTATCAAGAGCTAGAAGATACTCCGTGTGAATGCAAAATGGAAAAAGGGAAACACTGCCATCTAAGTGTTGCATAAAAAAACAGCAATTTTATTTCCACAAGTAAGCAACTCACAAGAAACAGCAAGGAGAGTGCTCATCTAGCTACAAACACCACTGTCTGATTCCAGTCCAATCATGCTGAATGTAGATCCCTAGAAGGCTGTCCTGGGCTGTGCTGGTGGCTTTCAGCACTTCCTGGTCGGCTTGGGTCCACTGGGTGGGCGGAGATGATGTCACAACAGGAAGTGGTGGGTGAGTGTTTCTTGCATGTTCTTCTCTTTCCAACACATCAGTGCTACCTGTGTTTTGCTGGGGGCACACAAAATTACCAATTTGTTGCCCTTCCCTCTGGCCTGTCCACTATAACTTAGGTCTTCACCAAGGTATTAGCCCCTCTTCTCGCTCTGCTTCATTTTCAGGGCATCTCTGTAGCCAATGGACCATGCAGACCCTACAGAGACTTGGATGGATCCCAAATCTCCAGAAATCATTTCTGTAAGTGTCTCATTGCTTGAAGTACCTGGGCCTGATCCTAAGTCTTTTCTTCCCCTGGACAATCTCTAGTAGCTCCACTCGCAAAATCAAACTCTGCAGCCCAGGAGCTAACTGACTCTCCATTTCTGCATGAGGATCTTGGGCCTAATAGTCTCTTCCTTCAAGGCAGTTATATATGCCCAATTTTCTTCCCACACCATTGGAATGTATCATTCTGGCAGTGTAAGACAAGGTGCAGTCTTTGGATTGTCCCATATACCTGTCTAGCAGGACCAGACTTTCCCTGGTGTACAGTGCATCTGAAAAGTATTCACAGCACTTCACTTTTTTCCACATTTTGTACCCCATAATGACAACGTGAAAGAAGTTTGTTTAAAATCTTTGCAAATTTATTAAAAATAAAAAAAATAAAAAATCAAATGTGTATAAATATTCACAGCCTTTGCCATGACACTCAAAATTGAGCTTAGGCGCATCCTGTTTCCACTGATCATCCTTGAGATGTTTCTACAACTTGATTGGAATCCACCAGTGGTAAATTCAGTTTATTGGACATAATTTGGAAAGGCACACACCTGTCTATATAAGGTCCCACAGTTAACATTGCATGTCATAGCACAAACCAAGCCATGAAGTCCAAGGAATTGTCTGTAGACCTCCGAGCCAGGATTATATCGAGGCACAGATCTGGGGAAGGGTACAGAAAAAATTCTGCAACATTGAAGGTCCCAATGAGCACAGTGGCCTCCATCACCCATAAATGGAATACGTTTGAAACCACCAGGACTCTCCCTAGAGCGAGCTGCCCAGCCACAGTAAGAGCTGTGTTCTGGCCAGAAGAGTAAGAGGTGGTTCTGGCCAGCTCAGTAGATTGCTTTAAAAAAGACCTGGATTCTTTCCTAGGTGTACAAAATATAACTGTGTTCTAACATTTATAGGTAAAGTTGATTAAGGGAATATGCCATTACCTCTCGGGGGGATCAGGAAGGAATTTTTTCCCCTGCTGTAGCGAATTGGATCATGCTCTTCTGGGGTTTTTTGCCTACCTCTGCATCAACTGTGGGTTTAGAATTGTGTATTTGTGATTGTATGGTTGTGTTTTCTTTTTTTTTTTTTTGGGTTGTGTCTTTTTTCAACCTGACTAACTATGTAACTATGTGCCAAGCTTGTAGCATCATACTCAAAAAGACTTGAGGCTGTAATTTGTGCCAAATGTGCTTCAACAAAGTATTGAGCAAAGGCTGTAAATACTTATGTACATGTGATTTTTTCATTTTATATTTTTAATACATTTGTAAAGATTTAAAAAAAACTTCTTTGATGTTGTCATTATGAGATGTTGTTTGTAGAATTTTGAGGAAAATAATGAATTTTTTCAATTTTGGAATAAGGCTGTAACATAACAAAATATGGAAAAAGCAAAGCGCTGTGAATACTTTCCAAATGCACTGTATTGGGTCACAAGTTTGTATCTGGTATCCTAGAGCTCAGTGAAATGTGGTTATCCCATCAATGCTGGACTTATTATCTGCATAGTCATTCGACCAGGATTTAGTCACACAGTGCCCCGGCAGTGGATTACATCAACCATTAGGGAGGCATCAGAAGTTTTGCAGCTAAAAGAGAAGCAGATCTGATTCTGGCTTAGGTAGAACATCATGTTTCAGCCCTGACCACCATGCACATCTCAGTTGTGGAAAAGTGGCAGATGAATTTCCTCAGTCATCAACATCTGGACTCTGGGGAATGGGCTCTTCACCGAGAGGTACTTAAAAACTTCTGCTACAGTTGAAGGATGCCTCATGTAAAGCTCCTGGCTGTCAGGTTTCACAAATCCACAAACTGAGCAGGTTTGTCTACAGATCCCGGGATCCTCTAGACTTCTCAGGAGAGTACCTGGTGACTTTGTTTAGTTCAACCTTGTCTACAGTCTTCCTTTTCTGAAGCTCCATCCTTGCCTAAACCACAGGATCAAGATGGAGGGCAATTCTATCATTCTCATCGCACTGCACTGCCTCAGGAGGAAGGGGTACTTAAGCTCTTGACAGACTCCCTGTGTGCCCTCCCAGATCTTTTAGATCTTTTGATCCAAGGGCCAGTTTGCAACCTTGCTTCTCAGTGTTTAATGTATTGGCTGCTAAAGCCCAGGTCCCAAGGAAAAGGGGCTTCCTGGATTCAGGCATCGCTATGCTCTTGAAAACTAGTAAACAGACTTCTCACAGAGTCTACCATCACATTTGGAAAGCATTTTTTTCTTGGTTCAAAACCAGGAAATTCCATCCCAGGAAGTTCTCTGTGGGACAAATCATAACTGTTCTCAAGTCTGGTTTGAATCAGTGTATGGTCTTGGGTACCATTAATGGTCAAATCTCAGCCATGGCAGTACATGGAGTCAGCTTGTCCTTCACTCCTTAGGGAAGGCCTTTATACACAGTGCCACTCACTCTGTACCTGCTGTAGGTTTCCCACTGACTGTGGGATCTTGGCCTGGTTCGGTGAGCTCTTCAACTTATTAGGGATATTCCTCTGTTTATCCTCTCTAACAAGGTTGCCTGCCTTTCTTGTCACCCTCACTTCTGCGAGGTGAGGGTGACCATAGCCTGTAAAGAACACTTTCTTGTGCTACACAGGGACCAGGTTGTTTTGAGGCACTAGGCCTCTTTTTTTTCCCAAGGTGCTTTCTTCCTTTCACCTTAACCATGACATTGTTTTACCATCTCTCTGTCCGGTTCCTAAACATTCTAAGTAGACTTTCCTCCAGTGTATGGATGGGGTACACATTGTTTGAGTTTTATCTCTTAGCTACAGTTCCCTTTTGACAGTCTCACTCTATGTAAGTCATTCCTTAGGGTTCCCCAAGGGGGACAGCTTTCTTGTTCCACTATTGCTAGGTGATTTTGACAGCTCATCATTCAACGTTTTGACCTCAAAGCGAGGCTTCTCTTTTCCCTGTCAAAGCGCACCCCACTATATCAGTTAGTGATTCATGAGCTTTGTAGCATCTGTATCCCAGATTTCCAAGCCACCTGGTCTTCTGTTCACAAGTTTAAATTTTACCAGGGGGATGTTTAGACCTCAGTTGATGCTGATTTTGATTGTGAGGTTTTTCAGGCAGCTCTGTAGGCTCTATTGAGCTTCCTCTGTTAACATGTTGATTTTCAAGGGCCTGTAAGCCTTTGTTGCCCTGTTGCCCATCTCTGCTTGGAGTGTTTTTAGACATGTATCCCAACGTACATGAATATTCATCCTGTGTCCATAATATATGTTTAAGAAAATAGGATTTGTGACAAGTACATTACAGGACACAGTCCCCCCACCCTTCTGTGCCCCATAATGTACTCCAAGAAAAGGATTTTATGGTAAGTCAAAACTTTTCTTTTTATGCAAGCTCGGTTTTACTTGGGAGTGGGACAACACTTCTTTTTCTTTAACCTCAGGCTGTACAGGTAGAAGTGGGTATTTCTCTTTACTTCAGCAGCTGGGCACTATGAAACAGAATTTCAAAATTCATGCCTCCTTCTTTGGCATTAATATAGACTGACTAGGTGAAGGAGGCAATTGTCATTTGTGACCTTGTGCTCAGAGTGTGCTCAAGCTGAGACAGCTGGCCCTGTCCTTGTAAATGGGATCATCATATTTGATTATTAAGTATGGTACAAAATTAATATTTTTGCGTGTAAAATCCTAGACCCAATGTCTGGCTGGAGGCCAAATAATTGATTCCTGTAACTTAAGAAGGAGCTAGCTGCCTTGATCAGAAGGTTCACAGCTTCTTTCTGCGTATGTGAACAGTAACACATGGCTTGAGGCACATCTTCCTTCAAGGACTCAGCTTCAAAAAACTGATCCTTTTAACGGTCTACCATGGCCTCAGCTAATGCTTGCTTCTATTCCTACCTGTGTATTTTTTCCAAAGTCCAAGGAAGGTACACATCCCATCCTGGACTTATAGATACACAGCACTTTTATTTAGCTGCAGAAGATCTGGATGGATTCCATTCATTTGGTTATTATCGGTCTACATCCAGGAGATTTCCTGGCATCCATTGATATATGCGATATAGACTTCCACATCCCCAATCTTTCCAGGTCATCTGCTGTCCTTCTCTTCTCAGTGGGCAACGAGCACTACCAGTTTGTTGATCTCCCGTTCTCTTTCTCTCTTCGACTTCAAAGACATTCTGTCTTGGGGCTCTTTTGACCCCAGATCATTCCAGCCATTGGATACCTAGAGAGCCTGTTGCTTTTTACAAGGTCTTCTATACCTTAAAGTCCTCCTTAACACAGAAACATGTGTTCTCATACATCCATTTTTGTATTATCAGAGTACCGCTTCGAAACAACCCCTGAAGAAGGAGCAAGCATTTTTTGGCTTCGAAACATGTCGGGCTATTAATCTTAGCGTCACGAGTTTTGTCCTTCTGCTTATCTCATGTTTGCACATGTCATTTTAATCTTTTGTTCTACTTTTGTATTCAATAAAATTTAATATTTTCTTATACCAATACAATTTTATTATCTATGTGCCTTAAAAGTCCCATTTAGGGGAACCATCTTTCTTGTAACACAGAAACATTGCCTAGAGTACCTAGAACTCCTCCTGGATACACTCTTTGCCAAGGTTTTTTCCCCTAGATGAAGTTGTTAAACTTCAGAGTTAGCATCATACAAAAACGCGCCTAAAGCTGCATTTTGCAAACTCATGTAGGCACATTAGATGGTTTGCGATCCATTCATTCCATTCGTTTATTCTGGCTATTGAAGTGCAACATGTCAGGAATTTTTGTTCTGCCCAAAATGCTTCTCTCCTGAACTAACAAGTGTTTTTTTTTTATTTTCTGGCTCTAACCTTTTCTTCTGCTAAACACCTATGTGTCTGTGGACACATAATGTAACATAGGCAGTTAGAAAAACTTAAAAGTGGCGATTTTGACACCAATTGTGCTTGAGGTAATAAATCAGGGTATTCTCTTCATGAAAAACGAAAAAATGGATCAAAATAAAACCCTTCTAACATATGTGTCCAAATAAAGGCTAAGGCATCATTCATGGATGCTGTGGCTCACATACTATGTACAGGCTGTTTTTATCAGCGTCTCTAGACTCCAAGTGCTGCTTGCAGGCAGGCCGTTCAAATCTATTAGGATAAAGCAGCTGCACAGACACAGCCGCTAATCCTAATGTGACAGGCATGTGGGTGATCAGCTGCAAATAAACAAAAAAATCCCATATAACAAAAAGCCGTAGGAGGTGAAGCCTAAAAACCAACTGCAGGCTAGTGGATAGCTAAGTATCATACAGCTGGGCCGGAGCTGAGCAAGTGAGAGAAGCAGCTTATGGCTTCATAGATCACACAGCAGCAATTTTGGCTCTGAGGAAGAGGGTCCTCCCTCGAAACGCGTAAGCCACATCAGGTTTTGAGGACGCCATCACACTATCCAGCAGTAGAGAAGTGTCCTGGAAGCGAGCGGTGCCCATTTCCTATATGTTTGTTCATATGCTACCTTTGTGAGTATATTGTACACTACCCTTCTTTGATTTTAATAAACTTTTAAGCGGTAATGCACAAGATCGGTGCGCCCTTCTCTTGTTTCCTAAGTGCATAAATAACTACTGTTTATAAAACCCCTCTGTAGTGTAGCGCTACCATGTAATAACAAATCAAGAATATTAAATCAATATATCCTATTCATCTATATAAGTGCATACTAATAATCCATACTCATACAAACATTTTGATCCAGTAAATAATCATCAAAAAATGTCCATATAAAATAAAAACCATGGCACTGGGCTCCAGGACTCAGGGCCAGTTCACACCCATAAATCACAAAGGAATGCGATGTGAATTCCTGTGTGATTCACGTGTCTTCTGGGTGCTGGGCTGCGTCAAGAGTTGTGCATGCACTACTTTACAAAACACACAGCAACCAGATTACATGGTGCTTCTGATCATACGATCTGGTGCAGGAAAACATACTGTGTTTGCGACCTGCATTAGGGGAGTCATTAAGTTGACACCCACTGCAGATCACAGTTGCAATGCATTTTGAATGCGGTTTGGGAAACGCACACAGAAAGTGGGTTTCCCCTCACAGTGTTCTGTTGTGAACTGGCCCTTAGTTCAGATGCGGGGGCTTTCGTTCGTATCTCCAAAAGGTCCCACCAAAACCGGGACAGTTGGGAAGTATGGATTTATATTTTGAAGGGGAGAGGATTTGTGTGTGTGTGTGTGGTGGGGGCTGTACTGGGAAGGGGGATTTGGGGGAAAGACGATTTGTGCTGAGGAAAATGGAGGGGTGGAGGATTTGACCCGGGAGGGGGGGGGGTTGTGCTGGAAGGGAGGACCTAGGGGAGAAGATTTGTGCTAGAAGTGGTAAGAGGATAATTGCTGTGAGGTATTGGGGGGTGGATTTGTCCTGGGGGAATTTAAAGAGACTTCCTTCACGCTGCACCCCGTCACAAATACAGGCGCAATGTGAAGGAGGTCCCTTGGCTGTGGACACTGGGGGGTAGGGGGTTGCATTGGGTAGAGAAGGGGGGTGGGGCACAGAATTGCACCTTCATCTGAGTAGACAGAAATCTTTGCACCAGCCCTGACTGTATATCTTTTCTTTTCTTGTCTGTATTTCAGAAATGGCAGAGAGGCACAACATAAAGCATATCCTGAAGCTTGCTCGGGATCTGGTGTACAAAGTGCAGACACTCATAGAGAACAAGTAAATGGGCGCCACTAGGAGAAGCACAGCCACATTCACCACACCAGAAAACTTCCAATGCTATGGAGCCCTGGAAATCATTTCTCAGCAATGAAATCAGGTCTCAAAAGAAGCTAAAGGGTTATAAAATATCTAATCAGTCAGTTTATTTACTTAAGTAAGTGCCAGAAACTAAAGCCAGTTTTAGTAGCAGAGGAAATGGCTACTACAAGAATAAATTTCCCATGTTTTTCTTTGTTTAACTTTTTTTTTTTTTCATTTGACCTTGTGAGTTTATTGTTAAACCAAAGACCTTACACACAATTGCTCCTGTTGCAGATTTCAGATTCTGTTTGTAGATGTTGTTGAGTTTGAACTAATTTCTGATCCTTCCTAGAGGTTTCTTTTAATGAACAGCACACATTCATAAGGAGGGATTGATAATGGCCATAGTTAGAAATTATTAGCACAAATAGAGCATTCTGATGTATTATTTCTTTATAAAGAAATTTCAATATTTCTGCTCACAACAAGCTGCTAATTTCTGTGTGTTAATGCCCACAAGGGTTTCCCATGTTGTCTTCTGGAAGGCCAACATGTACACTTTCAGATTTTATTCTTCTTACTATTCCTAGCTGGCTACACAGCTTTATCACTGCAGGGAAGCTTTATAGGCACAATCACAAGTTTAAAAGGGGGAAATAGCAGTATATACTGAATATATTTATTTTTTTTGAAACTTCCATTTTACATTTTTTTTTTTGTCGATAGAGATAGATAAAATATGAGAATAATTTGTTGTTGCTAACACTGAAAATAGAGGCATTAGTTGTGATAAGCTTATATTCACACAGAGTTGAAAAGACACAAGCACTGCAAATCTCAGCTGTGAAATAACCTTTTGCAGTATTTTTGTGTTCTTAAGTGCAGGTCAGTGGGAAGGGAGTAGTTATGTCACAATACAAGAGTGTAGCATTGTTCACTTTTGCAGGGAGCAGAGTAATCTTAATCTTTCCCCACCTTTTCCTGTTTATATTAGATGAAGCATGCCATAACAAAAGCAAGAATATTTTAAATGGGCTTTTTTGCCATTGTAATGTTATGCAGTCATTTTCAATTGTCAGTCCACAAAAACATTTTTTTTCAATGTTGGATCAGTACTAGCAGCTTCTCTGTAGCTAAGGTCTCCAGGCTACCCATGAAGACAGAGGTTCACTCTAAACATTGGATTTTTAATTTAGTTTAAATTAGGGAGAGAGCAGCAAGTAAAGGGAGCACTTAAATTTGTGCCGCATTAAAGTCCATGCAATTCTGACAGGAGGCAAGGTGATTCAGTCCACCAGCAACTATAATATTAGTTTATGTGGAATTGACCCATCAATCTTAAGTGGCACTGTAATGAATCATAGTATTGGAGCAAATGCATAGATAGGATTACCTGCCAAATTAAATATAAAATACATAATGTTGTGACCATTCTACCTCTGCTGTGCTATATAGCTGCAGAGAGGTCACTACTTATGTGTACCATCTTCCAGAGAAGGGACATTTTTTTCAAATCGTGACTCCATATCACTTGTAATATTTAAGTGTGAGCTCACTGTCTGAAAAAAATGCTAAGAACCCCTGCTATAAATACTAATAGTTCCAGACAGTGGACTATATCTTCAGAACACTGGTTGGCACCCCTGGCCTTTATTTACAGAACATTACATTTGTGACTCACTGCAGGTATTCAACAGAGGGAGTTTTTTTTTTTTTAGAAAACTCAGTTAAAGCTATCTTGACTCACTGCCGTAGAGCAGTTGTTACCTATCCAGTATATGTTTTCATGAAACAATAATTCTAGTTGCCTCTGTCTACAGTATTGATAGCTGTGCCTTGGGACCAGTAGAACACAACATTCACACAGTTTATATTTATTATGTAGTCTGCTCCTTATTGTATTGCTGCTACTTATATAATACATTTCAAACCGAATGCACTGCTTCAGGGCCATGTCAAACATGTTTTTCCTGTTAACTGAGAATCGGCTCAATGAAATTCCACATTGAACTGATATTCCCTGCATTAACTCAGTGTGGAAAACGAATGTAAACCATGAACATACTCTTGTCTGAAAGAATACCAGGCATATTAACTCCCAGCAGGAAAGGCTACTGTTTGGCACTGCCCTTACTCTTCTGCATTTAACATGAAAGAGGGAGCAGAATTTTTTTTTTAAAAAATGGGTATAAGTGCTCCATTTTATTGCGTAAATAAAAACAAGGGTTACTTGTCGGTGCCATTAATTTACTGTTCACAAGAAAGGTTTTAGTACATTTTAAAACTGCTTACCTCATTTAGTTACAGATGAATTAGGTTAGACATTGTGCTGAGACTCTTGTAAAAGGGAAATGAAAACTCATTGAGAAAGCATAATAATAACAAATTGGCCCCAACCATAGAACTTGACTATTCACTCTGTTTGTCATCTCTGAGGACTTAAGAACCTGAGTAAACTTGATGAAAAGTTTACTATCCTGAATCTGTATCTTTTTTTTTTTTTTTGGTGTTGTTGGCAAGTGGTGTAGTTGCGGTAAAAAAAAAAAAAAAATCTCAACTAGATGATATTTTTTATGAAAAAAATACAATAAAGTATGATATTTTGGGGATATAGCTTCAGGTCCTACAAAAAAAGCAACTTTGCATATCCAGTGTTAAAAAATTGCTCTATTATGCTATCATATAATAGCTAATTATCTTTGCTGTTTTTGCAAGTACATTTGTGTCCTCAGATATCAGTGTTTTAAATAACTTATAATAAGGGTAAAGAGTATTTATTTATTTATTAACTTTACATTTCTGTGTGTCCTTGTTACAGTTAGTGTGTGTAAATCATTTTATTAGTAAAGGTATCTCCTAAATGTTGCAGACATATCTTGTATATGTGTTCAGAAGAGTCTGTCTGTGTGAAGAGATGAAAAACTCATAAAGAGTGCTGTTATTTTTCCAACTTTCTATGAATGGTATGGATCACAAAGCATATACGATATTCAGTGTATTGCCTTTATTTACATGTTATATTTCATCCTAAATGTTTATTTTGTTGCTTCTCCAGTAAAGGTTATCACCAATATTATTATATGTTAATCTAAAACTTCAGTGAGCTGTCTAAAGGTTTTTACTGTTCATCTCTGTTAGGGCAGAGATAAGTCACAGCAGTGTATATACACATTTCCTCAGGATAAAATAATATAGACTCAATTCACAAGCCTAAAGTTAAGCAAATTTGGGCTGGATCTTAATGAACCAGCCGAAACTAATTCAGAGGTTGGCCATGGCAGCCCCACTCTGCTGGAAATTTCTCAATTAAAAAAAAAAAAAAAAAAGGAGGCAGGTGGAAAATGATTTGCTGATCAGCGCGGGCATCCAATCAGTGGCATTGTTTGGGTATTCTGACAGCCATCATGGCTAGCTGCCAGAATACAATAGACTCAGCAGGACATTTGTCAATTTGGGCTGTTTAGCACAGATGGAAGAATCTGTTAGACCTCTTTATTTTAACCTGCAGGCTTTATCATTTTGCTACATTATATAAAAGTTTCCCTAATGTGTCAGCATTACATTAGGAAAAAATTACAAACCAAGGAAATAAAAATGTATGTATCCAAATTAAAGACCTATCTGTCCCCCCAAAAATAATGTTTAATATGTTATGTTAAACTACGAACTGTATAATGTGTGGAACCAAGACTTCAATAAAAATAGAAAAAAGCTCTGGGACTGAAAGGGGTTTAGGGAGAAAAAAAGCCTTGGGACTCAAATGGTGGAGACCAAGCACCAGAATTGTTTATTAATTGTATTAGATATAAAAGCTTCTCCTGCATCCCCCTTTCATTTACTTTTACTGTCTTACTGGGACTTTACTTTCCCTGTCTACATGGCTCAACCAGCTGCCATCCACCTGCCCAAATAGAGTGCCCTTACTAGCCACTGAAGCAGAGCCATTGGATGCTGTAGTGGCAGGTATTCCAAATTCTGGAGATCTTTGAGCAAGAATATTATTATTATGGTGGTACAGGCAGCGAGGCAGGCAAGTATCATTTGTTTGCTTTGCAGTGTGGATTTATTTCATCTTTTGAAAATGATGGCAGTGTTTTTTTTCAAGTTTGAACTCCTTAACAAAGTAAAACATATTGAGAGGCCCTAGTAGAGTTTGATTTTAAAGCTCAATTGATTCTTTAGTTTAAAACTGGGAAATATATTCCAGGTGAATCAAAACAAAAGGTGCTCAGTGTCTTACAGCTTTTTTTTTTTTTTTTCAAAAGCAGCTACATCTTGAGTAATAAAGCTTGTACCTTGACAGCAGCTGTAATGTTCTCTGTGTTGAAGCAGTGGTCTCAGTGCAGAGGTCCGACACACCCCTACTGAGTCAGACCTATAGCTCTGCAACTGGCAACAAACGAAGATGATTGGGGAGCTGTGGCTCTGACTCAGCCGAGGACCTGCCTGACATCTTCAAATAAGTGATTCTTCACCACAGAGAGCTAAGGCCCCATTCTGCAGCTGCTGACAGGGAAGAGGCTACTCAAGATGTAGCTTCTTTAGAAATAAAGTTAATTGAAAGACATTAAGCACCTTTTGTTTTGATGCACCTGGAATGTATTTAGCTTATTTAAATAACAGGTTCAGTTGGGCTTTAATGATAAACCAGCTAACAGTAATCCTTTAATATAAGGAAACACCTGACCTGATATGTTTTGTGAAATTGGACCCCAGCCTATTGAAGTTAGTCATTCAATAAATTTTCCTTTTCAAGACACAATGACACATGGAGTAACACAGAGTTGCCTTTTGTCAAATAAACTACAAGCTAGAAATTATTCTAAGCAGCACCAAGAATGATAGCTCTGCCCATCTATAGTATAGTAAAAATTATCCCCCATTTACAGATAGAATACACTTGTGGGTTTGAATCAGGTAAGGTGCAACACAGACCTCCCATATGTGATCCACCTGTTCCTATAGCTTTTCTCCATGTGTTACGATTAGTTCAGTAGATATGTATCATTTATTACATAATTCTATTGTAAAGAAAGGCTAGATAACTATACAGACATATCTCCCTGAGTAAAGCAAAAATGTTGCAATGTAACTATGTATAATATTCTTTCTTTTCGAGTCACTGCCACTGTTTGCTACCCCACCCATTATTTCTGCTGATAAATTTTAGAAAACATAAGATTTTAAATGTATTTAAGCAAGCCATAGATGATGTGATTTTCTATCCTGCAGCCATGGTTTTCAGGAAAGAAAATTGCTTGATTCCCCCATCAACAAAGTATGTGCTGATGTGGGAATCCTTCTGGCAGCACTATTGTGTTCTGCTGGCAGAACACAATTACTGCTACCAGCGGAACATGATTACTGCTGCTGTAAGAACACAATTACTGCCGCCAGCAGTAATTGCATGCAATAAATCCAGCAGGCTGGTTGTACTGAAGTTAATCAATAGATTGACTTCAGTACAAGCAGCCTGGTCATAGACTGAATGAATTTCGACAGGTCCCCGCTGAACTGGCCAAGATTCAATCCATCTGTGGTCGGCTTGACTCTAAACTTTAAATTGGACCCTGACCCTTCTAGCACAATGGAGCTCTACAAACATTTCTTTGTCTTGGGACTGGGAGTTTTCCAACAGGTGAAAACTGGTATCACAGCTGGTTCTCTGTGAGTTTTAAAATACCTGTAGAGGTGGACTTCATAGGTATAAAAAAAGCAGGGCCACTGTTAGAGGGGCCCACCTCTCTGTTACTATTATTTAGTTTGAGTGTTAATTCCTTTAAATATATGGCATTTGGTTCCAGCGGGTGCCATAATGCAGTTTGCTCTAAACGATAAAGGTTTATCTGCACCCTAAATATAGAAAGATCACACACGACATGAAACAGTTTGAAGCGTTTTACTGTTCTATACTGTATTACTGCTTAGTGAGCCTGAATATATATACATCAGCAGTAAGTTATATAATGGGACCTCTTAAGAAACAGAGGAGAACAAAAAGATGATATAAAGCAGACATGCTGTTCATAGTAACTAATCAGATTATCTGTCTATTTTCCTGGAGAATAGAAAATTAAATATGACTGGTAACTATATACAGTATAATTACATCATCATAAGGAGCCATAGGTTATAAACTGGGACCTGTTTATAAAAACAGGGGAAAAAAAGATTGAAAGTGTTAGTTCACCTTTTAAAAAAATCCATATGCATAACCGCTTTGACTGTGATTTTAAATGTTCTCAATGTTTTTAAAAACTATAATTATGTTTGATGCTGCTTCTACTGTGGGCTCCACTCTCCATCCTGCCTAGATGCAAGACAAGACTGACCATTGGATGCACAGCCCGAACACTTCACAAATAAGCACTCGACTACAAGAACTCGGCTGTCTACTCATGCATGTGCAGTCTGTTTTCCTCTCGCTTCAGCAGCTGAACTCAGCGTTCTGCAAGTTAAAGAGGAAGCAGACTGAAAATGCATGGTTCTCATAGCTGAGTGCTCTGTTCATGAGTTGTTAGGGCCATGCATCCAACAGCAGAACAGAGAGGAGCCCACAGTAGAAGCAGCATTAAAAGTAAGGACCATTTTAAAACTAGGGACAACTAGGGAATTTTATTGTAGAGACAGGACTGTAATGCATATGGATTTTTTTTATGTAACTAAAGGTAAACTAACCCTTTAAATTAGAGTTGCTGCCCTTAAAGACCACTCAGATTTTATTTATTCCTGGAAAATAAAACATCAAATATGACTCGTCACTCAATGCAACAGCTTTATGTTTCTACGGACTTTCGTGTCTCCAGTTTTTAGAAACGTGCTCTTTAATGTTTTAATAAACATGCTGTAATATGCTGAAGAGGGGAATGGCTTATTACTATAGATTATAGTTACATATATCACCTTGCTCACTCCCACCCACTTTTGAATCCTTTCAGATTCCACAGTACAGTTTTTCCAGTTCACTTTATGTTGGGTTACTTATTAAATGCACTTTGTAGTGTTACGTAGCACAGAATGTGAAATGAATCATACAGGTATGTGTCACAGTTCCTGACTCACCATGAGATGCCATGTAATCGAATTAACCCCAGAATCAACTCACAAAAGCACTGTTAACATTGAAGATCACAAGATATAATAACTTAACACAAGCTATTCCTGTTATTGAAATGCTGTTTGGTTGTCACCAGTACATAATGTAGAAGTCATGTGGTATTTCACCATTGTCTGTAATTGTAACCATGTCAAGTAATTATTTCCTTTCCTATTACAACACTAACTATACCTAGTCCATTAGGGCTAAAGTATGAAGAGGTTGCAAGGCGACACTATTTTGCTGTAAAAATTTTAATTTATATCTATACATACAGAGATGCAACAAAATAAATGTGGTATATTTTTGGCATTATTTATGTGAAATATTTCAAATTGGTAATGATTATGTTTTTTATAGAGTGAAATTCTTTACAGAGTGTTCATAATCTCATAAAAAATCGTGCCACCATTTGTTGAGTTCTATTTTATGCAAGACCAAAACAGCATTCTAGAGGTGTCCAACAATTTTTTCTTAGTTCTGCCATGAGCACCGTGAAATACAACTCTCTCAATTCCTATTTCTTTAAACATTATGGGGTTGATTTACTAAAGGCAGATAGGCTGTTCACTTTGCAAAAAAATTAGCCCCAGAGCTTATTGAATGTAGTGAAGTTCCACTTTGCAAAAAAATACCCCATCACATGCAAGAAAAAGAAAAATATATTTTTGTTTGCGCACAATTATATGATTGAAATCTGCAGAGCTTCATCTCATTCACTAAGCCCTTTTGCAAATTCCCTTGCAAAGTGCAATCTCCCTTACAAGTTAAGCAGTCTATTTGCCTTTAGTAAATCAACCCTACAGAGAACACATGCATGCTTTTGATATAAAGACTACCAAAAGAGTGCCAAAAAGAGCAGACAACAATTTGGGGTTGATAACATATCAATTGATATCTATTACCATTTACCACCACATAAAGGCTTGATTCGTCTAGAAAATAACAAGGTACAATTTACCTGTACAGTTTTACACATAACGCCTGAGTGCAATTTTGCCACTTCGGCATATACTGTAAGATTTGCTTTACTCTCAGGTGTTATTAAGTTAAAAAAAAAGCAGAGCTTTTCCCATACAGAAAAAAAAATTCTCCAAAACTATAAGTGCACTCAGGCTTCACTTTATAAACACAATGAGGTTGATTTACTAAAGGTAAACTTTGCAAATGCAGTTGCACTCATTTTCCCCAGAGTTTAGTGAATGTGTTGAAGCTTCCTTTTGTAAAGAATACCCAATCAGGTCTAGGGAAAATTTAAAAAAAAGACAATTTTTTTTCTTTTTTTTTTTTTTTTAGACAAATTTTTTGTAACTCGAAGAATCCACAGTGGGAGGCTTCCATCCCTAAATATGTATACAAGGAAAATTAAAAAGGTCATGGGACTTTGAATGAGGCCAACCACTTTACCAAAATAGGTATATAGAGTACATATGGTAATACATTTATTTGAAAGATAAAGCGATACAGTAAAAAAAAAAAATACAAAATGACGATTTCCTGAATATAGTAAAAACATATGGAATGGGGAGCTGACATGTAACAATTCATAATCAATAAAGTAGATACATAATACATGATAATAATATATAAGTAAAAAATAATAACGTGATTGGTATAAAAAATTACATTTATTTTCTTTGTATTAAAAAAAACATATTTTTGCTTGCACGTTATTGGGTAATGGAAATCAGCAAAGCTTTACCACCTTAGGGTGCATTCACAGCTGCGTATGTACCTTGCCTGCAAATATATGTAAGAACCCCAGCGGGGTTCCCACAAGTAGCTGTGAGAGGCAGCCCCATTGAAAGCAATGGGTGGCTACCAGCTCCCACTCCCATGTAATTGCTCATGCAGCGATCACATGCGGGTGATTGGCCCTGGACGCAGACTGCCTCTTAGTCCTGTGCAACTATACCTTACATTACATCTTTAACAAACTGACAGTCGTGTTTAAACTGTATATACACATTCTTTCTATTAATATTTAATTGTAAAGCGATATTACTGTCTCAGTAAACAAGAATAAAGAAAGTATGCGGTTCCTGGTCTGAAAGCAGTCGCTTAGTCTGCCATGGTTAAAGTATCACCCATACTCCTATATTCTAGTTTCTCCTATGTATATATAGAAATTTATGGTAGTACCCCATCCAGAACATAGCACAACTTTCTTCAGAAACAAAACTATGAAAAGTACAGTCTATCCGTCAAAGTAACTAGTAAATCTGTCTCATAAATAAGGTTTGCTAGTAGTAGAGCATTGTACAGTCTTCGCCATGGCTAGTGTTAGGATAGTGAAAATGTAGGCAATATCTTTTGTGTGGCTAACTGAATGTATTTTGAGGTGCAAGCTTTCAAAAACACTTATAAGGGAATTTATTAAAACTGGTGAACACAGGATATGGTGCAGCTGTGCATAGTAACCAATCATCTTCTAGGTTTTGTGGTCCAAAGCCTAATTGAACAAGTTAGTTAGAAGATGATTGGTTACTATGCAAAGCTGCACCAGTTTAAGTAAATCCCCCCCCCCCCTTTAGTTTCCTACCTCAGGCATGGTTTCAATGAAGCCTAAAGTATGAAACTAAGGGGTCTATTTATAAAAAAAATTCACACAAGATACACAATTTTGTATTGGGATTTGACACATTTTTTCTAATTGGTTTCAACTGCAAAGGAGTGACTTCTGGGTGAGAACTTTTTTTTTAATATAAAACACCTTTTTAAAAGCTTGCACTGCAAAATATATTCAGTTAACCACAAGAAAAGTATCGCCTTTATTTTTACTTTCCTATAAGTTAACTTAACATTTTGGTGTTATTTCTTGGTGTTATGTGGCGACTCTGGCCTTTCACAAAGTGCTGATTTGGTCTTGTACTTATGTTATACTGTACGTGCCATGTGTCTGAGAATTAGTCCATGTATGCCACATTTATGAATGTGTTCATATACTATTTACATCAAACATATCACTTGTACCAGTATGTTTGCTTAAATGAGCATGAAAATGCGTTCTTAATGGCAAGTCAAAATGCAAAACATATTGGGTAACACTGGTATATGCTTATATTTGTTTGTTTGTTTTTTTTTGTGTCTTAACTGTATTTATTGTCAGCCTCAGAACTCAACAATGGTAGACAGTTTTCTATGATTTTATTCAAATTTTATTTTTATTATGTAAATTTCTCTGTACCAAGAGGCAAACAAAAATATATTATATATGGTATATGTATTTTCAAACAATAAAACTCCTTGTTGTTACTAAAACATCCATATGAGTGCTGGTTATAAATATAATAGAACGCATTTTCTACATATGCTCAGTTTGAGAATATGCCTAAACTGGCATCTTAACATTGACAAGTAAAAGTCTTGTATACATTTTGCTGTGAAGTTCTTAACACCTCAAAAGAGCTGTCACACCCCCTGTCCAATAGGAGTGCCTCTTTGAGCATTAACCACTTCTGAACCGGAAGGTTTTACCCCCTTAATGACTAGGCCTTTTTTTGGGATTCGGCACTGCATTACTTAAACTGACAATTGCATGGTCGTAATAGAAATAATAAGTGCAGCGCTAGAAGATAATTGACATGTGAGATCCAAAATAGTGAGAAAAAAATGGATCAATAAATAAACCACATAAATGTTCCATATAACTGTGAATATGGTGTGAGTCTATATAAAGTAAGTCCATAGAAATGAATAAACCATATATGGAGGGAGTCCAACCAGCAGCGTGTAAGTTGTGTCAGTGGTATAGGGATCAAACAGCTAAAAAACTGATGCAGGTGATGACACTTCTTAATAGTAATGATATGCGCTTACCACAATGTGTGGACTTACAATACCTTACGGCAGGTAAGAGCATAGGAGCTACCTTTTATTCTTGTGACGGGACCTAACACATTTTTCTGGATCACCTTTACCCTATTTGTGGATTTTGAACACTCTGCATGTGACATCGTTTCATTTATATGCTCATTTTGCCTATTTGCTATATGGCAGTATAGGTACATTTGATTTGGTAAGCGTATTAATTTCTCTATTAAGTTGGTGATGGGATCTGTCTCAGTCTGCACAGCTTTCCTGGATGGATTTTAATGTCCCATCCCCTATGAAGATCTTCTCAGTTGAAGTCTTTCTGCATGCTTTATAGCATTTGTGATTATATATCTGGTACACGCAATTTATTTAAATGTATGGTGACGGTTCCTTCTATCACTTTTCATGTTTTTTTCCTTTTTTGGATTCCTGAGTGAATACACTTCATTACACTTGAACCCTCCATCTGTCATTTAGAGTGATATAAATGCTTTTCTGGCGGTATTACACTATATATTTTTCTTCTTTTTGGGTGGATCATAAATCTTTGATTAATGAGAGATCTCCTTCTGCTGGTTGATCGGGAACACACATCAAGGAGAACGAGATGATATCAGTCCTTCATTTTTATCACATTGATCTCTACTGGCTTGTTTGACTTACCTGCCGTAAGGTATTGTAAATCCACACATTGTGGTAAGCGCATATCATTACTATTAAGAAGTGTCATCACCTGCATTAGTTTTTTAGCTGTTTGACACAACTTACACGCTGCTGGTTGGACTCCCTCCATATATGGTTTATTCATTTCTATGGACTTACTTTATATAGACTCACACCACTTTCACAGTTATATGGAACATTTATGTGGTTTATTTATTGATCCATTTTTTTCTCACTATTTTGGATCTCACATGTCAATTATCTTCTAGCGCTGCACTTATTATTTCTATTTTATCTTTGTACCAGTTTTTGTCAGTTGGATGTGCTAGCGGCTTGTTATTAATATTTTTGGTTAGCGCTGTGTTTTCACACCTATTAATTGCATGGTCGTGCGACGCTGTAACCAAATAAAATTGGCATTTTTTTTCCCCCACAAATAGAGCTTTCTTTTGGTGGTATTTGATCACCTCTGCTATTTTTATTTTTTTGCGCTATAAACAAAAAAAGAGCGACAATTCTGAAGAAAAAAAAACTTTTTTTTACTTTCTGCTATATTACATTCCCAATCTAAAAAATTAAAAAAATCTAATTTTTTCATTATTTTAGGCCAATTTGTATTCTGCTACATATTTATTGGTAAAAAAAAAAATACCAATAAGTGTATATTGATTGGTTTGCGCAAAAGGTATCGCGTCAACAAACTAGGGGAAATATTTATGTCATTTTTATTTATTTTTTTTACTAGTAATGGCGGCAATCAGCGTTTTTTTAGCGGGACTGCGACATTGCGACGGACAGATCGGACACCTAACTGACATACATTTTTGACACTTTTGGGCAGGACCAGTGACATTACTACAGTAAATAGTGCTAAAAATATGCTCTGTTACTGTACTAATGACACTTGCAGGGAAGGGGTTAACACCAGGAATGATCAAAGGGTTAAATGTGTCCCTAGGGGGTGCTTTCTAACTGTGTGGGGGATGGACTTGCTGAATAAACACAGAGACCTGTGTTCCTAAATAGGAGGAACACAGGATCCCTGTGTTCCTTACTGACAGATCAGCGGTCTGCCGTGTTTGTAGTTCTATCTCCACGAGGAGTGAACCCAGGTGCCTGGCTGACATTGCGGCCGTCGGACCTGCTAATTGGCTCCCCCTGTGGCCAATCGGTGCTTGCGCGCCCCCACAATGGTCCCCCGAAGCAACGCACAGGTAGGTCCTTTAGTGGGACAGATCCGACCAGCCGCTGTAGTTAAGCGGTTAAAGGTGTTCTTACTGGGTAGGGTGGTGGGCAGGTGGGGCCTAGCCCAAAAGTAAAGGAAACCAGACCCTATGTCACAGATTTATTTTATTAACATCATGTCAAGAATACCAGTTTGCTGTAGTGTACATTATAGAAACGAATTACAGCTTAGCTTTGATATATCTAAACTCTAAACTTGTGTAATCACAACTGCAGCTGCAGATTTCTGTAGGGTTTGTACTGTTCATACTAGCTGCAGGCATACAATTTTGCCAAGAAAAGCTTAAAGTGTCATTAAACCCAGACTATGAAAAACTCTCATTACATGCTATATAATAGAGTGTGCATACTCACAAAGCCATTAAAGCATTTGTGTTGTGTAGAGTGAAATATATCTGGTTGAGTCTACCTTCAGCTGTCCCTCCCATCTTCTCTGTGTCCCCATTGTAGGCTGAGATTGTGTAGATCAGCTGGTGTCATCTACTGAGCTTGCTCATATCTCTGTTCCTTTCTAAGCTCTTAATTCCCTTCTTTTTCTTATCTGTGCAACCCATAAGAGTATATAGCAGGGATCTTCAAACTACAGCCCTCCAGCTGTTGCAGAACTACACATCCCATGACTAGGCATGTAGGGAATTGTAGTTCCTGAACAACTGGAGGGCCATAGTTTGAAGACCCCTGGTATAGAGTCACGAGGGTGAGCATATGTACAGTGGTAAATGACACTTCTCACCCTCCCTCCCCCTTCCTCCATATCCTCCTGAAACACTGGGGGGGGGGGTGAAAAAAACTAGGACTAAAATACTTAGGAATTACTCTAACGACAAAATCCGAAAGACTTTATACTTTAGGATATCATACAGACTGTTATCATGGATAGGGAGAATAAATGTAATAAAAATAACAATTCTACCTAAAATAACATAAATTCCAAATGTTACCTATCCCGATCCCCCAGATATACTTTAGAACTTTGAAATCTTTAATAACCAAATTCATATGGAAGAAAGGCAAACCCAGAATACAATATGCAGTATTAATATAGGGCAAAAACCAAGGGGGCATAGCGGTTCCAGATTTAAAAAAATACTACGATGCAACACTACTTTCACGAGCAATGGAATGGGGAAAAATAAAAAGTGAAAAAAACTGGGTAAAAATAGAATCCACTATGAGTTGCACTCACTTAGGGAAAATTATATGGATACCTGCACAATTTAGGAATATGAGTCCAAGTACGCACACGATTACAATCCAAACACTTAGAATATGGGATTTAATTCACAAAGGAAATAAATGGCAATATAATTCACCGTTAATTCCTTTAAAATACACTATTTTTTTTCCACCAGGACAAGAAAAATGGGAGGAAAGTGGATAGGAGATGAGGATACACGTTTAAAGGATATTATGGACAAAGGGCAAATACACACATTAGTGACATTAAAACAAAAAAATGAAAATTGATGAGTGGCGCTACTGCCAACTAAAACACTTTGTGGCCTCTTTGCCAAAACCGTTAAGAAGAGGAGAAGAATTGCTCCCTTACGAGCAGATCTGCTCCTCCGAGAAATATAAAAACAATGTATCAAATATATATAAAATATTGGTAGATACAACAGGACCAGCGGTACCGCCCTTCATCGATAAATGGGAGAGGGAATTGGGAACACGAAACAAGGATTTTCACTTGGAAAAAAGCTTAAAATTAATACACAGTTCTACCGTAGACATGAACACAGTTGAAATGAATTACAAATGCATTGCAAGATGGTATATTACCCCGGATAAAGCTCATAACTACCAAAAAGAAAAATCAAAAAATTGTTGGAGAGGTTGTACAAAAATGGGTACAATGGCCCATCTATGGTGGGAATGCCCAAAAATCAGTAAGTATTGGAAGGAAATCCTAGGTCAAATTAAAAACATCACGAAAATAGAAATCCCGGAAGAACCCTGGTACTGCTTATTCCATGGCATAAAAAACTCTGTAAGACAAAACAAAACGACACTGATACCCCACCTAATGAATGCCGCAAAAGGATTAATACCGTTATTTTGGCAGAAAGAAGAAGCACCAACTGTAGGAGATTGGGTGCAGAGAGTAGAAAGAAAAAGGACGTTGGAATACCTAAGGGAATGGGAGGAAGATGAGATAGAGGAATGCGGTGTCATATGGGAAGACTGGAAGGAGTTTAAAAAAACAAGAGAATATACTAAATGGAGCAGAGAAAATGAGAAGGATAACTAGTACGAAAAAGGGAGGGAGGGAGGGGAAATAGAGGAATAATAGGGGAAGGGAGATTATATACAACTGGAAAATCAATGTGTTTTTATTGCGTGTAATATATTTGTATTGTCTCTTTCTCTTTGAAAACAATAAACAAATTTATAAAAGAAAAAAAAATAACAGAGTGTGCATACTCACAAAGCCACTAAAGCATTTGTGTTGTGTAGAGTGAAATATATCTGGTTGATCCTACCTTCAGCTGTCCCTCCCATCTTCTCTGTGTCCCCATTGTAGGCTGAGATTGTGTAGATCAGCTGGTGTCATCTACTGAGCTTGCTCATATCTCTGTTCCTTTCTAAGCTCTTAATTCCCTTCTTTTTCTTATCTGTGCAAGCCACGAGAGTATATAGCAGGGATCTTCAAACTACAGCCCTCCAGCTGTTGCAGAACTGCACATCCCATGACTAGGCATGATGGGAATTGTAGTTCCTGAACAACTGGAGGGCCATAGTTTGAAGACCCCTGGTATAGAGTCACGAGGGTGAGCATATGTACAGTGGTAAATGACACTTCTCACCCTCCCTCCCTCTTCCTCCATATCCTCCTGAAACACTGGGGGGGGGGGGGAGTATGTTGATTGAATAATTCACTAAGAAGCTCACAAAACTTAGTTTTAATATAAATCAGTATTAAATACAGTGGGTACGAAAAGTATTCAGACCCCCTTAAATTTTTCACTCTTTGTTATATTGCAGCCATTTGCTGAAATCATTTAGGTTCATTCTTCTTCCTCATGAATGTACACATAGCACCCCATACTGACAGAAAAACACAGAATTGTTGACATTGTTGCAGATTTATTAAAAAAGAAAAACTGAAATATCACATGGTCCTAAGTATTCAGACCCTTTGCTCAGTATTTAGTAGAAGCCCCCTTTTGATCTAATACAGCCAGGAGTCTTTTTGGGAAAGATGCAACAAGTCTTTCACACCTGGATTTGGGGATCCTCTGCCATTCCTCCTTGCAGATCCTCTCCAGTTCTGTCAGGTTGGATGGTAAACGTTGGTGGACAGCCATTTTTAGGTCTCTCCAGAGATGCTCAATTGGGTTTAAGTCAGGGCTCTGGCTGGGCCATTCAAGAACAGTCACGGAGTTGTTGTGAAGCCACTCCTTCGTTATTTTAGCTGTGTGCTTAGGGTCATTGTCTTGTTGGAAGGTAAACCTTTGGCCCAGTCTGAGGTCCAGAGCACTCTGGAGGTTTTTGTCCAGGATATCCCTGTACTTGGCCGCATTCATCTTTCCCTCGATTGCAACCAGTCGTCCTATCCCTGCAGCTGAAAAACACCCCCACAGCATGATGCTGCCACCACCATGCTTCACTGTTGGGACTGTATTGGACAGGTGATGAGCAGTGCCTGGTTTTCTCCACACATACCGCTTAGAATTAAGGCCAAAAAGTTCTATTTTGGTCTCATCAGACCAGAGAATCTTATTTCTCACCATCTTGGAGTCCTTCAGGTGTTTTTTAGCAAACTCCATGCGGGCTTTCATGTGTCTTACACTGAGGAGAGGCTTCCGTCGGGCCACTCTGCCATAAAGCCCCGACTGGTGGAGGGCTGCAGTGATGGTTGACTTTCTACAACTTTCTTTCATCTCCTGACTGCATCTCTGGAGCTCAGCCACAGTGATCTTTGGGTTCTTCTTTACCTCTCTCACCAAGGCTCTTCTCCCCCGATAGCTCAGTTTGGCCGGACGGCCAGCTCTAGGAAGGGTTCTGGTCGTCCCAAACGTCTTCCATTTGAGGATTATGGAGGCCACTGTGCTCTTAGGAACCTTAAGTGCAGCAGAAATCTTTTTGTAACCTTGGCCAGATCTGTGCCTTGCCACAATTCTGTCTCTGAGCTCTTGAGGCAGTTCCTTTGACCTCATGATTCTCATTTGCTCTGACATGAATTGTGATGTGGAAGGTCTTATATAGACAGGTGTGTGGCTTTCCTAATCAAGTCCAATCAGTATAATCAAACACAGCTGGACTCAAATGAAGGTGTAGAACCATCTCAAGGATGATCAGAAGAAATGGAAAGCACCTGAGTTAAATATATGAGTGTCACAGCAAAGGGTCTGAATACTTAGGACCATGTGATATTTCAGTTTTTCTTTTTTAATAAATCTGCAACAATGTCAACAATTCTGTGTTTTTCCGTCAATATGGGGAGCTGTGTGTACATTCATGAGGAAGAAGAATGAACTTAAAGGATTTTAGCAAATGGCTGCAATATAACAAAGAGTGAAAAATTTAAGGGGGTCTGAATACTTTTCGTACCCACTGTATATCACATATCATTGCTAATACTTGTAAAGGGAAAAGAGAGTTGTGGATGCAAATGCCATCTGAAGAAAGTGAAGGCTAGTGTCAATCATCTTTGACTCTGCCTACGCTATATTAATAGCAAAAAAATACACGTCTGATATTCAATAAAGATTTACAGGGAGCTTTAAAACTGTTTATTAATATGTAAAATTTTATTTGATTCTTTCTTCTGGAATTGTTTTATATCCATGTGACACAGCATCAATCAGTGCTGGCCAGACACAGACTCATACTGTAGAGGCATATATCAGCAGAGTGATAGAAGCTCCTGCCAAGGATCTTTTCCGGCAGATGCCAAGCAACAGGTAAAGATCATGTGACCACAAAACAGTGCTGCAAGAATAAGGTAATTAGAGAATTAAAAAAAAAATTGCAATGGAATAGTATATATGATTTATGTGACTGAATTATGCCAATTAATACTTCTCTGTTTAGTATCACTTTAACTGTATGTCATCCAAAGTTTTCCACTATACATTCAACTAAAACACATGTAGAGGACACCAGAATGCAGACACCCTCTCTAGAGTACACTGTAGGTTGTCTGACATTGCCTCCGACAGCTCCCCATCGAGTACAGGACTACGGGAGTGTGTCCTGAATGGCAGGTATATTTCTCCAATATTTAAGTTTTGGCCCCCTTTAAGGGGGGCAATTTTAACACTTGGTTGAGTACTCCAGGGTTCTCACCCATGTAGGGTGAGAGGTTCCAGGGTAGTCTGGTTGGAAATAGAGGACTGATTGTCAGTATTCTCTGAATTGTTAAGTTCCTTTCAGAGTCCCGTAACTTTGGAGGTTCGAAGAGTTTTGGGAGGAAAAAACCTCCAAACCCTGACTACAATAACTCTGGTCCTGAAGCCTCAAGAAAGAGAGTCTTATAAGGTAGCAGGAATGGATCAGCGCCTGTGTCAATAAGGGAAAGTAGAGTGGTTCACAGGTTGTGAGCAAGGTGATGAACCCTTTGGCAATTGAGACGCTTGTTGCTGAACCCTGCTGCCTGTCTGGCACCCTGGTACACTGAGGAACCCTTACCCAGAAGGGTACTGAGAGATCGGCAGTGAGCCAGTAGCGTGCTTCATTTTGCACCAGAACTAAAAACTGTTTTGTTTTATTTTTGGCTGAGGAAAGCTTGTTGAGTTAACTTGTTTTTGGAGATACCAATAAAAGGACTGCTTGCTTTTACCAACTCGCCTGGCTGATGTTCCCAGGTTACCTCATATCACACACAGTATATGAATAATATATTACAAAAATACTCCATACAAAAAGCCCCTTAAAGCAGCTACTAGGGTTGCACTGATACCATTATCAGTGCCGATACTAAGCATTTAAACTTGTGCAAATGCTCCAATACCTGAAACTGATACCTTTGCAGTATGATTTAAGCCCATACCAAATGATTCACACTGCAAAGAATCGCATGTGATTGAAACAGGAACATGTAAATATTAGGGAGGTTTACTAAAATTGGTTCACACAGAATCTGGTGTTACTGTGCGAAGTAACCAATCAGTATTTAGGTTTTATTGGTAAGGAGCAGAAGGTAGAAGCTGACTGGTTACTATGCCCAGCTGCACCAGATTCTGTGTGCCCCAGTTTTAGTAAATCTCCCCCTTTATGTCTATAGCTTGGCTTCAGTTCTACTTTACTTTTCTACCTGGACATTTTTTAAATGTTTTGCACACATTAAAATCTACATTTTTTGCTAGAAATTACTTTAAACCCCAAGCAATTGTACATTTTCTGAAAGCAGTGATCCTGGAGCATAAAATAGTGTGCAATTTTTTATGTTGCACGATATCTGTGCAGCATTAAACGCATACTTTTCAGGAAAAGTACACTAAAAAGAAATTTTAGTGCAACTGAACACACATTATACCAAATTATTTGGTCAAAGATAAAGGATAGGTTTGCTTCACATAAATAAATCCCAGACATATTAGGACTTGAAATTGCAAAACACTACGGTACCTAAAATTCTTTATAGGTGACGATTTTAAAATCTTTACGGGTTATCAGTTTAGAGTTAACTGTGAATTATGGCCCTAGAATTGTTGCTGCATTTCCAATACCTCACATGTGTTAGCAGTGTTACCTAGTGTGATGCAATTTATTTTTACATACATGTGTGCGTCCTGCATTGTGCATTTGCATTGGGGTGCATTTTTTACTGTATTAAAATATTTTTTTATTATTTTCTTTTTTTTATCTTTTTTTTTCTATCACAAGAGGGCTAATAAGTAATACAGTATTGGGCAGGTGACAGGTCTTCTTTATGGAGATATCAAGGGTCTATTAGACCCCCTTTGTTTCTCCTGCCCTCCACTACAGCTAATCAACCACGTATCATGCTTGATTAAATGAGGATGGGGACACCTGTAAAGCTGGAAGTGAAATTTAGCATGTCTCTTCTGGGTTTATTAGTTGAAGAGTGATGTTCCCCGTTCACCTCCTTCTTTCAAAATTTCCACTGTTCACTATGGTCCTGGGCTCTACAGAGGAACTAGAACAACTGTAGGCACCATCGACGGAGAAGAGAGGGACATGCACACCCTCAGTAATTTTTACCTGTAAATATCAATTATAGGCTCACTGCGTCAAGTGAGCTTGTTTTAGCCCCTTGAACACCATGTTTACAAACATACTTTGGCAGACAGGGGGTTAAGTAGTGGTGGTGGATCTCTTTGTGTTCTGGTACTTTCTTTGATAGAAGATCTGTTGCTTTGTGAATGTGTGTGTGGATAGATTGATGAAAAGCTATTGGACTACAATTAGTTTGATAAATCTGAGCTGTAGCACTGAGTGGCAGTGAGAGGGCCACTGCTATAAAAAAAAATGTATGAGCTGACAGGTAATGTCAGCCAAAACCATCAGCACTTAGCACATTCACATTGACTGATGGCTTTGAAATTGTGCGACTTCATCTGAAATCGCACTATTTCAAAGCGACATGTCAGTGCGACTTGGAAGACATCTGTGCGGCTTCATGCACAGATGTATATGGAAGTCGAACCCGAAATTGCCAAAAGTAGTGCAGGAACTACTTTTTCAAATCAATGCAGCACCACAAAGTAGGCGTCGCACAGATTTGAACAGAGCGATTGCTGGCAATAGGCTGCAACTTCTCATGCAATTTGACCTGCCAAGTCACATGACAAGTTGCTCCAATGTTAACAGGGGCTTAGGGTTAAATGTGAGATATGCACAGGATTGTTTTATGATACCTCCTAGTCCAAAATACTAAACAGTGAGAGCAAGAGTCCAGCACTATTTTTTTCTCCTCTTAGTTTATATTACAGGTAACCAGATGAACATACCTAGGTGTGGCTGCATTCCTACTGTGTATATGACACCTACAGGTGGTGGGTTTAAGCTGTTCATTGGAAACAAACACAGGGAAGTAAAGCCTTGTACCACCTATTTGCACATATTTCGAAATTATAGTTTACATACTTGTCTTGTATAAAGGTTTTATACATAGCATTATTAGATATTTGTACATAGCATTTTTTTTATAATTGCAGCAACAAAATGTTTACACATACTGACTTAGTTTAAGATTCTGTTTTTTTCTTTAGAACTCACAAATAGACATTGTTATGCTTACCACAAATACCTGAGAGCTCAGTTCTTGGAAACCGATTGCAGAGCACAAATCTCAGGGCTGTCTTAAAGTGATACTAAACACACACACACTTTTAATTTACATCATCATTTCTCTTTATGTGGGTGATGGCACTGTTAGTACTTGTTTTTAATTAAATTTATTTTATCCTAATCAATATATACAGCTGTTACATAACCCAGCTCTTTCCCAGCCTGTCTGCATGGAAACGTAAGCAGGAGGAGTCCTCTGCTATCGGTCATATGTTCAAAAAAAAACCAAACATTTGGAATACAGAGTAAAAAATAAATAATATTATTAAACTGTTTTAAATTTTCAAACAAATATATATTTGAAAACCTTGTGTGGGCAGAATTTCTGCCAGTCACAGGTTGTGTTACACTCCTCCAGCCTGTGGCTTAGAATAACCGGGAGATGAAGCCTCCATCAATCACAATGTAGTATCCCACCCCATTGTGTTTAGCTGGTTAGTGGGCATGGAGGAGGAGGGAGGGAATGGGCTGTCCTTTATCACTGGGATTGATTTGATGTCAAAATAAACACTGCTTTGCTGGCCTTTTCAAAATCAGCAACACAATTTCATCCCCAGCTAATAATAATAGCATAATAAACTTTCCCCATTTGTCTTCCAGGACAGCCCATGAGAGAAGCACCTCCTCCAACAAGAACAGGAAACACATCACCAATACACATTAAAAGGCAGTCCCTCTGCAGAACTGGTCAATTTTGTGTTTTCTCTGAAGAGGGGAGACTCATCATTTGGAACCTGGGTGAGGGAGGCCTCTGTTCTCTGGCTTTCTTTTTGTTCTACCCACAACTTTACCTACCTGGCTCCACTGAGAGCAGCTAGTAGGATTTTCTGCAAGATGACCCTCCAAGACCACCCATCAGACAGGAAAGTGGCAGCTTGGTTCCCTTTCTCCTTCTGTGCCTGGCGAAGGCCATGACTGGAAGTGGCATACCCCCTTGACAGGAACTGGCACAGGCAGTTTGGGTTCCCAGCCAGGTGTCTGGATGCATTCACTGTCTTCACTATAGAACATTTTTTGGCGGGGGCTCACGCAGTAGCTACTTTGGGATTGTGGCCTGTCTGTGTTCCTGTGTGACTAGTTGGTACATAGACAGTAATCCTGGTAGGGGAAAAGTCGTTTCCAGGAGCCGGAGGCTCTGGTTCCAAGCCTCTTTTTCGGTGCATGGGTAGGTGAAGAGCTAGCTTGTGCCTTTTAAATAGTGTTTTCTTCAAGCATGGGCTGTCAGGAAGCTACAGGTGGAGGAGCCAATACTGCATCTTGGCTTCAATGCAGACTATAGCTCAGGTAGATACAGGCGCCCTTGGGACCAGTAGGACACAGGAAAGATGGAGGTTGCTGTATCTACCTACATTCACTTGTGTTTGCTCCTAGGTTTTCACCTAGCCTGTAATTTGTCACCTCGGGCCCCTTGAGTTGGGGTTAATGTGACAGGGCACTGTAGGGCTCTCCCTATTTACCAGGGAAGATGATGAACCTGACTAGTGCCATGATCCTCTACTCCTGTGCTGTGGGCTGTAGGGGATCTTCAGAAGGTGGATTGGGTGGGGGATTTACTGGCCACACTAATTCTCAGCTGGATTCTGTCAAGGTCTTACCTTGCCCTCCTGTTTGCAGCCATCTTGATGAAGGACTGGTTAACTGGTATACTTTGTCTTCACTCACTTGGGATCTGACTATACAAACCTCCAGTGGAGGGGTCGGTCTCATGGTAAATTTACAGCCATAACACAAGTCTGTCTTTTTGATCCTAAGGTTTTATGTTATACTTCACAGGGGTCTGCTTAGTAATCATTTTTGCTCCACCTGTCTCAGAGCTTTCCATTTCCACAAGAGCAGAGCGGAGAGGGTGAAGTGTAAACTCCTAAGCTCTTGATGGAGGACTGATTACCTGGTATACTTTGTCCTCGCTCACTTTGGATCTGACTATATAAGCCTCAGGCAGAGGTCTGTCTCATGGAAAATTTACAGTCTTAGCACACGTCTGTCTCTTAGGCCTAAAGTTTAATGTTATACTTTGCATCTTGGGTGTGATGTGTAGTAACCATTTTTGTGCTACTTGGTTTGCATGTGGAGCTGACTTTTTGTTACCTGGGTGTGGCTGCTTCAAAGATGTTTTGGCTTGCCTTCCTACATACAGTGCAATCTGCAGTCTGTTAACTCAGCTGGCAGAAGTTTAATCTCCACTTGTCTTACAGAGTCTTTCATTCTCACTAGTGCAGAGCTGGGAAGGAGGAAGTGTAAACTCCAGAGCTTTTGATGAAGGACTTGTTACCTGGTGTACTATGCCTTCACTCACTTGGGATTTGACCATACATGCCTCAGTGGTTACAGTCAGGTCCATAAATATTGGGACATCGACACAATTCTAATCTTTTTGGCTCTATACACCACCACAATGGATTTGAAATTAAACAAACAAGATGTGCTTTAACTGCAGACGTTCAGCTTTAATTTGAGGGTATTTACATCCAAATCAGGTGAAAGGTGTAGGAATTACAACAGTTTGTATATGTGCCTCCCACTTTTTAAGGGACCAAAAGTAATGGGGCAGATTAACAATCACAAATCAAACTTTCACCTTTTAATAATTGGTTGCAAATCCTTTGCAGTCAATTACAGCCTGAAGTCTGGAACGCATAGACATCACCAGACGATGAGTTTCATCCCTGGTGATGCTCTGCCAGGCCTCTACTGCAACTGTCTTCAGTTCCTGCTTGTTCTTGGGGCATTTTCCCTTCAGTTTTGTCTTCAGCAAGTGAAATGCATGCTCAATCGGATTCAGGTCAGGTGAATGACTTGACCATTGCATAACATTCCACTTCTTTCCTTAAAAAACTCTTTGGTTACTTTCGCAGTATGCTTCGGGTCATTGTCCATCTGCACTGTGAAGTGCCGTTTATTGAGTTCTGAAGCATTTCAGAGTTCATCCTGCTGCTTTTGTCAGCAGTCACATCATCAATAAATAAAAGAGAACCAGTTCCATTAGCAGCCATACATTCCCATGCCATGACACTACCACCACCATGCTTCACTGATGAGGTGGTATACTTTGGATCATGAGCAGTTCCGCGGGTGCGGTGCAGAGGACCTCCGGGACCGGTGACAGAGAGCGGCTGTGGAGGACGGACACCGCACAGTACTGTGGAGAGAGGAGGAGGAGAGGAGAAGTTCCCATTCCCAGTGTATGAGGCAGCAGCTGCAAGCAAGGCGGGGAGAGAGAGCTGTGTGACTGTGCTCTGCGACTGATAGTGATCTGTGACTGACTGACCGTGCTCTGCGACTGACTGTGCTCTGCGACTGTCTGACCATGCTCTGTGACTGTCTGGCCGTGCTCTGCGACTGACTGTGCTCTGCAACTGTCTGACTGCTCTGCGACTGACCGTGCTCTGTGAATGACCGTGCTCTGCGACCGACTGACCGTGCTCTGCAACCGACTGACCGTGCTCTGCAACCGACTGACCGTGCTCTGCGACTGACTGTGCTCTGTGACTGGCTGCGACTGACTGTGCTCTGCGGCTGACTGTGCTCTGCGACTGACGGTGCCCTGCGATTGACGGTGCCCTGCGACTGACCGTACTCTGCGACTGACTGTGCTCCGTGACTGACTGCGACTGACTGTGCTCTGCGACTGACTGCCCTGTGACTGACTGTGCTCTGCGACTGACTGACCGTGCTCTGCGACCAACCGTGATCTGTGACTGACCGTGCTCTGCGACTGGCTGTGACTGACTGTGCTCTGTGACTGACTGTGCCCTGCGACTGACTGTGCCCTGTGACTGATGGTGACCTGCGACTGACCGTGCCCTGCGACTGACCATGCTCTGCGACTGACCGCTACTGACTGTGCTCTGCGACTGACTGTGCTCTGTGACTTACTGTGCCCTGCGACTGACTGCGACCGACATGCTCTGCGTTCTAAGTGCTCTGCGACCGACGTATTTTGTGACCGACTGAGCTCTGCGACTGACTGACCGTGCTCTGCGACTGAGTGCATGGGAGGACTGGTAAGTATCTTAGCAACTGGTGAGTATCTTAGCGACTGGTGAGTATCTTAGCGACTGGTGAGTACCCCAGGTTTAGTACCAGGGGAGATAGAGGTAGTGTAGGTAAGGAATAGCAGGTCGTTACCAATTATCCCCATATAGTAGTGGGTAATAATGTCCGACAGGATTGGGGATGCCACTCAGTGCACTTCTTGCTCCATGTATGCGTTCCTTGATGAATCAATCGAGAGCAAATACTGCTGTGCAAGATGTGTGCGACTTGTTTCTCTGGAAGCCCAGATCCCGGATCTAGAAAACATAGTGGCAACACTGCGTAGCATCAACAACCTAGAAAGGAGCTTGGACATTACCCATCAGGCACTGGCCGGCATAGAGGAGGGAGGAGTAGAGGAGACACAAGCATCAGAGATAGGCAGTTGGGTGACCGTTAGGAAGGGTAGAGGGATGAGTGCCAGAAAGGCCAGTCCTGAGTTGGTACACCCTAACAAATTTGCCAAGTTGCAGGTTGAGGGGGATATCAGCTCAGGGATGGCAGTGCTGGAGCAGGCGTCCTCCCCCAGCTGCCAGGGGAGTGGCGGCTCCAGGAAGAAGGGGGGCCGATATTCAGGAAAGGTTAGACAGGTTGTGGTAGTGGGGGACTCAATCATCAATAGGACAGAGAGGGCAATCTGTCGAAAAGATTGCGGTAGCCGGACAGTATGTTGTTTACCGGGCACTCGAGTTCAGCACATCGTGGATCGGGTAGACAGATTATTGGGCGGGCTGGGGATGACCCAGCGGTCATGGTGCATGTGGGCACTAATGACCAGGTAAGAGGTAGGTGGAGGATCCTAAAGAACGATTTCAGGGACTTAGGGAATAGATTGAAGAATAGGACCTCCAAGGTGGTTTTCTCTGAAATACTGCTGGTACCTTGAGCCACACAGGAGAGGCAGAAGGAGATTAGGGAACTTAACAAGTGGCAGAGGAATTGGTGTAGGAAGGAGGGGTTTGGGTTCCTGGAGAACTGGGCTGACTTCTCAGTCGGCTACCAGCTCTTTAGTAAGGATGGGCTGCACCTTAATGGGGATGGTACAGCTCTTTTGGGGAGAAAGATGGCCACCAAGTTTTAAACTAGGATACGGGGGGGAGGGCTCAGAAGTAGAGTCAGTCAGGAGGGAGCAAAGGACAGAAGGCAGTAGTAGAGTCAGCAGCGACAGTAGTTCCATAACGTCAATTGGGGGGTCTGTGCGGGAAAACCTCAGACAAAACAGGAATAAAAATAATCACCATTCACTATCAACTTCCACAAAACTAAGAGGGGTATATGCAAATGTCAGGAGCCTTTCTAATAAAATGGATGAGTTGGAAATGTTAGTACATGAGGAGGACATAGACGTTGTGGGAATAACAGAAACTTGGTTCGACCCCTCACATGACTGGCTGGCCAATATCCAAGGGTATTCGATGTACCAGAAGGACAGGGTAGGAAAAAGAGGGGGAGGGGTATGTCTCTATGTCAAGAATAATGTAAGGGTGATAGAGAGGAGTGATATTATGGAAGGGATGAGTATCCGTGTGGGTAGAACTCCATAGGGAAGAAGAGAGGGGAAAAGTGATTGTTGGGGTTTGCTATAGGCCACCCAACCAAAGGGAGGAGGTAGAGCTGGAATTTATATCACTGTTGGGTAAAGTGGCAAAACTGGGATCAGTCATTATATTGGGGGACTTCAATTATCATGGAATTTACTGGCAAGAGGGGACTACACACTCACAGAAGGCCTGTCTATTCATGGAAACCTTACAGGACAACTACATGTCTCAGTTGGTGTATTCTCCCACTAGAGAAAATGCAGTCCTGGATCTATTGATCACTAATGACCCAGACCTAATCTCGGAGGTAGGAGTCCAGGACAACCTGGGCTCTAGCGATCACAGGATGATCACATTTAGCGTAAATAACAATATAACAAGGAAACGGAGGGGTACACTGACCACGACTATATGGTTAGTAGTAATACACAGGACTTGCCGCTATGGCTAACAGAGGGTGAAATCAGGGAAAGGCTGGATAAAATGAACACAAATAAATCACCAGGCCCGGATGGCGTACATTCGAGAGTACTCAAAGAACTTAGTAAGATTATATCTAGACCACTGTTCCTGATCTTTGCTGACAGTATTATGACAGGAAATGTACCAGGGGATTGGAGGAAAGCTAACGTGATACCGATATTCAAAAAAGGGCAGAGGCATGTCCCGGGAAATTATAGGCCTGTCAGTCTGACATCAATAGTATGTAAACTTCTGGAGGGGATGATAAGGGATTATATCGTAGAGTTTGCTAAAGACAACAACATCATCAGCAGTAATCAGCACGGGTTTACAAATGGGCGTTCTTGTCAAACCAATCTCTTAACATTCTACGAGGAGGTGAGCTGATAGCTAGATAGGGGGAGACCAATGGATGTGGTGTACCTGGATTTCGCTAAGGCGTTTGATACAGTTCCCCACAAGCGCTTAATTTATAAAATAAGGTCTGCAGGCATCGACCGCAGGGTTTGCTCTTAGATACGGAACTGTCTAAAAGGGCGTGTTCAAAGGGTGGTAATAAACAGTGCATACTCAGACTGGTCTGAGGTGGTAAGTGGGATCCTCCAAAGCTCAGTCCTGGGACCAACCTTGTTCAATTTATTCATAAACAGCATTGAGGACAGGATCAGTAGTTCTATATCAGTTTTTGCAGATGACACAAAATTGAGCAGGGCAATAACTGCACAGCATGAAGCAGATATCCTACAGAATGACCTGGACAAAATAACAGAGTGGGCAACAACATGGCAAATGAGGTTTAATGTGGAGAAGTGTAAGGTTTGTCACTTGGGGACTAAAAACATAAAAGCACAGTACACTTTAGGGGGGGGACACTTGGGGGAATCAAAAATGGAGAAAGATCTGGGAGTCTTGGTAGAGGATAGACTAGGCAATAGCATGCAATGTCAAGCGGCAGCTGCCAAAGCCGGCAGAATATTAGCATGCATAAAGAAAGGGATGTATTCCATAGATAAGACTATAATCCTTCCACTTTATAAAACTCTGGTCCGACCACATCTGGAGTGTTCTGTCCAGTTCTTGTCGCCAGTCCTCAGGAGGGATGTGTTGGAGCTGGAGAGAGTCCAGAGAAGGGCAACTGAACTAATTAGGGGATTGGAGGACCTTAATTATGAAGAGCGTCTGCAATCGTTTGATTTATTCTCCCTGGAGAAGAGATGCCTGAGAGGGGACATGATAGCAATTTATAAATATCTCAATAGTGATCTCAGCATAGAAAAAAAAAATATTCAGTCAAAGGGATTGCATGAGGACTTGAGGGCATACAATGCGATTGGAGGAGAAGCGTTTTAACCTCAGGCAACGTGGGGGGTTCTTTACTGTTAGGGCTACAAGATTGTCGAATTCTCTACCACAAGAGGTGGTTTCTGTGGGAAGTATGGTGGCTTTCAAAAGACTCTTAGACGTACATCTCAAGGATCAGAACATTCAGGGGTATGAGAGATGATTACGGCCACACACACCTACACAGGTTGAACTAGATGGACTATTGTCTTTATTCAACCTCACCCAGGGCCGGTACAAGGGGTGGGCGGGAGGGACGGCTGCCCTGGGCGGAGTGTGGGAGGGGGCGCCAAAACACTGAAGAATCACCTTTATTCTAAGCTCCTGTGTTGCTAAAACATGTCCAAAATCAGAGCCAACAATGCGCCCATATCTTCTGCAGGCTTCCCGCCCCTTGCTGGAAAGGAGAGAAACACTCTCCTCTCCTGGGCACAGGTTTCGTACAGGCTGGCTGGTTGGATGGGGACCGTGAGAGCTCCTGTACAGGTGGGCGGAGCTAGCAGAGCACACTACACTGCAGCCTCGATCACTGTTTTCTGCCCAGCAGACATCGGAGCTCTCCTCTCCTCCTCAAGCTGAAGATAAGAGACAGATAGCAGACTGAATTTCCTCCTCCTGTGAGTCCCCATCTGTCCTGTCCTGTTTTACTGTGCAATGCTGTGCTGTAAACCTGTACTGACCCTTGCAGTGCAGGTTTACTAAAGAGAAAGTAAAATGTTTTGAATAGGTTAGGAATATAATGGGACTTTTCAGGCTCCACATACTGTAGATGTTATCCACACAAACACACTCTATCTTAATCCTGCCTTTTAATAAGATATAGTGTGTATGTGGAATACATCTACAGTATGTAGAGCCTGAAAAGTCCCCGTATATTCCTAACCTAGTCAAAGATTGACCATAAACAAGTGATGTGTTGCAGCCCAACTCCAGCAAAGTGAAACAGTCCACCCTTACAGTGCTGGGGGATATAGCCTCATGTATACTTTCTCCAGCCAGCTACAGTGCTCTCCTCTTCCACCCAAAGTCTCATCACATACCATGCAGGAACATTAACCCTGTATGGTATGATGAGGCTGGAGTGGGACCCAGCCAGTCACAGTGTTTACCCAGGAGCTCCCGAGGACCAATCACAGCACTGGAGAGAGCCTACTGGAGCAAGGAGTAAGGTAAAGCTGGGTACACATGAAACAAAATTTGTTCGGCTCAGCAGGGACCAGCTGAATTTTGATCTATGTGTGGCCTTGCCTGTTGGCCGCCTGTCAGAATGGGAGCTTCTGTAGAATGGGAGCCTGCTGGAAAACCTTGTTCGATCAGCAGCTTGCAGCCAATCAGCTGCAATGCTGATCAGTGTATTCTGACAGAGAAGAGTCCCCAGCTTCAGAATACGTCTCGTGGAGGGGATTTCTTCATCCACCTCTTGTGTGGATGGATGAATCTGGAAGTGTTTTTTTTCAATTCAGCCCACTGGCTAAACCAAAAAAAAAAAAAAAAAAACCTATGCATGTGTGCCAGTTTAAGTGCAGAATCACACTATTGCAATGTCAGACATTGCATGTGATTTGCACCACATTGTGGTGCAGATCACATGCGATGTCTGTGCAATGTGATTTCAGCCATACAAACTTTTTGGCTGAAATTGCATTCCCATTTGCACAAGAATGGAGCGGGGCCCTTTTTTTTGGTTCGCACTGGAATTGAATTGCATGGGTGTTCACACCTATGGGATCCAATTCCTGCACCATTTCACAGTTTGAACTGCGATCTGCGAACCAATCTGAAAGTGTCATCATTACCTTTACATTGACACCCCCCAGAGATTTGCAGATCTCAGTGTAAACCACTGTGTGATTCTGGTGCAATGCGAGAACCGGCACTGAATAGCAGGGTTTCCCGCATCACACCAGTGTGAACTGGGACTAAGTGGTTTTACCCTTATCCACTGCTCCTAGAATAAAAAAGTCCCATACACACAATGAGAATATCAAACCATTTTTTTTTTTCATGCTAGTCTTAGGAATATACTGGGACTTTTCAGGCCCCATTGCAAGGGTTGATTTTTTGTTTTTTTTCCTGAAGTTGGGATTTAAACGTTTATTATGAAAAAAATTCAGGGAAGACATTTGGGTTAGACAGGTATATTAGTTGGTGGTTTAATGTATATATTGAGTGTTTGTATGTATGTATTCATGCATATATGAAATGCCTCATAGGGGTAAATTATTCAGTCCTGACCTTAGCACTCTATTCACAGGTGTAATTATCAAGTGTGGTAATCAGGCATGGGTAAAATGATTGGTCATGCACAACCCGGGGGGGGGGGGGCGCAGTTTTGCACGTTCGCCCTGGGCGCTGGATGACCTTGTCCCAGCACTGACCTCACCTACTATGTAACTATGTCTTGTCTTGCTTTGCTTCACTTAGTGTGGATTGTTGCAACAAATTTACATTTGCAACCCTAAGTCAATTTTGCAGGCCATGCGTTGTACTTAAGCATTTTGAGGTGGTGTCTATTCTGTATCAGCCATGGGTTTATGTATAGATGGTATGCTAGTTTATATTGCTGCATTTATGTAGTTTGTGTCATGGTGCTACAAAAAATGTTGGAAAAGGGGTATAACCATATTTTGCATGGGCAGCACAGTGGCTTGGTGGTTGGCACTTCTGCCTGGCAGCCCTGGGGTCATCGGTTTAGATCCAACCATGCTATCAGAGTCCTGTATGTTTTCTAAATATGCAAGTGGTGCTAAAAGCAGTGGCTGGCAAAGGCAGAACATAAAGACAGCAACTTGGTAGTGTATCTTCTGCCGCTTCACATAAGGCTCTAACAAACACTGCCAGCAGCAGTGCCTCCTCATCTTCAGCAATCATTGCAATAAGTGAGGTGGTAGTGGTTGTAGGCACAAATAAATATGTGCATGTGCAATTTGGTGTGTATGTGCTCCAATTAGCAGAAAGAGGGTGCATTTTGAGGCTTGTTCTAGTGAATTTTGGGCACCCCAGAATGTTCCGGAGGTACAGTTGTCATATTGGCATTTTAGGCCAACCCCCTACTGCTTAGTCTTTTCAGGTGGCAGTGAGGGCACAGTAGCTTGGAGTATCAGCATTGCTTGGGGTATTGCCATATAACAAAGCTGTTGTGTATATATCATGTTGTTCTTACACAGTGAAGATTAACATGGGTCCCTGAAGGGATAATGTATGTCTCTAGGCACTGGGCTTTGTCACATTCATATACAAGGATGTAGGTGGGGGAAAGTCACTAGACGTATGTCTTTGTAGCAGATCCTTATGTTTATACTCTATACAGGATATTGGTCTTTATATCTCCACCATAGTTCAGATCTAGTCATTCCATTGTAGTATCTGTTTTGGCTAGTCTCTACTGAGAATTTACGATAACTGGGTCCACCATATCTGATAATTATGGTAATTCCAAGGGTGGTAGAGGTCTTTGGACTTTTAATGACCATCCTAAGATATTAATTTCTTGATAATCCTCTCATGGGCTGTCCTGGAAGACGAATGGGGAAAACTGGAGTTAGACTTACCGGTAACTCTGTTTCCAGGAGTCTTCCAGGACAGTAAGGTTCCTGCCCTTATGTTAATGATTGTTTTTATGTTTGTATATGCTTTAAGGTTTTGTCCTTCGGTTCTTGTTTTAAAACTGACCAGTTCAACAGAGGGACTGCCTTTTAAAGTCTATTGGGGATTTGTTCCTGTTGGAGAAGGTGCTTCTCTCATGGACTGTCCTAACTGGCTGTCCTGGAAGACTCCTGGAAACAGAGTCACTGGTAAGTCTAACTCTGGTTTTAAACCTGTATTGCACTACCACATAAGACTAAGTAAGGGGCATCTACTAAGCTGCTGAAAAAAAATAATAAGAAAAATTCTTTTTTTTTTTTTATTCATATTTATATTTGGTAATACTGCAGTGTTGCCAACCCCCCGGAGGGAAATTTACTGGCAGAACGTCCAAAATTTACGGACAGCACCAATTTTTTACGGACACTGAAAAAAGTACCTAAAATAACAATTTTCAGTGCTAAACCATGCAAATATCAATATTTTAACTATAAACATATAGCTAGTGCTATTAGCAATGTGTTAAAGTTAAACAAAAGTCAAAAAACATATTTCTCAAATTTACATGAAGGTTGGTTTACCATAACCCAGCCAGCACAGAGTTCCCCCTTACATCAGAGTCTGCAGACTCTGGTCAGACATGGTACAGGAGGTGGTCAGACACTGCGGACATGGTACAGGAGGTGGTCAGACACTGCGGACATGGTACAGGAGGTGGTCAGACACGGTACAGGACGTGGGCAGACACTGCGGACATGGTACAGGAGGTGGGCAGACACTGTGGACATGGTACAGGAGGTGGGCAGACACTGCGGACATGGTACAGGGGGTGGGCAGACACTGCGGACATGGTACAGGGGGTGGGCAGACACTGCGGACATGGTAAAGGGGGTGGTCAGACACTGTGGACATGGTACAGGAGGTGGGCAAACACTGCGGACATGGTAAAGGGGGTGGTCAGACACTGCGGACATGGTAAAGAGGTGGGCAGACACTGCGGACATGGTACAGGGGGTGGGCAGACATTGCGGACATGGTAAAGGGGGTGGTCAGACACTGCAGACATGGTAAAGGGGGTGGTCAGACACTGCGGACATGGTAAAGGAGGTGGGCAGACACTGCGGACATGGTAAAGGGGGTGGTCAGACACTGCGGACATGGTAAAGGGGGTGGTCAGACACTGTGGACATGGTACAGGAGGTGGGCAGACACTGCGGACATGGTAAAGGAGGTGGGCAGACACTGCGGACATAGTAAAGGGGGTGGTCAGACACTGCGGACATGGTAAAGGAGGTGGGCAGACACTGCGGACATGGTAAAGGAGGTGGTCAGACACTGCGGACATGGTAAAGGAGGTGGTCAGACACTGTGGACATGGTAAAGGGGGTGGGCAGACACTGCGGACATGGTAAAGGGGGTGGTCAGACACTGCGGACATGGTAAAGGAGGTGGGCAGACACTGCGGACATGGTAAAGGGAGTGGTCAGACACTGCGGACATGGTAAAGGGGGTGGTCAGACACTGCGGACATGGTAAAGGAGGTGGGCAGACACTGCGGACATGGTACAGAAGGTGAGGCAGGGCATGGAGTGACAGTGTCCGGCGGGGTCAGAGACTCAGAGGCAGGGAAGTGGGTCAGGGAAGGCAAGGCAGTACAAGTTACACTTACATGAAACATCTCCTCGTGATGCCAGGACCTGCGGCGGATGGATTGGACGGTCAGTGGCCAGCATGGTGCCCAGCACGGCTCAGCCTGCACGGATAGTAGGTGACCCCTCCATAGCTCACACCGATCGCCCCCCCCCCCCTCGGTGAGCGGATGAAGCCAGGTCAGGCTGTGTCCGGTGTAACAGTAGGATGGACGAGGTTCGGTCCAGATGTGTCTCCTCCAGTCCCGGCTTCATCACAGAGCCGATCGGGGAGGAGGCGGGGAGGGCTGCTCATGTGACCTCGCTGCTCGCTTCTCTTTTCCTGCCTGTGCTGCGTCCGGCGGGAAAACTTAAATGACAAATGACGGCGGAGGCAGAGGTGGGCCGTGGCACTCGTACTCGTCCGACGATAACTCGGGGATCTCCGGAACCGCGCGCCGCACATGCGCAGTTCTGACCTTGCCACCGCCGCCGTAGATTTACTGGCACTTTTCTCCTGCTACGGGCATTTACGGGCAGGAGAAAAGTGCCCTGTTTAACGGGCTGTCCGTAAATCTACGGGCGGTTGGCAACACTGTAATACTGTATATTCAGATAATGTGCAATGGCATTACAGCCAATAGAATTTACAGTTTTTTTTTTGTTTAGTTTTTTTGTTTTTTTATATATTTTAAAGTTGCACGCCTATTTGTCAAAAAGCAATATTTTTGTTTGTTTATGAAACTTGGTATCATTTATAAAGACGTTATATACCGAAACGGCTAAATCTGTGTCTGTAATGCATGTTCTAACCTTAATACCATAAATAATAACACGTTATTAGATTTTTACTCCAGGAGTATATAATGAGTTTGGCAATTCTAGAGAAATGCCTAAATCATGCATTGCAATTTAACTAAACCCAGTTGACTAAAATACGACTAAAACTAAAACAGTTTAGATGACTAAAATATGACTAAAACGAAATCAAAATTTAATATCAAAATTAAAACTTGACATGAGTCACAGTCTAAAGACAATCCAACCACTGAAGGATCTTTTTACAAACATGAACATTAAATGGGTCAAACATGCATGTTTATACTTAAGGAGGAAATGGGATCATTGCCTGACGTATCCATAGTAATCTCAGTATCTGTGGTTCTCACAAGGCAGCATACGCTGGGATAGCTTAGACCTCAATATCTTAGTCTTCATTTCATTCAAATTGTAACGACCAATGATTGGAAGGAAACAGGAGAGCATCACTGTTATAATGGCCATCATGTATCCCCAACCAAGGGAACAGCTTCCACTTTTGTAGACATATGATGAGTCACAAATCTGATTTGCAAATGAAGAACGAAGACTCAAAGGGAAGAGGATAAGACCAAGGACAGTAACAGCAACTGCAAAAGATAAGCAAAGAGATCACTTCAGGGAAATTGCATGTAAAGGTACACTTAATCTATACCAGCCACTCTCAACTAGGTTTCCATGGAACCCTAGGGTTCCTTCAGAGGTTGCCAGGGGTTTCTTGAGCTGCGACTGGATGTTTTTTTTCTTTTATGGTGCCTGCATAGTTCCAGGGATCAACAATATATGGCAAAGTCAGTAGCATGACACTAATTGTTTTTTTAAAAGTCTGTAAAGATAGCATTCTGACCACCACTATAATGAGGCATTTTTCCCACTTACTATCAATGTACCTGTTGTTTTTTTTCTACTGACTCCCAATGAAATGGTTTTTAAAGGGGTTCCCTGAGACAAGAAAATTATTACAAGGGCTTGTCTAGGGAAAAAGGTTGAGAAAGGCTATTCTACACCAATATGCCGCAATTTGCATTTTGCTAAAGAGGCATCTTCCTTATCCCATTGTTTACAGTAATCTGACTTTTTAGATATCACACCACTTTCAAAGTGATATTATTATGAATAATTGCACCATGATGCTAGATTTTATCTTGTAGTGATGTATTCAACCAAAAAATAATTTCTCTATCATCAATTGAGGGACACAGCTTGATATTAGGAGACCCAGGGCTATTCTGCCACCTACACTATAAATGGACACTAGGCGCATAGGAAACTGAGGGTCAGCTTCCTGGAGGCTATAGCCACTTCCCACCTTACAACTGGCCAGTTTTTGTGTCCTTATGAGAATGTTTATTTTTCATCTCTATTATTGACTAAATACTGGCAGTTTCAGGTTTGATAGTAGAAAACTCTCCAGTTAGCCAATAGTTGCATCTTTTCCTTGTTTATTTATTATATTGGTGTTCTCTCTGTGATAGTCCTGCAGTTGGCAGTGAATACCCATCTATGTTAAAATTAGCACAGAACTCTACTATTCAGGCCAGTATGTCCGGTGTTTCCTTATGAAGTTATCAGGAGGACCAAAGCTGTGCCAGTTTTCTAAAGACCACATATCTGACTCACTTTTTTTGAAAGGCTTACAAGGTCTAAGGCTGTCTTCTTGTATTTCTTTACAGTACCTCCTTTTTTATTGTTTAATATCTGTCACAGAGGCAGCTGTAGCTAATGCTGGGCACTGGATTTTTAAGACAAAAGGTTATTTCTGTCATTTTTGTTAACGTTTACTACTAGACTTTCAAATTGTTTAGAACCCTCCCCTTTTATTACTACTCAGATTCTGTGTATATTGTTTTTTTCTAGTGGCGGAGCAATGTATTGTCAGTTGCCAATTATAAATTCCTGCCATTCCCCTTCCCAGTTGGGTTTTTTTTTCCAATGATGCAGCACTGTTAAGCTGAGCATGCACCAAGCCTTCTGCCTCCTCTAGTGGAAATTTCTTCCCTCAGAATGAGCCTTGTATGATTATATAGACAGTGGTTCTAAATCTTTCCAGGGGCTGCAGTTAACCATTAATGGGCTGCTTTCTATGCGCTCATTATATTACTTATTCCAAAGTTCCTCTGAGAAAAGAGTTCTCAACTGCTGGAATTCTGATAATGTATCCTCTACTGGCATTGTGACTTAAGGGAAACGTACACATTTACAGGAATTTAAACCTCTGGTATTATAAGGGATTTCAAGTTTTATTTTTTTGCAAACCTGTTTACAGTTCCAAAACCAAAAGGATGCCTTCCTTCTTTGTTGAATGTAATGGCTCTCAGTACCTCAGAAGTTTTAAATGGAGTTTGGTTAGTTATCACTTTCATCACTTGGTATCCAATTGACATAGGAGATTTACACATTCTCTTACAGTGGCAAAAAATATGATTTGATCCCCTGCAGATTTTGTAAGTTTGCCCACTTACAAAGAAATAAAGGGTCTATAATTGTTATCATAGGTGTTTTTGTAAATGATAAAGTCAGAATATCAACCAAAAATCTAGAAAAAAACACATGATACAAATGTTATAAATGGAGTTACAGTTTAGTGAGTAAAATAAGTATTTGATCCCCTACCAACCAACAATCATTCTGGCTCCCACAGACTGGCTACAGTATGTGCTCATCTGGTTCACAGATTAGTCCTGTCAATTTAGGAAGGTTGTTTCTAATGACAGCTCGTTATGTGTATAAAAGACACCTATCCACAGAATCTCTTTCTTCCATTCAAACCTCACTATCATGGGCAAGACCAAAGAGCTGTCAGAGGATGCCAGGGACAAGATTGCCAGGGACAAGATTGTGGAATGGGCTACAAGACCATCAGCAAGAAGCTTGGTGAGGAGAAAACTGTTGGGAGTGATTATTTGCAAATGGAAGAAATACAAAAAAAGACATCAGTCACCCTTGGTCTGGAGCTCCATGCAAGATTTTGCCTCATGGGGTAAGGATGATCATAAAAAAAGTGAGGGATCATCCCAGAACTACACGGTAGTAGCTTGTGAATGATCTTTAGGCAGTCAAAAAAAATATTAGTAACACAATACGCTGCCATGGATTAAAATCCTGCAGTGCCCCCAAAGGTCCCCCTCCTCAAAAAGGCACATGTACAGGCCTGTCTGAAGTTTGCCAATGAACATCTAAATGATTCAGAAAAGGATTGGAAGAAAATACTGTGGTCAGATAAGACCAAAATTGAGCTCTTTGACATTAACTCAACTTGCAGTGTTTGGAGGAAGAAAAATGCTGACCATGACCATAAGAACACCATCCCTACAGTCAAGCATGAAGCATTGAGACATGGATGAATGAGTGAGTTTGCTTTGAATTTTAAAAACAAATTTAATAACATGTTTGGTTTGTGGTGCTCAGATGCAGTGAAGTTCCACTTTAAAGGTAGCCCACTTTTATTAAAACGCCAGAAAGCAAAACAACAGTCCAACATAACATTTCCCATGCAGGGGACCTTCTCTAGCTTCAGTAGAATACAAACACTGCAAAATGCCACCAGGCTTATAAGCTCACTCAGCTTTAATGGAATCAGGCCAGCTAACATAGATTATGAGAAATATATTGCTGCAGAAAGTGAAAAAAAAAACCCTGAAAAATGATTGCAATATGTTGTAGCACACCCCACATAGGAGCTTCAGATGAACAGGGACCCCCCCCCCTCCTGCACAGCTAGGCACACCGAATCTTCATAGGCACACAAAGTCAGAAAACAGTCCATAGCTTTGTATTTGTTTATTAGGGGGTTAACAACTTGTTAATCCCCACAAGTGTTGAAATACTCATTCTGTCCTCTCTTTGCACCCATGCATTCAGTAAAGCCTCCTCTCTTGTGTCTTTGGCAGGATCCTTCCAAGCCCCGAACCAAGGCAGGACACCCCCTTCAAACTAGGGGGGTACCCCTCAGGGCCACCAACAGCCCCCTCAACACTGCATCTCCATCTTCCACCGAACTGCTCCTGCTATGTACAGTCCGGTCCATGAATTTTGGGACATCAACACAATTCTAATCTTTTTGACTCTATACACCACCACAATGGATTTGAAATGAAATAAACAAGATGTGCTTTAACTGAAGACTTTCAGCTTTAACTTGAGGGTATTTACATCCAAATCAGGTAAACGGGGTAGGAATTACAACAGTTTGTATATGTGCCTCCCACCTTTTAAGGCCTTGGTCCTCAACCCTGGTCCTCAGGGCCCACTAACAGGCCAGATTTGCAAGATAACTGAAATACATCCCAGGTGATATAATTTGCTGCTCAGTGATTGCAGTACTCTAGTCTGCATCTCCCCAAGGTAATACTTAAAATCTGGCCTGTTAGTGGGCCCTGAGGACCGGAGTTGAGGACCACTGTTTTAAGGGACCAAAAGTAATGGGATAGATTAAAAATCATAAATCAAACTTTCACTTTTTAATACTTGGTTGCAAATCCTTGCAGTCAATTACAGCCTGAAGTCTGGAACGCATAGACATCACCAGACGCTGGGTTTCATCCCTGGTGATGCTCTGCCAGGCCTCTACTGCAACTGTCTTCAGTTCCTGCTTGTTCTTGGGGCATTTTCCCTTCAGTTTTGTCTTCAGCAAATGAAATGCATGCTCAATCGGATTCAGGTCAGGTGATTGACTTGCCCATTGCATAACATTCCACTTCTTTCTCTTAAAAAACTCTTTGGTTGCTTTCGCAGTATGCTTCGAGTCACTGTCCATCTGCACTGTGAAGCGCCATCCAATGAGTTATGAATCATTTGGCTGAATATGAGCAGATAATATTGCCCGAAACACTTCAGAATTCATCCTGCTGCTTTTTGTCAGCAGTCACATCATCAATAAATAGAAGAGAACCAGTTCAATTGGCAGCCATACATGCCCACGCCATGACACTACCACCAGCATGCTTCACTGATGAGGTGGTATGCTTTGAATCATGAGAAGTTCCTTTCCTTCTCCATACTCTTCTCCTCCCATCACTCTGGTACAAGTTGATCTTGGTCTCATCTGTCCACAGGATGTTTTTCCAGAACTGTGAAGGCTTTTTTAGATGTTGTTTGGCAAACTCTAATCTGGCCTTTCTGTTTTTGACGCTCACCAATGGTTTATATCTTGTGGTGAACCCACTGTATTCACTCTGGTAAAGTCTTCTCTTGATTGTTGACTTTGACACACATACACCTACCTCCTGGAGAGTGTTCTTGATCTGGCCAACTGTTGTGAAGGGTGTTTTCTTCACCAGGGAAAGAATTCTTCGGTCATCCACCACAGTGGTTTTCCATGGTCTTCCGGGTCTTTTGGTGTTGCTGAGCTTACCGGTGTGTTCTTTCTTTTTAAGGATGTTCCAAACAGTTGATTTGGCCACACCTAATGATTTTGCTATCTCTCTGATGGGTTTGTTTTGTTTTTTCAGCCTAATGATGGCTTGCTTCACTGATAGTGACAGCTCTTTGGATCTCATATTGAGAGTTGACAGCAACAGATTCCAAATGCAAATAGCACACTTGAAATGAACTCTGGCCCTTTTATCTGCTCCTTTTAAATGGGATAATGAGGGAATAACACACACCTGGCCATGGAACAGCTGAGCAGCCAATTGTCCTATTACATTTAGTCCCTTAAAAAAATAGGAGCCACATATACAAACTGTTGTAATTCCTACACCTTTCACCTGATTTGGATGTAAATACCCTCAAGTTAAAGCTAAAAGTCTGTAGTTAAAGCACATATTGTTTGTTTCATTTCAAATCCATTGTGGTGGTGTATAGAGCCAAAAAGATTAGAATTGTGTCGATGTCCCAATATTTATGGACCTTTCTGTATGAGGTTATCTTAGTCCCCTGCCAGCCCATTTCTGTGGATTGGCTGGGGTCCCATAAATATTCATGGCTGCTCCTCCTTATCCCTGCCCTCTAATTCTAGAAGGTTCTCCAACCTTCAAGACACCAGAGAGCTGCCAGAATGAGTCTAGCCCTGAACTCTAATAACCCTGACCCAATTAAGACTCACAAGTTTACAGCATGAGTCAAGATATGTTTTGCCTACTCTACTTCTAGCACACAGGGTGCTACACTGTCAATAAAAAAAGGTAAGGGTAGGTAATATTGGCCCCATAAAAGAGGAATGGATAAATTGGTCAAAAGTGACAGAGATAAAGCATATGTGGTAAATACATCCTTCTCTTCATTTTATACCAACGAAAAAGAAGTGTATAACAAACATGACAGAAATTCATATTACGCTGTGTTGAATGTACCTCTGTGGCTGACAGAAATCAAAGTTCAGAAAAGGATAGAAAAAGGATGGGGGGGGGGGGGCTAGGGAACCTCTATTAGGAGGGACGACTTCAAAAACGAAATATTTTTGATTCGCTGTTATGTTATGATAGATGGAAAACCCGACAGGCTGGTTATACACAAGTCGATCGATAGATTGACTTGTGTACAACCATCTTGCCTGTACATGGATAGAAATTCGTCTGGTCCCTGCTGAACCGGCTGAATTTCAATGTTAGTATGGCTTCTGTTTTTCCCCTTCATGAAGATATTATGGTTCTGCAAGTGACTAATCAGAACCTTCCCTGTGTCTGCTATCCGTTCGCCCCAAGGATATTTCTCTCCTTTCCCTGGATTTGGTTAGAATATTTACCTTTCTTAGTTGCGATAAAGTTAGATAAAGTTTTTCCTTTTTTTCAATAAATCAGACTACACTATGTAACGCTCCTGCGTTTCTTATATGGTGTGGATTTTCAGCTGCAGAAATAGTTCCACGTCATTAGTCATGTAAGAGATATGCTGAGATACCATTCCCAACCTCAATGACTCATCATGTGTGGAAGGTCTTATTTCAGCCAGTAAATAGACACAATTAGCAAGCTGGTTCCTAGAATGACTTTATGTATGTGGTAACACAATGATGAAGGTTGAGGGATAGGTTGAGTGGAGGTGGTAGGTGATAGACACTTGAAGGTGAGACAGTAGCAGATGACAGAATAGCAGGTGGACATACAAAAGAGATCAACCCAGTGCAGAAAAGTAGCAGTAGTCTCAAGAGCTAGCAATCTAGTTATGCAGATGTGATAAACAGTCTTTACTATGCAGAGCTAGATAGTGTAAGCTTAGTATAAGTTTATAGAGAATTCCCCTGCGGGGTACTTAGCACTATTAGCGATACAGCCGAAGGGTGGTTCAGGAGAGGCGGATGATCCAGTAGCGGGATACAGGGATCAGCGCGGCGAGGTTCCGTCAGCGAGGTAAGCTTGCAAGCATGGAAGCTTCAAGCAAGGTTAGCATCCAGGTAAGGGTGTTTGAACGAACACATGTGAGTGAGAACCGGCGCTTTAAATAGCCATCTAGTCCGGCGCTGGGTGATGACAGCTCCAGTCTTAAAGGTGTATGCGCACCTTTCCAAAAGTAAATGGTGGGGCGCATACACTTGTGGAAAGTGTAATTTAGGGTACCAAAGGTACCGGAACATTACAATACCCCCCCCTTAAGGCCTGCTCCTGAAGGCCTCTGGAGCTGGTTTGTCTGGGTATGTCGCATGAAAATTGCGGATTAATCTAGGGGCATGTATGTCAGAGGTGTTTAGCCAGGTGTCGTCTTGGGGCCCATAGTTCTTCCATCTAACCAAGTACTGAAGTCTTCTTCTGTAGATACGAGAATCCAGAATCTCTTTTATCTCGTATTCTTCTCCACCTTCAACTTGTACAGGAGGGGGAGGTGGAATATTAGGCCTTAATCCTTGGTCCGGAACATGGGGTTTTAGTAGCGACACATGGAAAATGGGATGGATTTTTAGGTCCATTGGCAATGTAAGCTGCACTGCAGCTTTTCCAATAAGTTTCTTGATTGGGAAAGGTCCCAAGAACAGAGGTCCAAGCTTTTTGCTAGGGATCTTCAGTCTCAAGTTTTTTGTTGAGAGCCAAACGAGGTCCCCGATAGTATACTGTGGAGAAGGTCTTCTACGAAGATCATAGTACTTCTTTTGTTGACTGTGAGCGTGTGCAATGGTAGTATTTAGTAAACCCAGAGAATCCTTTATTTGGGTAAGATAGTCTGAGGCTACTGGGTTATTTGAAGGAAGGATGCGTGGAGGGAGAATAGAGGGATGGAACCCATAGTTCAAGTAGAACGGACTCTGCTTGGTTGTACTGTGAGTTGCGTTGTTGTAGGCAAATTCTGCCAGGGGGAGAAGATCCAACCAATCATCCTGTTGGTAAGAAGTGTAACAACGTAAATACTGCTCGATGCATTGGTTGACTCTTTCAGTCTGTCCGTTGGTCTGCGGATGGTAAGGAGAAGTGAGCTTCCGCTCAATCCGTAGTATGTGACATAGTTCTTGCCAGAATTTAGAAATAAATTGGGATCCACGGTCAGACAGAAGAGTTTTTGGGATACCATGTAATCTGAAGACATGTTTCATCAGGAGTTCTGCCGTTTGTTTGGACGAAGGTAGTCTGCGAATAGCAATGAAATGTGCCATCTTTGTCAGATGGTCCACTGACACCAAGATGGTATTAAATCCTTTGGAAGGAGGCAATTCTACGATGAAGTCCAATGACAAAACCTCCCATGGAGTTTGGGGTATTGGTAGACTGCATAGTAGACCGGATGGTCTCGTAGTGTCAATTTTGGACCTGGCACAGACATTGCATGAAGAGACGAATTTTTGTATAGATGTTTTCATGTCAGGCCACCAGAATTGTCGAGAAATCAAATTGAAAGTCTTTGTCATACCCACATGTCCTGCCATAGGCACATCATGCGATAATTCCAAGATCTTGGTGCGTAGGGTAGGTGGTATGTAAAGTTTGTCGTTGTAGTAGAGGAAGCCTTCTGCATCAGTATTTAGTTGTGGTGGGGGTGAATCCAAACTTATACCATGCAGAACCTCTTCCTTTAAGGAACGGACAACTCCAATAATGCGTTTGTGAGGTATTATAGGAACGGAAGGGATTTCAAAGTAGTTTTCTTCAGTTAGTCGTGATAGTGCATCCGCCTTTTTGTTCTTATCTGCAGGTGTGTAGGTCACTAGGAAGTTAAACCTTAGAAAGAATAGTGACCATCGTACCTGTCGATGCGAGAGAGTTTTGCTAGTCTGAAGATATTGGAGGTTTTTATGGTCCGTGTATATAATTATTGGTAGTTGGGTGCCTTTGAGTAAATGTCGCCAATTCTCCAGAGCCAATTTTATAGCAAGCAGTTCCTTTTCACCCACGGGGTAATTTATCTCGGGACTGCTCAGGGATTTAGAAAAAAAAGCGACTGGATGAAGTGGTGAAGTGTGGGTAGGTCGTTGGGAGAGTATTGCTCCTACTGCCATGTTTGACGCATCTACCTCCAGAATGTATTGGAGGGATGGGTCTGGATGGCGTAATATGGGAGCGGAAGTAAACCTTGTCTTTAACAAGTGGAAAGCCTTATTTGCTTCTTCTGACCATTTAAATGGTATTTTTATGCTAGTGAGCTGTGTGAGGGGTCTCACAATAGCAGAAAAGTTTTTTATGAACTTCCTGTAGAAATTTGAAAATCCCAGGAATCGCTGTAGCGCCTTGCGTGTAGTTGGTGTAGGCCAATCCTGAATGCAGGATATTTTACTCATGTCCATCTCGATTCCTGTTTTGGATATGATGTAGCCTAGAAAGAGTACCTCATCTTTATGGAACAAGCATTTCTTCAGCTTCACATAAAGATTATGTGCAAGCAATCTCGATAATACAAGTCTTACATGTCTTATGTGTTCAGACAGGGTCCGTGAATATACAAGTATATCGTCCAGATATACCACAACACAGACATCCAGCAAGTCTTTAAAAATATCGTTTATAAATCGTTGGAAAACTGCAGGGGCATTGCATAGACCGAATGGCATCACAAGATATTCGAACAATCCGTATCTAGTTCTGAATGCAGTCTTCCACTCGTGTCCATCACGGATTCGAATGAGATTGTATGCTCCTTTCAGGTCTAATTTTGAAAAATAGGTAGCTCCACGCACCTGCTCAATGAGCTCAGGGATAAGCGGTAGAGGATAGCGATCTTTTATTGTGATAGCATTCAATTTCCTGTAGTCGATGATAGGTCTGAGACTTGAATCTTTATTGCGAACAAAAAAGAGTCCTGCTGCTGTGGAAGAAGTGGAAGGTCTAATAAAACCTTTTTCCAAGTTCTCATCCAAATAGGTTTTGAGATGGGCAAGTTCATCCTGTGAAAGAGGATAAACATGACCGAACGGCAATTTGCTATTTGGGAGTAGATCAATGCTACAATCATAGTCTCGATGAGGAGGTAATGCTTGAGCATTTTTCTCAAGAAAAACCTCAGAAAGATCCTGATAACATAGTGGTGCAATCTCATCTGTCACCACAGACAGAATCTTCCCGGAAAACGGGAGGTTACACGTTTCCTCGCAATAACAAGAAGGGAAGGTCAAGGACCGTTTCTTCCAATCTATGGTTGGTTGGTGTGTGTGCAACCAGGGAAGTCCCAACACAATGGGAAAGTGGGGTGATGGTATTAAATCGAAGGTAGAAGTCTCCCTATGAGACTCGTTAATAGTGACTAGAAGTGCTTGTGTCTGATCGGTGATCGGACCAGAGGATAACGGAACACCGGTAATAAGACTTACTGAGACAGGTTTGTGTTTAGAAATAATAGGAATTTTATTTAAAGCAGCAAAACATATATCCATATAATTTCCACAAGATCCTGTGTCAATCATGGCCTTAGTAGTAATCCTGTTCTGGTCCCACTGTAATGTCAAAAAAACAGAAATGTAGGGGTTAGTGAATGAAGTTGTCAATCCTCCTAGGGAGACATGTGAACACTCACCCTTCTTTTTGTTGACTAGGGGACAGACGTTTATCTTGTGATCCGGGGATGCACAGTACAAGCAGAGATTTTCATTTCGTCTTTTGGCTTTTTCTATAGTTGATAGCGGTGGGCGTATGGTTCCTACCTCCATAGGAACGGCCAGACTCCGAGAGGAAACGGATAATGGCATTCCCATCTTTTCAGCCTTTCTTTCTCGTAGTCTTCTATCTATGTGTAGCGGGGTTAAAAATGCCTAAAGACACTGTTTGATATGTGGGAAGGAACTAGGCTCCCTCTAGTGGTAGCTGCATGGAATTTCCCGGGCTGTGACTTCCTTTTCACAAGATGAAGAAACTACATCTCCCAAGCTGCTTTGCAAGATCCAGGGTGCACGGCTGCACCGCACGGCACTATGGGGGAAGTTATTTAAAGGAAGAGAGAAGCGCGCGAAGGGAGGCGCCTTTCTGCGCTGGACTCTGAGGAACCAGTGAGTGAGAGTGAAGGACTGATGCTGGATATTGGGCCAAAGCCTCTTAGCCTGGAGGGACGACGTGGAACCGTCCCATCTTAAGCACGAGGCACATTCCTGGAGGTCATACTGCTGTTTGCAGAGACCGGAAGTCATCCGCCAGAAGGACCTCGCGCGGCTGGCACATAGCCAAAGGACTGAGATCGCAGTGGAAGCGCGCGAAGGAGAAACTTCTGTTGGTGAGAGGGCACATGCCCAATAACTGACTTTATCTGCCAAAGAGATAGTTTTATCTACAGATAGCGGTAGCGCAACAGGAGGTGATAAAACCCCGGGGTTTATCAGCATACTCTCTCAGGAGACTCATAGACAAACAATAAGGTCTGAAAAGGAGTCGCCAGAGGCTTATCTCTCTCGCAGAAGTTATTGCTCAGTTACGCAGACACCCTGCGGTGACAACTAACAGCTCGTTGTTTTTCTCTCTCTTGATCTTCATTCCTAATTTGGATTACAAATGAGCTCTATTCAATAATCTTGCTAGCGAAGATCAACAAGAAAGAAGAGAACTCTGGGGGGGGGACTCAGATAGGCCTACCTATCTGGTACTGTGTCTAGCCTTAATGCAGGAGGAGTGTGGGGGTATTCTTTTACCTTTTTAAAGCTGTTTTAAATAACCTTTTATGGACTTGTATTGTATTGTATTGTATTGTATCTCCCCTATTCAATTTGATATATAGTAAACTAAGTTTGGTTAATTACAATCCTGTGTGCTGTTCCATTGTGTCACCCAGAAGGACTACCATTCAAGAAGGTAACAAGGTATTGTTGCATATTGAAGTATTGTATTCCAATCTGTGTATCCATTAGATAGTCCAGTCTTATTCTGGGTCAGTTGTGCCTGAGGAGGGATCGAGCCAATTTGATTGGGTTGTTAGGCAGGGTGTAGACCCAATAATATAATCAGCAGGTCCTGCGGGGGTGGTGCTACACGTGGGGGCTCGTCCGGGATTTCTACAGTACTGCAACACAACCCTCTCAGCCCCAGAATCCCCTCCCACGCAGAAATGGATCCTGCCGCTGCTGCTGAGTGGTGCAAGGAAGAGAATGTCATAGTGGAAAATGGCCTGGTGGTTGAAATCAAGGGAGAAGCTTGGACTGAAGAAAAGCTCCTCCCTGTTTTAAGGGCACTATCCACAGACAGGAAATTCTGGGTGATTGACATAAAAACCGACACCACTGCCCCACACACGTATGCACTGTGTGAGTGGAGGAAAGGGGTCCCTGATTATTTCAATGGAAACAGTGTAAAAACTATTGACCAAACAGAACTTTTCCTGATACATCCAGGGGTTCCTACTGCGGGTCCCTCATCTACCACTCCTGGGGTATCCAGCCAAGAAAAAGGTGTCCAAGAAGGGCATCCGGAGTCATCGCCTTTGTCGACTTTTAGCTCAGAACTGTGTGCTGTTCTGGGGGAGATTGTAGCAAAATGTAGTAAGGACTCCTCGAGCTATCTGATGACTGGATACAGGAAGCTCCGGACATTCTCTGGGAAACAGCCTGTACCTTCAGCAGAAGATGGGTTCGAAGAGTGGTTAGATACCGCCACTCAGGCTTTGGAGGAATTGGAGGTACCAGAACAGCATAAGAAGCAGAGAATCACAGAGAGTTTAAGGGGACCTGCATTAGAGGCTGTACGTAATCTAAAGCTTAGCAAGAAGAACTGCACTGCACAGGATTATTTGGACATTCTGCAAGATGTGTTTGGTCGGACGGAGAACGCGGCTGAACTCCTCTACCAGTTAGACCACTGTTATCAAGAAGAGGGGGAGAAGTTGTCCGAATTCATTAAACGTCTGGATAGGATTATCCACCAGATCCTGTTAAAGAAAGGAATAGACCCCCGGAAAATAGATGAGACTCATGCACGACAGGTTCTGAAAGGGGCTCAACCTTTAGATCCCATTGCCATACTGTTACGAACTCGTCAAGATGGCGGCATTCTAGAATACCCCGACCTGATTCGAATGGTCAGAGAGGAAGAGGTCATGTTGGACAACAAGAAGAAAAGTCGGCAGTTTGACTCAACTGCCCGGGTTAGAGTGATAAATGTGGAAGAGGGCGACTCTCAAGTTGAACTCCTAAAGACCCAAGTGTCTCAGTTGATAGAAATGGTGTCTATCCTGACTGGTCAGGTATCCACTCTACCCAAGGGGAGTATATCGGAGAGGCCAGATGAACCTGTTAGTCTCAGCACAGATCCAGAGCCACGGCCTGCAAGATTGTTAACTTGTTTCAACTGCGGGGGAGTTGGGCATGTTAGAAGGGTATGTCCCAGCTCAGGAAAGGTTGCCACGAAAGCTCGCGAGCCAGCGGGAAACTTCAGAGGACACCGGTGAAGGAGTCAACCGGGTGTCCGCCAGTTTTAAGGGACTCCAGGAGTGGTGCAGGATCAGGGAAACCGAGTCAGGGGGTCAGGCCCAAATACAACATCCCCAGTTCTAGACTCCGGGTTACTGAGGGAAGGAAAATCAATGCACACCGGGTTCAGCGGGGGCCCAGATCAAGGAAGAAAAAGGAGAAGAGGGCCAGGGTACAGAGAACTGAATCAGACAACAAGGCTACATCAAGAGAATTCCCAACTAACTTGGTCGGGCCCTCCCCAGTGGTCTCGGTTCAGGTAGAAGGAATTTACGCAAGAGCCCTCCTTGACACAGGGGCCCAGGTGACTCTTTTGTATAGAGACTTCTATGATAAATATCTTGCCCATCTACCTTTGCAGAAGTTGGAAGATCTGGAGATATGGGGTATTGGGACCCAAAGTTTTCCCTATGACGGGTATCTGCCAATCAAGCTGACCTTTGATCCATCAGTGGCTGGTGAAGCGGAAACCTTCGACACCTTAGCGGTGGTCTGTCCTCGTCCACCAGGGGCCAACAAAAGCTCCCTCATCGTAGGAACAAACACTGACCTGGTAAGGCGCCTTCTGATACAACTGGTCCAGGGACAAGATGCTCAGGCGCCAAGGATCCATCCCATGCTACGGCAGGCCTACCAACGATTAGTGTTGGAACAAGAGACCCCCGCAGAAGGAGTTGGACGACTCTGGAAGCTGGACAGAGCGGAAAAGGTCTTACAGCCAGGAGAGGTGGCCTTTTTTAAGGCTTCTGTTAAACTCACATGGCAACAGACGGGTCCCTTCATTATCTTTGAATCAGGTCAAAAGGAGAGACAGAGAGGGATAGAAGTGATCCCTGAGGTGATCCCTTTGAAGGTGTTACAGGAAAACCGTGGAAGGGTTTTAGTGAGTGTCAGAAACACCTCTTTTACACCGGTGAAGGTACCGGCCAGAGTGCTCCTGGGCCAAGTCAACCCGGCTACCCCAGTTGCCCCCATTGATTTCAAAGAAAAGGAACAGGGTGAAGCGGTTATAGAGGAGCTCTGCTCTGGAAACGCTGCCCTCCCGCCGGAATGGGTGAAGAGGGCCAAGGCACAACTTGCTCGATGGAGGGAAATATTCTCTAAGGACGAGTTTGACGTGGGATGTGCCAGGAGTGCCACTCATAAGATCCGCCTGAGTGAGGACAAACCTTTCAGGGAGAGAGTCCGGCGAGTCCCCTTAGGTGACTTAGAAGATCTACGTCAACAGCTGGCAGAGCTCAAAAAGATCGGGATTATCCGAGAATCCAGGAGCCCGTATGCTTCCCTGATAGTGGTAGTCCGGAAGAAAAATGGATCTTTGAGGCTTTGTATCGACTACCGAACGCTGAACAGAAGAACCATCCCAGACCAGTATACCACTCCTCGAATCGAAGATGCCCTACAGAGTCTGTCAGGAGCGAAGTGGTTCAGTGTGATGGACTTAAAGAGTGGGTATTATCAGATCCCCATGCACCCTGAAGATCGGGAGAAAACAGCCTTCATCACCCCTGCAGGGTTCTTTGAGTTCAATCGCATGCCTCAGGGGCTGTCCGGGGCCCCTGCTACCTTCCAAAGGCTGATGGAAAGGACCGTTGGGGATATGAATTTGATAGAGGTACTGGTATACTTGGATGATGTTATCGTGTTTGGCAGAACTTTGGAAGAACACGAGGAGAGGTTGGAAAAGGTCTTGAAGAGGCTACATGAAGAAGGTCTGAAACTTTCTCCTGAGAAGTGCCAATTCTATCAGTCCTCGGTCCATTACTTGGGCCATATCGTGTCTGGAGAAGGGGTGGCCACTGACCCGGACAAGCTGGATGCTGTTGCTTCCTGGCCGAGACCCACAAATGTGACCGAACTCCGGTCATTCCTGGGCTTTTGCTCCTATTACAGGAGGTTTGTGGAGGGGTTCGCCCAGATTGCCCGACCCTTAAATGAGCTCCTGAAGAATGAAGAAGATGATGTCCCTGAGTTGGTAAAGCCGGTGAAGTCCACCATGGGATCCCGGAGGGCTAAGGAATCCATCCAGGATCAGTGGACCCCGGAATGCGAAGGGGCCTTTGTCCAGCTGAAGGAAACCCTAACCACTGCCCCTGTGTTGGCCTATGCGGACCCCACAAAACCATATGAACTGCATGTTGATGCCAGCCGAGATGGGCTGGGGGGGGGGTACTTTATCAGGAGCAGGAGGGTCATCTGCGACCTGTTGCCTATGTGAGCAGAAGCCTACTGCCTGCTGAAAGGAATTATCCTACTCACAAACTTGAATTCTTGGCCTTGAAGTGGGCAGTGGTCGACAAATTGAAAGACTACCTGTACGGAGCTGAATTCATTGTCAAGACAGATAATAATCCCCTCACCTATCTGTTGACTACGGCCAAGCTGGATGCAACAGGACATCGATGGTTGGCTGCCCTCTCTAGCTTCAATTTTAGCCTGAAGTATCGGCCAGGAATCGGAAATAGGGATGCAGATGCCCTATCCAGAAGGTTGCATGTTCCACAGGAACCTGCGGAAGAATGGACTCATTTGGCTCCAGAAGGGGTGCGTGCCCTATATCAGGGGACTGAATTTCGATCCCGAGGAGGGTCAAGAGCAGAAGAGATTGGGGTTTCGGCTATCGGAGTGCCCAAATGCTACTGCCAGGTGACCCAGGTTGAAGGGGAGGATTTGCCCCGGCTGTCCAAAAGGGACTTGCGGAAGGAGCAGTTGGAAGACCCTTTGGGAAAACTTCTTTTGGAAGCCTTGGAGATCCAGAGCCCTGAGTTGCTTCTAACTGACTCCCCTCAGGGGGCCCGTCTGTTACATAGAGAGTGGACCCGGTTACAGATCAGAGAAGGAGTGGTCTACCGGAGAGGTCCATCTGAAGATCTGGAGGAGAAGTGGCAACTGTTCTTACCAGCTAAATATAGAGAGGGAGTTCTGGCCGCTCTTCATGATAATCATGGCCATCTGGGGCCCGAAAGAACCTTTCAGCTTGTTAGGGACAGGTTCTACTGGCCTTGTATGAGGGCCGAAGTTGAAGGATACTGTCATTCTTGTGTCCGGTGTATACAGAGGAAGACTCTGCCACGTCAAGCAGCCCCAATGGGCCATCTACAAAGCCAGGGACCCATGGAGCTGGTGTGCATTGATTTCCTTTGCTTAGAGCCTGATCTGAGTGGCCAGGGGAATGTCCTTGTGGTAACAGACCATTTTACCAGATACGCTCAAGCATTCCCAACAAGGGATCAGAAGGCCTCAACGGTAGCCAAAGTTCTTGTAGAGAAGTTCTTTGTACATTATGGGTTACCACAACGCCTCCATTCTGATCAGGGAAGGGACTTCGAAAGTAGACTGATCAAGAGACTGTTAGATATGTTGGGCATTCAAAAGACTAGAACCACCCCCTACCATCCACAGGGGGATGCTCAGCCTGAACGATTTAACAGGACTCTTTTGGATATGTTGGGGACTTTGAGCTCAGAGAAGAAACAGCATTGGGGCAAGCATGTAGCTGCCATTGTGCATGCCTACAACAGCACTGTCAGTGATGCTACTGGATATTCCCCTTATCGGCTGATGTTTGGAAGGGAGGCTCGGTTACCAGTGGATTTGGCCTTTGGCATTTCGCCTGATCATACCTCTTCAGCATCGCATAGAGGATATGTGGATCGACTGCGGAAGAGTCTGAAAGCGGCCTATGACAAGGCCCAGGCTACATCTGATCAACGTGGACTGCGGAATAAAAAAAGTTTCGACCTAAAAGTTCGGATCCATGACCTACAACCAGGGGACAGGGTTTTGTTGAGAAACTTGGGTGTCCCGGGAAAACACAAGTTGGCAGACCGCTGGAAGTCCCAACCTTATGTTATCTGCAAGCAACTGCCAAACCTTCCTGTGTACCAAATTCGGCCTGAAGGAAGTGTGGGTCCATTGAAGGCTTGGCATCGGAACCATTTGTTGCCTCTCTCTGAAGCGGTTCGTATGCCCCCTGTGGAAGACTTGTCAGAGGCCCCTTCGACTTCTCGCCGGTCCAGACCAGTTACCAGATCTCAGACGACGCTCCCAGATGAGGGAGAGGGAAGTTCTCCATCTGAGGATTTGGAAGATGAAGAGGAGGTACCCGACTGGTTGTGGTCATCTCAGTTGCCAGAACCCACACCTGCCTCCCTGTCTTCATCTGACTTGGCTGATAGAGGAGCCCTTCGGGCAGAAGCCCCTGAATTCATACCCTTTCATATGCTTCCAGAAGAAGCAGCTGAGGATGAAGATCCTGAGGAGGAGGAGGTTGCACCCTTCTCTGAAGAAGAACTGACCGCTCTTGAACCATCAGGTTCCTCTGTGTTGGAACATGAGGAGGTGGACATTGAAGAATCCTCAGAAGTGCCTGATCCTAGTACCTCTGAGAGCATGCCTCCACGGGAACAGAGGGAAAGGAGAGTCATTCACCCACCTAAGAGACTGACCTATGATCAATTGGGTGAATGTTCGGAAGAAGCTGTTTTTACCTCCAAAAGATCTCCTGACCAGCCTAGCTCCTCCACTGTAGATCTGGTGGGGGACAACCCTAGCTCACCCCCAGGCACAACTGTACAAGCCACCCAAGTTTCAGGGGGTCTGTGAGAGATCATGAGAACAAAGTATTGAAGTAGAAAACGTTTGCATTTAAGTTTGTACATAAGGATATTGGGTTGGCCATTATAATAAGCACAGTTTTTGATGTTCACAATTTGGTTTACTTTGTGAGTTAATGTTTGTGCACATTTTGTTGCTCTGACCTCACTATATGTTTTTTTTCTTTCTCACCTTTTGATGTTTTTTTTTTACAACACAAACTTTAAGATGTAAGTGTTTAAGAAATTGCAAATGCACATGTGCTGTTTAAAGGAGCACTAAAAAAAAAAAGCACTAGAAATCAGCACTATATTAACATTGTAGAAATCACTTATTTGCTTATTAATTGCACTTTATCGTTTTACTGTTGCACTGCTATCAGAATACAAAATTGGATATATTCAGATTGACTTATTTCAGCAAAATGTTAATGTTTTTGTTGTATAATGCCAACCTATGCACTAGGGTACATACTGTTGACCTCTTTGGGGACCAAAGTTTCTCAAGTGGGGGGAGTGTGTAGCGGGGTTAAAAATGCCTAAAGACACTGTTTGATATGTGGGAAGGAACTAGGCTCCCTCTAGTGGTAGCTGCATGGAATTTCCCGGGCTGTGACTTCCTTTTCACAAGATGAAGAAACTACATCTCCCACGCTGCTTTGCAAGATCCAGGGTGCACGGCTGCACCGCACGGCACTATGGGGGAAGTTATTTAAAGGAAGAGAGAAGCGCGCGAAGGGGGGCGCCTTTCTGCGCTGGACTCTGAGGAACCAGTGAGTGAGAGTGAAGGACTGATGCTGGATATTGGGCCAAAGCCTCTTAGCCTGGAGGGACGACGTGGAACCGTCCCATCTTAAGCACGAGGCACATTCCTGGAGGTCATACTGCTGTTTGCAGAGACCGGAAGTCATCCGCCAGAAGGACCTCGCGCGGCTGGCACATAGCCAAAGGACTGAGATCGCAGTGGAAGCGCGCGAAGGAGAAACTTCTGTTGGTGAGAGGGCACATGCCCAATAACTGACTTTATCTGCCAAAGAGATAGTTTTATCTACAGATAGCGGTAGCGCAACAGGAGGTGATAAAACCCCGGGGTTTATCAGCATACTCTCTCAGGAGACTCATAGACAAACAATAAGGTCTGAAAAGGAGTCGCCAGAGGCTTATCTCTCTCGCAGAAGTTATTGCTCAGTTACGCAGACACCCTGCGGTGACAACTAACAGCTCGTTGTTTTTCTCTCTCTTGATCTTCATTCCTAATTTGGATTACAAATGAGCTCTATTCAATAATCTTGCTAGCGAAGATCAACAAGAAAGAAGAGAACTCTGGGGGGGGGACTCAGATAGGCCTACCTATCTGGTACTGTGTCTAGCCTTAATGCAGGAGGAGTGTGGGGGTATTCTTTTACCTTTTTAAAGCTGTTTTAAATAACCTTTTATGGACTTGTATTGTATTTTATTGTATCTCCCCTATTCAATTTGATATATAGTAAACTAAGTTTGGTTAATTACAATCCTGTGTGCTGTTCCATTGTGTCACCCAGAAGGACTACCATTCAAGAAGGTAACAAGGTATTGTTGCATATTGAAGTATTGTATTCCAATCTGTGTATCCATTAGATAGTCCAGTCTTATTCTGGGTCAGTTGTGCCTGAGGAGGGATCGAGCCAATTTGATTGGGTTGTTAGGCAGGGTGTAGACCCAATAATATAATCAGCAGCTCCTGCGGGGGTGGTGCTACATATGGTAATACTGAGTTGTATTAATGCATCCAGGGTTTTTGGCAGATCCGCTCGGGCGAGCTCGTCCTTAACGGCTTCTGATAGGCCAAGCCTAAATTGGGTTTTCAGAGATGCATCATTCCATTCTGAATCAAGGGTCCATCTCTTGAACTTTGCGACAAAGTCTTCTACAGGCCTCCTTCCTTGTTTCAAGGATCTTAACTGAAGATCAGCAGTACTCTGCCTATTGGGGTCATCATATAGGCTAGTGAGCTCTGCCAGGAACAAGGCATAGGAGTTGAGAAGCTGGTCGTTTTTCTCAAAAAGAGAATCTGCCCAGGCTCGAGGATCGCTTGATAGGTAAGAAATAATAGTACAAACCTTAATGTGATCAGTAAGGTAGGTACGAGGTTTTAGCAAAAAAAGTAACTCACATGCGTTTTTAAATTCGCGAAATTTTTTGCGATCGCCTGTAAATACCAAAGGGGGATTTATCTTGGGTTCAGGGGACTGAGCAGAGGTAAGTTGTGTCAGTCTAATTACCTGCTGCGACAGAGCCTGATTGTCTTCTTTTAATTCAGCAAGTGCGTGTATTAACGCAGATACTTGCTGTTTTAATTGTGTCACCTGAGTGGCTATTTCTGCTGAATCCATTTTTTGGTTCGTTCAATCTGTAACGCTCCTGCGTTTCTTATATGGTGTGGATTTTCAGCTGCAGAAATAGTTCCACGTCAGTAGTCATGTAAGAAATATGCTGATACCATTCCCAACCTCAATGACTCATCATGTGTGGAAGGTCTTATTTCAGCCAGTAAATACACACAATTAGCAAGCTGGTTCCTAGAATGACTTTATGTATGTGGTAACACAATGATGAAGGTTGAGGGATAGGTTGAGTGGAGGTGGTAGGTGATAGACACTTGAAGGTGATACAGTAGCAGATGACAGAATAGCAGGTGGACATACAAAAGAGATCAACCCAGTGCAGAAAAGTAGCAGTAGTCTCAAGAGCTAGCAATCTAGTTATGCAGATGTGATAAACAGTCTTTACTATGCAGAGCTAGATAGTGTAAGCTTAGTATAAGTTTATAGAGAATTCCCCTGCGGGGTACTTAGCACTATTAGCGATACAGCCGAAGGGTGGTTCAGGAGAGGCGGATGATCCAGTAGCGGGATACAGGGATCAGCGCGGCGAGGTTCCGTCAGCGAGGTAAGCTTGCAAGCATGGAAGCTTCACGCAAGGTTAGCATCCAGGTAAGGGTGTTTGAACGAACACATGTGAGTGAGAACCGGCGCTTTAAATAGCCATCTAGTCCGGCGCTGGGTGATGACAGCTCCAGTCTTAAAGGTGTATGCGCACCTTTCCAAAAGTAAATGGTGGGGCGCATACACTTGTGGAAAGTGTAATTTAGGGTACCAAAGGTACCGGAACATTACACACTATAGCAGTTAGTGGTTCTTGGGTTTTTAGTCACCGAGCCTTGGTGTCACAAAATTGTAATGCTGCAAACTTGTTTTCTAAACATACTTTCTCTGAGTTCTAGAAGGTCAATATGTGTCAAGGCCATTTGAACCTGGGACCTCTGCTGTGTCTGGCAATGACTCTTTTCGCTGAGCTACCTGAGATGCTGGACAGTAGCCTGTCTGATCCATTGAACAACCTGCCTTGTGCCTTGACTTCTGCTGAACCTTGAATTGCTTCTCCCATGAACTTCCTGATCTAAGCCATGTCTTTGCACTTCCTGTTTGCCAGATTATTGTTCTCTCTTCAGCCAGTATCTTGTCTTCCCTGCTGCCGTCTACAATTTGCTACTACTCGTTATCGATCCTTGGCTTTTTCCTTGACTACGCTTCCGCTTGATCCCAAGCTGCAACTACTCTTTACTGACCCTTGGCTTGTTTACTGACTACACTTCTGTTTGGTCCTTACCTGCATATCCACTGCTGAACCCTGGCTTTCTCACCTCCTGGTGGGGTGATCCTGAGGACTGCAGCCTGGTATTAACATTCAGCAAAATACATCTCTAATATCGGGAGCTCTGGTGAGGGGTGTACCTATTCTGCTTGTTGGTGGTAGTCCCGTTACTGCTATTGCAACTGATTTTCGAGCCTGACCCCTGATCATGACAATATGTCTGCCTCCATAGATAGTTTTGGCTGAAGGTTTCTGCAAGCAATTAATTGATGCCCTTGGTTTCCTTTTTTGTAATTTTCTTTTTGGGTTGGTGCACCTATATTGTTGGGTTTGCCACCCCTCCCCCAGTTTTGACTGCTTTTGGAGGTCTCTAGGTATACTATTATTAAGCTGTGTCCCTTGGTGGATGATGAAAAAAATAGGATTTGTGTGCTTGCCATAAAATTATTTTCTCTGAGCCCATTCATGGACACAGCCCCCACCTCTACTGTCCTGTTGCTTTCTTTTTTGACCGCTTGCTACAACTAGGCAGATGAGAGGGGGCTGTAGTCTCAAAAGGACTGTACTTCAGTTTTCTATGTGCTTAGTGTCTATTTAACCTGGAGTTAATAATATAACGCTGGGGTCTCTTGCTATCAAGCTGTGTCCATCAATGGACTCAGAGAAAAAAGATTTTATGGTAAATATAAAAATCCTATTTTCTTGACCACTATTGTTTTTTAATATCTACATCCCTTATGTCTGAATGCATTTTGATTGCTTTCCATACTGTGTGAACATTAAGAAATTGTGTTAAGTACCTGCAGAGATCTGTGTGTATCTGGCTGGAGTAGACACCCTTCTTTGACATATCCCTGCAGGTATGATTGTCCATGACAAAACAAGTAATGCTCCAAAACTCATCAGCAGCCAACCAGCAAACAGTATCACAGCTGCAATCTAAAACAAGAGGAAATGAATTACATTTCACATTGAAAGTACATCACAGACTATCATATTGGAACAGCAAACTTTAGACTGAATTCAAGTCTAAGTACTTGATAATATACTGTATTCACCTTTGCAGCTAACTGAATACTAACATAGCAGAATGAGGAGACAAAGAATTGATCTGATAAAGTGTGAGGCCAAAGTCACACTTGTATAGTGTACTGATACCCAGCCTTTCCATTTAGGTTTCAAAATGTTGAAACTCTTTGAGAAGAATTTAGAAACAAATCTGATAGCACAGTTACCTCAGCTATGATATTTGATTATAAAATCTAATATCCACTATTCTCAAAACCATATAAAAAACATGTCCAATCTTAGGAGAAATGAGATTGTATACAGTACATAATGGGATAAATACTGAATCCTAAAAAATGTATCATTCGATCATCTTCAGCTGACCTATTGTACTAGTGTGATTTGTACTTAGATGTGAATCTAGCATCAGTAGTTACATGTTTCCATTTCATAATAATAGGTTAAAGATTTCCTAAGTAATTGGCATATTCTACTCTTCCTTACCAACACACTTCCTCTTTTGTGGAAACTGCTCTTTTCATCTGCTAAATTATTCGCAATTTCTCAACTTACCATTTAGGTGCATAACATTGCTCATACTTGCAAAAATTACATATTGACCAATTTTGATGGAATTTCTAAGAAAAATAAATCTTTTATTCTCCTGGTACCACTCCCTGTAGTAAACTAGTGGCATTATTGTCTACCACAATGCCCGTGCAAATACCATTGAAACAGAATTGCTAAGCAGAGCCAAGTTCAATCATAAAAACGCATTGGTTCCCATAGAGAACTATTGCAATATATCATGGCTATGTGCCACCAGGAGCAGGAAGTTCCCATCTAGTGAAAGCTGTAAATTATGACTTCAAGTTTATAAGATGAAGGGGGAGGAGACCCCCCTTTTCCCATTTCAATACATGTACATTTCGCACTGCATCCAAAATAGGTGAAAATATTGTGACTATATAAAAAAATTAAAATATTGTAATTATATAAACAAATACTCAAAATGCAATCTTAGGTGAAAATGTGTAGAATGTCCAGTGAATCAAAGCACCATGTGCCTGCTCTTCTCATGCACAGTGACAATCCATCACCTGGTGAAGGGCCAGTCATCTCTTTACACCCCAGGTAGAATCTGCACTCCTCCTCAGCTAATGAACAGCGGGAGGACTGAAGCCATTAATTAGCTTAGGAGGAGTGCAGATTCTACCTGGGGTGTAAATCGATGAGCGTATGTTGATTTGCATTGAGGTGAGCAGGCCGTTCACCAGGTGATGGATTGTCATTTATATCATGGCTATGTGCCACCAGATGGTAGCAGGAGGTTCCCCTCTAGTGAAAGCTGTAAATTATGACTCCAAGTTTATAAGATGGAGGGGGAGGACACCCCCTTTTTCCCATTACAATACATGTACATTTCACATCTCTCAAACATGAAGTCCAAACTGCACGTTCATTGGCTGGTTAACAAACCATGTGAGACCTCTCCCCTAGGAAAAAAAACTCACCAGAGATCACATAAAACAGGCTTTGGTAATCATTCAGAAGAACAAGCAGCCTCTTCAAAGTTAGCACGCTTCTCCACCTCAGATATCACCCAGATCTAATCAGCCAACCCTTAATGGATCATTCACTGGCTCATGCAGGCTCCTTCACCAGCACTCCTCATCTCTCCAGATAGGATATCATATAAAAGATGAATGACTCATCGCGTAATCAAGTCTATTAACTATTAAAATCCCAAAGAACACACTGAAACAAGCCCCCCTGTAAAATGCGCTTACACAAACTCAAATAAATTAAGCATGAAATTGCCACAGATAAATGTCCCAGATTATATGTGTCGTTCTCAATGCTGCTGCTGCTTACAGCCAAAGCTCTCTGCTCACTGCTCGCGGAGATCCCAGGAGTCACACCAAAATCTGTCGTCAAGGTAGCCACGTGATCACGCACTGACGCGTTTTGTCATCACGACTTCGTCTGAGGCCCTCACGACACTCATCACGAATTCGTCTGAGGCCCTCACGCGAAACCTTTAAGCGCTGTTTGTAAAGGACTTTCTAAGGCAAAGAAGATTAATTTTCTCCCACTGAAGCGCTGCTAATGTGGACATTGTTTATTATTTTATATGGATGATGGAAGCATGAGAATATAACTTTAGAATTGATATAGCAGCTGCTATTATTGCCTAGAACAATTTTTATGCAGGTGATATTAATTCTTTTGTACTGTGTTGTCAAAAGCGCTGGGAAAAAGGAACAAGCAGTTCACTACAGGCTGGTCACTTTCATTTCTTTGTATTTTATCTTACATGAATATGTGTAGAAATTCCAGGGAATCAAAGCACCCTGTGCCTGCTCTTCTCATGCATAGTGACAATCCATCACCTGGTTGAAGGGCCTGCTCACCTCAATGTAAATCAACATACGCCCATCTCCTTACACCTCAGGAAGAATCTGCACTCCTCCTCAGCTAATGAACGGCTTTAGGTGAGCAGGCCCTTCACCAGGTGATGGATTGTCACTGTGCATGAGAAGAGCAGGCATAGGCTGCTTTGAATCACTGGAATTTCTACACATATTAACCAAAGTTTGCATTTTGTGTATTTTTTATATAATCACAATATTTTCATTTGTTTATAAGATCACAATAAATATTTTCACTTAATTTGGATGTGTTTTGATACACAACTTTATAGGACCTTTTTAACTGTTTATTTATCAATTAAGTATTGCTGCACTACACAAATTTATTTTAATATTTACTTTAGGTGTTGTGGAACCACTTACACAGTGGTTGGCTTTAGAAGCAACTTTATATTTGTGTTTATATTTGCTGTTTCTACTAAGAATGCTGTTTTTTATCACTATATTCATGTACAGTTCACAGATATACTGATTTTAATTTTTTCTTCAAATCTAAGGAACACTGTAATATTAACGTTATTATACCTTGAAATATGTAATATTAATAGTATTGGCAACTTCAGTGCCCTTTTAGCCTTGCTTTCGCCAACCCCCTTCCTCCAGTGCCACCATCTTTGTTAGTCTAGTGCAAGCCTTGCAGCACATCTGTGCGGGGGTTGTTCCGCATGTGAGCTGACAAAGCGAGATGTTGGACTTCCATAACGCTTCACCTTTGCACATGTGTGGGAAATCCGTGCATGCACAGATGTACCCCAGTGTTCTGCAGGAACCTGAAACCCCGTGGCATATTTGTGCACCTCAAAATCTAGGGTTGTGAGGGCAAACATAATTTTCACCTAGGCAAGAAAAATGGAAGTACTGTACAGAAACGCTGTAAATATACAAAACAAAATATCCAGATGGATCGGTGGGGAGAAGTCAGAGGAAGTGTGTATTTAGGGTGAAGATCTGCTTTAAGCTTTTCTGGTTACCTTCCAAAATAGATCAGGAATTTCCTCCAAGGTCCTGAAAACAATGCATGTCTGGTTACATGGAGAACTGATTTGGCCACTGCATTGAACAAAGACTCCAAAAGATATGTCGTCATTTTTAAACCATGCTGAGGACATTAAACTGAATCCTAAAATGAGAGACAGAGTGAAGGAGAGGGCCACCCAAAGAGATCCCATACACGACACCATCAGGAAGAAGGATCCATAAATCCAGCCATTTGTAACAGCCTGAAAGACACAATTTAATATATCTACATATCATAAACATGCACTTGTTACACGTATGAGTTGTTTAAGCTTGCAGCTGTCTTCTTGCCTCCCTTTCGTGTTCTATATAACTTTTTTCTACACACAGCATAACAAAGTGCATTAAAATACATAAAATAATCCATTCGTAGCAATCATGGTTTCTTCTTAAAGTGACTCTATCACATAAAGAAATCCAAATGAAGCTTCTCTGCAATAGAAGAGGTATTAAACTCACCTTTCCATCAGCCCATGCACTTTTTTTTTTTTTACAGTCCCTTTAGAAAATTCAGTATTTAATGCTTTTGGAAGTCTTGGATGCATGTGTTCCCTGACAGGCAAAGATATGTCCAAAATTTGTAGGAAATGTCACTACAAAAGGATGGGGCCACAGTGTGTGGCCGAGGACACAGGCATCCAACAATCACAAAAGTAATAAATGCTGAAGAGTGATGGAAGGTGCAGCACTGAAACAAAGCTACTGAAAAGGTGAGTATATTACCTCTTCCACTGCAGAAAAGCTCAATTTGGATGTCTTCATACAACTGACAGGTTTCCTTGAAATAATACTCAAGTTTTTTTAAAGGAAAACACCCCCAGGTCTACCATATACATTATAGTGATTTTAGTTCTTTCTACGCTCATTTGTCCTGTATACATGTAGCAGAATTCCCAGCATAGGTGCTGGCTGCGGGTCGCCCTGGGTCACCGGGTGCAACAAAAGTACCTTTGAACATGTTTCTCCAAGTGTGAGCATGGAGACAAGAACTAGTCCAGTATCTTTGGGTTTTTAGGTTTATTTAGGAACTTGGATGGGAGAAGGGATGAGTGGGATACTCCAACAATTAAACTATACACAATTAGGCAGGGACTCTAGAAAATGCTGCTTGATGCTGGTTAATGCTGGCTGGATGCCTGTTAATGCTGACTTGACACAGTGACTTTACCTTTGACTGTCAAAGTATTTTTAGCTCCCTGAGGCACTCCTTCCTGAGGTAGCTGACTGTACACTTTAAATGCACTGCTGAACCCTACAGGGCCCACACTGGCGCCCCCTTTACTCCCCTATCTTCAGGGTTTTAATACTTGGCACCCCCTTTCACTGCCACAATCACTGGTTAGCTGTCTCCTGGATCCCCTTGACCTTCTGGAGTGGTCCCCTCTCTCTTAGGCAGACCCCTGGGCAGATCTCAAGTACTCCCACACTGTTTTTCCTGAAGACTTCTGCCCCGCAGCTCCACTCGGCCAGCAACTCTGGATCCTTTCTGCAGGCCCAGCTCAACCTCCGGTCCCTAGGCCGACTGCCTGGACCGCCTTTTCACTTTTCAGGAGAGGAACAGCCGTCACCTCCTCCTGGGACTAATGCTCCCGCCAAAAGACGCTCTGTCACATGCTCCCCACAGATTTATATCCAATCCCAGGGTGCATTGCAGTAAACCCCGCCCACTGAGACAGTCATAAACCCTAGTGTGCTATTGGCTAGGTTTCCTCCTGACTAACAAGATCCCTCATTGGACACAGTGGGGATACTCCCCAGACTCAACAGACATACCTGGAAATGTGACAGCTAGCTAACAATTCAGGCCCCTTGATAAGCAGACAGGACCACATATACATTTTCCTAGCACCTACCTAGGAGGGTGCTACATACACGAAAGGAGAGAGCGGCGCCAGCTTAGTATAGTACAAGTTTATTTAACACTGTTAAAATTGGTGACTCACTGTCCGAGGTTGGGTGAGACCGGTACACAAAGACTGTTAGGGTCATCCATCTTCCTCTTCCAGGATAGTGGTCATAGGAGAAGGTGGTGAGGTTCCAGAGGTATAGCCGAGCCGCTGTGGGGCTGCTAGTTGTCACTGGCCGCGGCGGAGCATGCACAACAGGGCTCCGGCTGCCGACTTCTGATCCCTGATGACATCACTTCCTGGCAGGAGAAAAATAGGGGTTGCACGCGCTCAGAGCATCCGTGCTCCTTCGTCAGGCCTTCTCCTATGACCACTATCCTGGAAGAGGAAGATGGATGACCCTAACAGTCTTTGTGTACCGGTCTCACCCAACCTCGGACAGTGAGTCACCAATTTTAACAGTGTTAAATAAACTTGTACTATACTAAGCTGGCGCCGCTCTATCCTTTCTTGCATCTCTCAGGGCTTCTCCACGCTTCAGCCGGCTGCCGCGGACTATAGCTTCCCTACAGTACCAAACTTTGTTCCCCCCCCCCACGCAGCCCCATAACCCCCCCCCCCTCCCATCCACCCACATTCCTTGTACCATCTTGGGATATTAGAAGAGCGCCATGACACCCCCCACTTTCATGTCGGTGCTACATACACAAATCTGAATTCTCAGAGCGTCAGGAACCATCAGGTTACCCTGGTGTTTGTTACCTTTATTCTGTTGCATCCATGCCAGAGGTGCACATTTGAAGATAAGCCTGAACATCCTACCTAAGTGGTAACACCGAAATATGTCTAGGGCCCACTCAATGGCCAAGCATTCTTGTTCTACTATAGCATATTTTCTCCAAGCCATGGGTAATTTCCTGCCTCTTGCCTCTCTGATACACCTGGTTGAATGAAAGTCACTGCAAGCACTTATTAAAACACAAGCAATAATAACTTTAACTTGGTTGTGTGCTAATACCAGTAAATAGACACAAGAACGTTTAATGTTAAATTAACTCAATGTATTGGTATAGGTTATAATAAATGGTGGTTTGAGCATAAATTAACATACAGAAGTTAGATTTAAAGTCCGCTAGACAGTATAATAACTAAACCAAGAAAACCTAAAATACAGTTCTGTACCACTAGACTATAATTAACACATAAATCAGCAAAGTCTGCAATAAAACGTGCATATAAGCAACTGCAATGTGAATAATAATACTATAACTAATCTAGAGTGCATTCTAGGAGAATGGCTAGAATATGGTGCAATGTCACCTGGGGACAAGTTGTACCATTGGTGCACATGAGGATAGCCCCAGTCAAGCCTGCAGCCTGCAGACAGCTATAAGGCTACTAGATGGCTGAATGGTTAGTTCCTAAAAGGGCTAAGTCTCTCTAGCAGCAGATAGTAAATCCCCACAGCAGCAGCTCACTAGTTCCAGCGATATTGCAGCTCACCATCTGGTCAGTTTTGGGTTGCCGAGGGTCAAAGCCAGGAATGGAGACAAGACAGGTCAAAGGCAATCCGGGTTGGTAACAGGTAATCCAATAATAGCAGAGGCAGGAACACGCAGGGAAGCTGAAGATCATCCGGCAACTTGTAGCTCAGCCTAATGGCTTTAACCACCTCTCGTTCTGGGACAACGTCATATGAAATCACCCCAGTCACACTGCCCTCACGTGCCCGTGGGGGCGCACAGCGCAGGCATCATGGCACGCTGTGTCCCCGGGAGAGGGCGTGACCCTGATCTCGGTAAAGAGTAGATGATGCAGCTCTTTACCCATGTGATCGGCTGTGTCTAATCACAGCTGATCACATGTAAACACGGAAGTGCCGGTAATTGGCTCTCCCCGCCTCACACTGACAGTGCGTGAGGAGGGCCGATCATTAGCATCTACTTGCAGGGGAGATTTGTACAGGTAATCAGGGCACTGAGGGCCCCAACAGTGCCCAGAAGTGATGCCAGTCAGTGCCTGTTCATCAGTGCCACCTATCCATGCTGCCTATCATTGCCCATCAGTGCAGCCTCTCAGCGGCCATCAGTGTTGCTTCATCTGCGCACATCAGTGAAGAAGAAAAATGACTAATTTACAACATTTTCTGACAGAAACTAAATAAAACTTTTTTATTCACAGTGGTGATCAAATACCACAAAAAAAAGCTCTATTTGTGTGAAAAAAAATTATAAAAATCATTTGGGTACAGTGTTGCATGATTTGTCATTCAAAGCATGACAGCACCCAAAGCTGAAAATTGGCCTGGGCAGGAAGGGGGTAAAAGTGCCCAGTATTGAAGTGGTTAAGGATTAAGAGAAAATCTGAAAAAAAGAGTGGACCAAAATCCCTCCTGAGATGTGTGCAAACCTGGTCACCAACTACAAGAATCCTCTTACCTCTGTGCTTGCCAACAAGGGTTTCTCCACCAAGTACTAAGTCATGTTTTACTTGGGGATCAAATGCTTATTTTACTCACTGAACTGCAGCTTAACAGAGTTGTGAAGGCAAAAGATTTTTTTTATGTTCATGCATTCTATACATGAAGATAAAAAGCTTTCTGTGGGCAACAGCTCCCCTCAGCCTCCCTAACACTTACCTGAGGTCCCTCTCTGTCCAGCAATGTCCAGGAGTGTCTCAGCTATCCGAGATTCTCCCTCCTGATTGGCTGAGACACAGCAGAGGCGCCATTGGCTGCCACTGCTGTAAATCAAAGTCAGCTAGTCAATCAGGGGAGAGAGGGGGTGGGGCCAGGGTGGGGCTCCGTGTCTGAATGGACACAGGTAGCTGTAACTTGGCTCGGGTGCCCCCATAGCAAGTTGCTTGCTGTGGGGACACTGAAAAGGAAAGAGGGGCCAGGATCACAGAAGAGAGTAAAACCAAGTTGTTTAAATATGTGCAAAAAACACTATAAGTACTGTGCAAACCAAACAATATTGTTGTGATACATAAATAGTGCAGCTGTACCACAGATTAATAGACCACTCAAGTGAATTCAATGATTGCCGGTAATTAAAAAATGCAATTACTAATAATATTCAAGCGTGCAAATCAAACCATTCAAGTGCTGTATAGTAAAGACAGAGTGAATAGGAATAAATAAACATATAATGTATGTCTCTCCAATATTCCAGTATAGTTAGTCCATTATACAGTTCATGTATCTTTGCGCGCCACCCAGAAGGGGAAGAGTCCAGCGACGTAGGTCTACGTCGCTGGACGGAATCGAGCCACTTTGCCGCAGTACCCTCAATGTGAGCGGTCGACAAGTGGTTAACATATGTGTCTTCTCTGTAATAATACTTTGACACCATTGTGCTCTCTGGACTCTCACCTTCTTACTGCTTGAGTTTAGGCATGTAGGAATATTCCCAATGAGATGGTCCTCCTATCTCCGCTTTCCACTAGGGGCCCTCTAGTGGTTCTTCCCTGACTTTTAGGTCTGTTTGGTGGGTAGGGTTTCCTCTATGGTACTCCTCTTTGTTGGTGCTCAGTCTCGCTCAGGGTATACAAAAGTGTGGAAAATAACTTTTGAATAGGGTTACAGGATTGTGTCTGCGATTCTCTGGGCATGAAATATGTTCACTGATCCCTGATTTACGTCCCGGGCTCGGTGTCCGCTCAGTCTCCAGTCCCCCCTTGGTGTAATGAGCACAGTGTGGGCCTCTTATTGAATCTCCTCCTACTACATCGTGCGGATAACACCAATGGGCCTCTTTGCTTTCCGTACACGTCTGCTGTCGCTGATTGGCTGTCCTGTGGCAACCCGTGTGTTGTAGTAGTAGAAGGAGATCCGGGATGAGGTCCTGCACTGTGCTCATGGAACATGGAAATGCAATTATTTTAGTAAATAAAATACCCATTCTCATCAGTAGTATATAGCAGTCTTGTGACTATGGGTCCTACTTGAACAAGATTGTCCTGCTGTCGGGGCTTTCATGGGTGGGACAACAGATGCCTAGATCCCTGCTCAAGCACCCTCTAATAGGCCCAACACTCTGTGAAATTGGTAATTTTTTACTACTTCCCACCCAGCCAATGTATGTAAATGGCTGGGTGGGTGCTCTCTACTTCTGGGGAGACGTACCTCTATGGCCTCCTGCTTGCATGCACCCTTGGATCACAGTTGTTGGTACCTGGCTGCTGTGTTTGGCCCAGGGACCATGTGATCGCTTTGACCAATCACAGTGATCACATATTTACTAGTAATCAACTGTCATGGATGGTGTCCATTCATGACAGCATTGTTTACTATTGTGATCTCAGGAATAACAGGGGCCATGTACCATGTGATAGCTGTGGCCAATCACAGCAATCACAATAGTAAACAATGAATCATGAATATAAGCTATTCATGACAAAATGATTAGCTTTTACAGTGATCATCACTATAATAAGCAAGCATAGTGGGAAAAAAAAAACACAATCACTGCCCCCAAAGTAGTACAGTGTCACTATGGTAACAGTATGTGGAAAAAGAAAAATGTTATGTCCCTAATCACCTCCACCCACTCAAAGTGTCCCTAATCACCACTGCACCAGTTGTAGTGACCCTGATAACTGCCACACCAGTCATATTGTCTGTAATCACTGCCACACCAGTTACAGTGTCCCTGATCACCACCACACCAGCCGTATTGTCTCTAATTACTGCTACAATGGTAGGCTAGACTTGTAGGTACAGGGACTGCTATAGGTGACACTACAGAAAAATAGCTACAAGCTATTTTCCCTTTCCACTCATGTAGAGGCAACCATTACAGTACATTGGGTTTGATACAATTGGTTGATTTTTGTAATACACAAGATACATGCCCTGTATATAATCAGTTCAAACATTGAAAAAGTCTCACATATATGGTATCCCCATACTTGGAAGGCATAGCAGAATGTGTTTTGGGGTGTACAAATTAGTATGCCCGTGCTGTGTGTGGAAAATGACAACTTTGTGAAAAAAATATTTAATTTCTTAATTTTTCACAAAATTGTGACAAAAAAATTACAACTTCAAAAAACTCACCATGCTTCTTACTAAATACACTGGACTGTGTACTTTCCAAAAAGGGGTAATTTGGGGGATATTTGTACTGTCCTGGCATTTAAGGGCCTTGAGAAATTAGATAGACAGTCAGTGCAGCAGGACTGATCAATATTCAAATATATACAGTATATCATCGTTTGTAAACTCTATAACTTTCACACAAACTAAATAATATACACTGATTTGGGTTAACCAAGGAAATATAGCAGAATACATTTTGGCCTACATTTATGAAGAAAGGTTATTTGAAAAATGTTATGAGAACATTTTGTTTTATTTATTTTCTTTTATTTTTTTTTGTTTTTATAGCAAAAAATAAAAAATAAAAAACAGGGTAAATAAATACCACCAAAAGATACTTCTTTGAGGTTGATTTACTAAAACTGGAGAGTTCAAAATCTGGTGCAGCTGTGCATGGCTGCCAATCAACTTCTAACTTCAGCTTGTTCAGTTAAGCTTTGACAAAAAAAAAAACTGGAAACTGATTGGTTTCTATGCAGAGCTGCACTAGAGTTTTTTTCTCCAGTTTCATAAAATCAACCCCTATGTGACTTTAAAAAAATGTAGCAAATTTCATTTGGGTTCAGTGTTGTATAGCTACATATTTGTTGTTCAAAGTATGACAGTGCTGAAAACTTAAAATTCATCTCGGCAGGAAGGGGTGCAAGTGTCCGGTATTGAGGTGGCTAATGTCAGGAGGTTTCCTTTTCCCGTGACACCTATCATTGGACATCCTGAATTCCTCCGAGACCAGTCAGACCTGATTTTCTGTACCTGGATGTGGCAAGGGGTAGTTAGAGCTTCACAGTTTATATCCACACAACAATGGAATATTCTGTCTGCAGTCTCCCCAACTTATGGCCCCCGAACACTTGGTGCCAACATTAACTTTTACAATTTCTGCATTCTTTACCTAAACCTCACGCTTTCTTGAGGAACTTGACGCTCTTTCAAGAGATCTGTCAGGAGGACCAGGCCATGCGATGCTCTTTATTTTCTTCTATCTTTTTCATACTGATTTGTACTGACTGCACACTTGGGGGGTGACCCTAGATTTATTGCCAACTGGGAAAATTACCTACAACATTCCTTTACAGAGAATCAAAAAGACAGAATCTTGTTTTTTGCCCACAAAACATCGATCTGTAAAGTATTAGGAAATTTCCTACAAGATTGTAGCCAGGTGGTACAGGACCCCGTTGACCCTGGCAAAGTTCTTCCCAGAGCAAAGCCCTAAATGTTGGCAATGTGGCACCCATCAGGGCTCCCTCTTTCATATCTTTTGGGATTGTCATTTGTTATGACCCCTTTGATGCCAGGTTACAGAAAAAATTAAATCACGGGATTCATTGACCCTGCTGTTATCTTCTCCATCTCACACCCATGTCTTGAAGCGTTATAAGAAGTCCTTGATAATTCACTTACTAAATGCTGCCAAGGCTTGTATCTTTGGTAACTGGAAGAAAATCTACCCTTCTGACTCTCTAGTGGTAGTTTGACAGGGTGAATGATATTCAGACTATGGAAGAACTTACCACAGTTCTCCGAGATAAATCTGTGGAATGGTTTTACTAGGAGGAATTCAAATGCTTGTCCCAATATGAACAATGCATCTAGGAGGTTAATGCTCCCCCTCCCAACCCCCTATCCCCCTTTTTTTTCTTCTCTCTCTCTCTCTGCGCCCCCGCTTCTACTAACTTTCCTTCTTTAGTCCCTATATTCCCCTCTCCATGTGTTTTGGGGTCATATACGATTTAAACATGATGAAAATTTAAGGTTTTTTACTTGAACACATAATGTTGTCATTTATAACTGTCTATGCTAGTTTATACTGATGAGATGCTGTGTATGCATGGATTGTATTTCATACCCAACTACTGTATACCATTTTATGTATGTTTGTGTAGCACTGCCCCCTAGGGGACTGCTGAGAATGACACTTTCTGGATTCCTCTGGGTTACCCTTAGCAACTGACAGCAGATAAATGAAAATGAAAGTTCAGTCAATAATCAGTCCAGGGGATGTTGTTTTTGTGGTTTTTATTGAGAACTTGGATAGGAGAAAGGATGAGTGGGATACTCCAACTCTGTTCTGTACTCATGGACACTGTTTTTCCAGAACCCCCGTTGCCTCCAACTCCACTCGCAGCTTCCACTGGACCTCTGGGTTCAGCCACACTTTCTGGTTCACTAGGCCGACTGCCCATGACCACCTTCCGTCACCCTCCTTCTGGGACTTGGCTTCCCGCCCAAAGACCCCCTGCCACATGTGTCCTAGGCTTTTATAACGTGTGCCAACCCACTGAGATAGCCATGAAAGCCTGTGTGTCAATGGCTGGGTTTCCTCCACTGTCCAACAGGCCTCTCAATTGGATACAGCCCAGATAAATCACACCCTGGACACATGCAACAGGCCTAACTACAAATCCTGCTCCCTGATATGCATGAAGCACATAAATTTAACCTGTCGTTCTGCTGATAAGCAGCCAGAACCAAAGCTATGCTACCTATTTAGCACCTGACTAGGAGGGTGCTACATCTGAAAAGCTTGTGACTCTTACATTACCTAATGGCTGTCTTTTGATATTTTGGTGAATCTTACCTAATAAATAAAATAATGTTAAAAAAAAAAAAAGTAAACAAAACAAAATAAAAAGACAAAGCCAACTCCAGCTAACACTTTCGAAGCATTTTTTTTTTTTTTTAAAGGTCTAACCCAGAATTTTTTAAACAGGGTGCCTTGCGGTTTATTTGGAGTGCCTTGGCAAAATGCCTAAAATTTGCCCAAAAATTGTATACAAGCCAGCGTGTGGATGAAGCCTGCCTGTTAGTTACACAAAGCCACAGGTTTGATTGTGCACTACTACAACCTTCTAGTTGCCGGCGTCCTAATGGCCAATGACATGATCAGTTTATATAGGGGATGTCAGTCGCCTGCACAGGAATCCTTGTATCCCTCTCTCCTGCCCCTCTCCATCAGCATTGGGGTCACATTAGCTGAGTGAAGGAGAAAAACTGAGAGAGAAGAGAAACATTGGAATACTAGTCTGTACCAGTTTGCAAAAGTGTATTTGCTTGGGAAGAATAAATCCCCTGTAACATTGTGTGTCCTACTTGTGTGGATGCTGCTGCATTATGTAAAACTATGAGAATAGTTTTTACATTTTATAATGGGGTGCCATCATTTTTAACTTCCTCCCATCCACGCTACAGCCTATATACGGCTGCAGCGCAGACTCGAATTTTCGGGAGGCCATTTTTAAACGGCCTCCCAGAAGCAGGCTCCCCGCGCGCTCCCGCAAGCGTGCATCGGGGAGAATCTGTGTCGGCCGTGTCCCTTGGACACAGCCGATCACAGATCGTGGTGAATGGCCAATCACAGCGGCCATTCACCACGTGATCAGACCATCCAATGAGAGATGATCTCATATGTAAACATATGAGATCATCTCTCATCGCCGGCGCTCCTTCCTCGCACGGAGCCTGCAGTGTGAGGAAGGAGGGGGAGCCGTCAGCCGCCGGGGACACAGAGACATGTAATCAGGGCACTGATCACCAGTGCCCTGATTACTAAAAGGTAAAAAAACATACAAATTGCCCCCAACAGTGCCCGCCATCAGTGTCCCCCATCAATGCCCACAATCAGTGCCCATAGTGCTGCCAGTCAGTGCCCATCAGTGCCTGCTCATCTAGGCACTGATGAGCACTGACTGGCAGCACTATGGGCACTGAGTGTGGGCACTGATGGTGCTGCCCATCAGTGATCATCAGTGCCGCTCATCAGTGCCACCCGTCAGTGTCCATCAGTGCCATCCGCCAGTGCCCATCAGTGCCGCCTCTCAGTGCCCATCAGTGCTGCCCGTCAATGCCGCCTCTCAGTGCCCAGCAATGCCACCTCTCAGTGCCACCTCTCAGTGCCCAGCAGTGCCACTTCTCAGTGCCCAGCAGTGCCACCTATCAGTGCTCATCAGTGCCGCCTATCAGTGCCGCCTATCAATGCCGCCTATCAGTGCTCATCAGTGCGGCATATTAGTACCTCCTCATCAGTGCCCATAAGTGCCACCTCATCATTGCCCATAAATGCCACCTCATCAGTGCCCATCAGTGCAGCCTATCAGTGCCCATCAGTGCCGCCTCATCAGCGCACATCAGTGAAGGAGAAAAATTTATTTTCAAAATTTACTCGCAGAAAATAAGAAAAACTTTTTTTTTTCAAAATGTTCTGTCTTTATTCTTTTTTTTTTGTAAAAAATAAAAAACCCAGAGATGATTAAATACCACCAAAAGAAAGCTCTATTTGTGTGAAAAAAATGATAAAAATGTCATATGGGTACAGTGTAGCATGACCGCGCAATTCTCAGTCAAAGTGTGACAGCGCTGAAAGTTGAAAATTGGCCTGGATGGGAAGGGTGTTTAAGTGCACAGTAGGCAAGTGGTTAAAGGGTACAGTCAAAAAGAGGCAAAAAAGGCAAAAATGCTCCCCCAAATTTTTTGCCTGTTTATTATGTATTCGGTCTGACCAGACTATCGAGGTTGAGCAGCCCTCCCCACCCCCCACATACACCTGTACTCAATCAGTGTCCACCATCAAATGGATATAGGAGGAGTCCCCTGTAGTGCATTTGCACATTTTTCCCAGCAAGGAGTGTTGTCTCCAAGGGTTAGAAGGGCTGGATTCATCTCTTTTTCATGGATAGTGTAGGACCCACTGATAATGGGGTACTTTGACGCAGTAGTGGGCTTGAGCACGATATGGCCATATGGTGGGACCAAACCCCCATTTTTATTTATGGACTCTTGAGATTTGGTAGTAATTTCTTTTGCATTTGCGCGCTATTCTTTTTTAATATACATGTCTTTTGGTTCATAGCTGCAGCAGCTTTGGAAATACATGGGTATGCTCCCCCAAATTTTTTGCCTGTTTATTATGTATTCGGTCTGACCAGACTATCGAGGTTGAGCAGCCCTCCCCACCCCCCACATACACCTGTACTCAATCAGTGTCCACCATCAAATGGATATAGGAGGAGTCCCCTGTAGTGCATTTGCACATTTTTCCCAGCAAGGAGTGTTGTCTCCAAGGGTTAGAAGGGCTGGATTCATCTCTTTTTCATGGATAGTGTAGGACCCACTGATAATGGGGTACTTTGACGCAGTAGTGGGCTTGAGCACGATATGGCCATATGGTGGGACCAAACCCCCATTTTTATTTATGGACTCTTGAGATTTGGTAGTAATTTCTTTTGCATTTGCGCGCTATTCTTTTTTAATATACATGTCTTTTGGTTCATAGCTGCAGCAGCTTTGGAAATACATGGGTATGCTCCCCCAAATTTTTTGCCTGTTTATTATGTATTCGGTCTGACCAGACTATCGAGGTTGAGCAGCCCTCCCCACCCCCCACATACACCTGTACTCAATCAGTGTCCACCATCAAATGGATATAGGAGGAGTCCCCTGTAGTGCATTTGCACATTTTTCCCAGCAAGGAGTGTTGTCTCCAAGGGTTAGAAGGGCTGGATTCATCTCTTTTTCATGGATAGTGTAGGACCCACTGATAATGGGGTACTTTGACGCAGTAGTGGGCTTGAGCACGATATGGCCATATGGTGGGACCAAACCCCCATTTTTATTTATGGACTCTTGAGATTTGGTAGTAATTTCTTTTGCATTTGCGCGCTATTCTTTTTTAATATACATGTCTTTTGGTTCATAGCTGCAGCAGCTTTGGAAATACATGGGTATGCTCCCCCAAATTTTTTGCCTGTTTATTATGTATTCGGTCTGACCAGACTATCGAGGTTGAGCAGCCCTCCCCACCCCCCACATACACCTGTACTCAATCAGTGTCCACCATCAAATGGATATAGGAGGAGTCCCCTGTAGTGCATTTGCACATTTTTCCCAGCAAGGAGTGTTGTCTCCAAGGGTTAGAAGGGCTGGATTCATCTCTTTTTCATGGATAGTGTAGGACCCACTGATAATGGGGTACTTTGACGCAGTAGTGGGCTTGAGCACGATATGGCCATATGGTGGGACCAAACCCCCATTTTTATTTATGGACTCTTGAGATTTGGTAGTAATTTCTTTTGCATTTGCGCGCTATTCTTTTTTAATATACATGTCTTTTGGTTCATAGCTGCAGCAGCTTTGGAAATACATGGGTATGCTCCCCCAAATTTTTTGCCTGTTTATTATGTATTCGGTCTGACCAGACTATCGAGGTTGAGCAGCCCTCCCCACCCCCCACATACACCTGTACTCAATCAGTGTCCACCATCAAATGGATATAGGAGGAGTCCCCTGTAGTGCATTTGCACATTTTTCCCAGCAAGGAGTGTTGTCTCCAAGGGTTAGAAGGGCTGGATTCATCTCTTTTTCATGGATAGTGTAGGACCCACTGATAATGGGGTACTTTGACGCAGTAGTGGGCTTGAGCACGATATGGCCATATGGTGGGACCAAACCCCCATTTTTATTTATGGACTCTTGAGATTTGGTAGTAATTTCTTTTGCATTTGCGCGCTATTCTTTTTTAATATACATGTCTTTTGGTTCATAGCTGCAGCAGCTTTGGAAATACATGGGTATGCTCCCCCAAATTTTTTGCCTGTTTATTATGTATTCGGTCTGACCAGACTATCGAGGTTGAGCAGCCCTCCCCACCCCCCACATACACCTGTACTCAATCAGTGTCCACCATCAAATGGATATAGGAGGAGTCCCCTGTAGTGCATTTGCACATTTTTCCCAGCAAGGAGTGTTGTCTCCAAGGGTTAGAAGGGCTGGATTCATCTCTTTTTCATGGATAGTGTAGGACCCACTGATAATGGGGTACTTTGACGCAGTAGTGGGCTTGAGCACGATATGGCCATATGGTGGGACCAAACCCCCATTTTTATTTATGGACTCTTGAGATTTGGTAGTAATTTCTTTTGCATTTGCGCGCTATTCTTTTTTAATATACATGTCTTTTGGTTCATAGCTGCAGCAGCTTTGGAAATACATGGGTATGCTCCCCCAAATTTTTTGCCTGTTTATTATGTATTCGGTCTGACCAGACTATCGAGGTTGAGCAGCCCTCCCCACCCCCCACATACACCTGTACTCAATCAGTGTCCACCATCAAATGGATATAGGAGGAGTCCCCTGTAGTGCATTTGCACATTTTTCCCAGCAAGGAGTGTTGTCTCCAAGGGTTAGAAGGGCTGGATTCATCTCTTTTTCATGGATAGTGTAGGACCCACTGATAATGGGGTACTTTGACGCAGTAGTGGGCTTGAGCACGATATGGCCATATGGTGGGACCAAACCCCCATTTTTATTTATGGACTCTTGAGATTTGGTAGTAATTTCTTTTGCATTTGCGCGCTATTCTTTTTTAATATACATGTCTTTTGGTTCATAGCTGCAGCAGCTTTGGAAATACATGGGTATGCTCCCCCAAATTTTTTGCCTGTTTATTATGTATTCGGTCTGACCAGACTATCGAGGTTGAGCAGCCCTCCCCACCCCCCACATACACCTGTACTCAATCAGTGTCCACCATCAAATGGATATAGGAGGAGTCCCCTGTAGTGCATTTGCACATTTTTCCCAGCAAGGAGTGTTGTCTCCAAGGGTTAGAAGGGCTGGATTCATCTCTTTTTCATGGATAGTGTAGGACCCACTGATAATGGGGTACTTTGACGCAGTAGTGGGCTTGAGCACGATATGGCCATATGGTGGGACCAAACCCCCATTTTTATTTATGGACTCTTGAGATTTGGTAGTAATTTCTTTTGCATTTGCGCGCTATTCTTTTTTAATATACATGTCTTTTGGTTCATAGCTGCAGCAGCTTTGGAAATACATGGGTATGCTCCCCCAAATTTTTTGCCTGTTTATTATGTATTCGGTCTGACCAGACTATCGAGGTTGAGCAGCCCTCCCCACCCCCCACATACACCTGTACTCAATCAGTGTCCACCATCAAATGGATATAGGAGGAGTCCCCTGTAGTGCATTTGCACATTTTTCCCAGCAAGGAGTGTTGTCTCCAAGGGTTAGAAGGGCTGGATTCATCTCTTTTTCATGGATAGTGTAGGACCCACTGATAATGGGGTACTTTGACGCAGTAGTGGGCTTGAGCACGATATGGCCATATGGTGGGACCAAACCCCCATTTTTATTTATGGACTCTTGAGATTTGGTAGTAATTTCTTTTGCATTTGCGCGCTATTCTTTTTTAATATACATGTCTTTTGGTTCATAGCTGCAGCAGCTTTGGAAATACATGGGTATGCTCCCCCAAATTTTTTGCCTGTTTATTATGTATTCGGTCTGACCAGACTATCGAGGTTGAGCAGCCCTCCCCACCCCCCACATACACCTGTACTCAATCAGTGTCCACCATCAAATGGATATAGGAGGAGTCCCCTGTAGTGCATTTGCACATTTTTCCCAGCAAGGAGTGTTGTCTCCAAGGGTTAGAAGGGCTGGATTCATCTCTTTTTCATGGATAGTGTAGGACCCACTGATAATGGGGTACTTTGACGCAGTAGTGGGCTTGAGCACGATATGGCCATATGGTGGGACCAAACCCCCATTTTTATTTATGGACTCTTGAGATTTGGTAGTAATTTCTTTTGCATTTGCGCGCTATTCTTTTTTAATATAAAGGGTACAGTGACTGAAAAAAGGTTGAGAAACACTTGTCTAAACCACATTAATAAATCTGTTAAGACTGTTGTAAGCACCCTGTATATTTTGTACCAACTATCACTTCTGCTAAACTATGTGGCATGCTTGTAAATGGGAAAAAAATATAAATAAAGGCATGTGAATTAAAAGCGGAATTTAGGTACTAAATACAATCCTTACAGGTTCAGCCCTATACCATTATTAGAATACAATTTTTTTCACTATAGTTAAAAGTTCAAAAAAGATTACCAGTCTACTAAAAAAGACAAATTGTAGTTTCTAACCTGTATGTATGTTGGACAGAAAATGAGATACTATTATTAATCTGGGAAGGTTGAAAGTAATTACAACCCGATCTCTACCATTCAGTACAGAATAATTACATCTTGAAAATTCCAGGCATTTAGGTCATTTCAAAAAGTTTTTAATCTAAAAAATATATAAGCACTGAAATGCTCTTATTCAGATCTGCAGCTAGCAGCAGTGGTGAATGAATTTAGGCATAGGCATATTTGGAAGTTCTATTTGTATTCTAAGCATTCTAAAATATAAATCTAGAGAACAGACCCTTAAAGCTGACATTCACAGGCATTCTATTGATAACAATGAAATCTCTGATCTGATTGTAAATAGCCATACCAAGTGACAATATATTGTCTTTGGAGCACCTGAAGGTTCATTTAACTGGGAAGGCTAAAATTGGAATTCTGAAATCACTGAAGATTATATAAGCAATGAAATCATTTGCACAAGTCATTGGGTAAGTGAACACTGTATGACTATAAAGTATATCTTTTCTTTGCCCAACTTACATTCAGCCAGTGTGAATCCTAAACTGTGCGTTCCATCTTCTGAGCTTGTGCTTTCATTCTAATCACCTGCAGAGAATGACGCTTTTGAGCATTGGGTCCTAGAAATATAGCTGTTTGGTCCCTGTATTATCTCTATTGACTTTCCTACTTTATGTTTACTTTTCTTGCACAGATTAAAGAGGTAAATGTCCTTCAAGTGTGTGCTCTCTTTTCTGTGGCATTAACCAAGCTTGTAAAATCCTCTCTCCCTATTCATATTGTTCTTTTTCCATGTTGAGATTACTGCACTGATATGGGGATCCACTTTAGTTCAAACTTGGTTATGGGAACATCTGTGGCATTGTGGGGAAAGAATGCTTTTCAGTCTGCTCATGTTACCAACACAGTGGTTTCAGTACAAATGAATAATTTCTCAAATTTGACTATATTTTTAGGAACACATTTTCAATTATTATTGTGAAATTTAACACACTGAGGCGTATTTACTAAAGCAGTTAAGAATCTTCACTCAAAAATGTGTAAATAATCACTTTATTCAATTATGTGCAAGGCATCTGCACATCATTGGGTATTTAATGTGAACAGGACAGGATAATTGAATACTGACAGGATTTTTTGAATAAAGATTTTCAGTCACATTATGTTTTACATGGGACTGTAAGTCACAATTTACCAATGCTTAAAATACTAAATAAATAACCAGACACACAGAAAAATTGTATTTAAATAGCTGTGGCACCTTTATTGGTATTAAAATCAAGTTCATTCAACTTTATTAAAAAACATAAATAAACAAATATATATTAAAACCTTAAATATCACATGAATAATTAATTAAGCAAAGTCCCTCATACAAGGTTACAAGGGTGACAAAACAACATAAATGGTGCCACAACAGGGTGGGAGAAAGGGGAGCTCACCAAGCCGATCCAGGACAACTGCGGGGAGAGTCAGTCATGCGGGGCCTTTTATAACCCCAGATCCACATGCAGGAAAATTCCAGAAGAAAAGATTTTTCAAGTCCCCATGACCAGCACATAAAAAATGTAAAGCTAAACTAACCTAAAAATTAAAAAAAAAAGGTTTTATTTTAGAAAGTGGCAGCCACAATCCCATGTTGTGGGCCTTTAAGTTGTACCCAGTTATCATGGGGCTGTAGGTCGCACACTTATATCCATTTTACCAATGATTAAAATACTAAATAAATAACCAGACAAAATGGTATTTAAATGGCCATGGCACCTTTCATGGTATTAAAATCAAATTCATTCAACTTTATTAAAAAAATAATATATATTAAAAACACGAATAATTTATTAAGCAAAGTCCCCACAAGGCCCGGCCTACCCAAAACCGTTTCCATTTCAATTATGTTTTGCAGGCCTAAATTAAAAATGTCTAGGCAAACATCAGAAAAATGAACACCATCTTGTCTGTATAAGCCAGGAAAGCCTCATTCCAAATCCCCCCTCCCAGCAACGGCGTGAATTTCTCAACAGATCGATGAACTCGTCTCTTAATTTTCTCTAGCGGTTTGCCCTTAGGGGAAGATTACCACACAAGAAGAGAAACCATCCATGAGTATACAATACTGTACAAGTGTTGGGAAAAGAGAGTTTGAAACACTGCAAATCCTATTTGATAAGAAAAATTAAATCTAGCGTTTTTAATCTACCCACGTCGTCTCCACCTATGTGAATTATCAACACAGATGGAGATGGCCATGACTGGGACAAACTAGAAATGGGAAAGAAAATAATAGTTCATTGTAGACACTGTATACCATTCCACAAGACTCAAAAATTATCTGACGGTAAGGATAGATTGAAAGTGTAACAGCACTGGGATGTTCGTTTGTGAGCCCAATAGAGATAGGAATGTCCAACTATCCAAATGTAAGACTTGACACCTACAAAATCAGAGAGATAAGTTAGGACAAACATAAAGATTAAACCTCTGAGACTCCCACCTACCTAACTTCATAATGACACCATCATCAAGGCCCAAATTAGCAGCCTCGGTTGCAGCTCCAATGCAACATGAATGAGGGGAAAATTTTAAAATGAGAAAGGCCTAAATGTGAGAGACAGCGTTACAAAATTTCAACTTTCAGAAAAAATGTACTAAAAAGTTACCTGAACATAACGGCCTAGAAGAAAGATATTTTTTAAACACGGAAATGAGGCAAATAATGAAGTCGCCACAGGCATTTAAAGTGAACCAATGACCTTTGCCAGATTGATCAGTTTTTAATCTCTTAGTAAAAATAATAACCTTATCGTCAGAAATTGAAACCTCATTCTACCTTTAGCCCCCGTTCACATAGGGGCGACGCTACTTCGCACCGCGACCTCCGAGGTTGCGGTGCGAGCAGCGCGCCGCGACCTCGGAGCGGCCGCCACGGACTTCATAACATTGAAGTCTATGACGGTCGCCTCCTGGTCGCCCCAAAGAAGCTCCAGACCCTTTTTCTAAGTCGGAGCGACTTGTGTCGCTCCTATTAGAACGGGTCCGCAGCTTCCCTATGGGAGGCGACCTACGGCGACCTGTGAGGCGACCAGGTCGCCTCACAGGTCGCCTTAGTGTGAACGGGGGCTGAACCTGACAGACTGTTATTTGATAACATTTCAGAAATACGAAGTGCAGCAAAGAAAATCAAAACAAACACTGAATGAAATAGCAACGCTTCGTATTGTGAATTACAGACTGACGTGGTGGCTAAACAAAGCTTAGATAAAAGGTCAATGGATATTGGTCTACACATATCTGGCTCTAAATTTACTTTTTTATAGCCCTTAAGAGCCTGTCTGACCGAGAAAGGGCTTTTACAGGCAGGTAAATTTTGAAGTTTTAGGAAAAATGGAAACCCCCGCTAAAGTTTTATTAATATTGTTAAAAGAAAATTGTAGTTGCATGAGGGAACAAAGAAATGCTAAAACCGATTGTTCGGTAGGTGAATAACTGGAAAGGCCCAATTCTTTATTAAATAAAAGCCACCTTTGCCATGCAACTGAATAATCAGCCCATGTTCTAGGAGCAACTGAATTTTTTTTATAGCAGATATAACTGGTATTAGATCAGGTTCCACAAATGACTTGGGCAGGCATATCCGACCATGTCTGCATCCGGCAAAAGTTGTCTGAAACAGGCCATCTGGAAGCAAGATAATGAATCAGCAATAACATTCTGCTTACCTGGTACAAATTTTGCTTTAACCCAAATATTTAATCTTAAACATAACAAAACCAGATGACACAAAATCTTAATAACAAATATAGACTTGGAAGATAGGCAATTAAGGGCAAAAATGAATAATAATCCTTTTATTTGCAAAATAATCCCCCCAGATTTCAAAAGCCACAACGACTGGAAAAATCTCAAACAGGACTATGTTCTTCATGGCTTTGTTGGTCACCCAAGCTGGAGGCCACAAACCACAACACAAATGAGTATGAAAGATGGCCGCAAAACCAAAAGAACTGGCGGCATGTGTGTATAAATCAAGGTCTGCAGAAAAAAAACCTCCCTAAAAAACTGACCGACCGTTGTAATCAGTTAAAAATTGTGACCATACCAACAGGTTGTCTTTAAAAGGAACTCCAGTCTGCTCACATAATTTGTAATAAAAACATATTTGCCATTCTGAAGCTTCCCTCCAAACACTTTGTATGTATATATATATATATATATATATATATATATATATATATATATATGTGTATGTATGTATATATATATAATATATATATATATGTGTATGTATGTATATATATATATATATATATATATTGTGATTCTGTACTAGTGTACTAGCCAAATATGCTGCAGAAATCTCCCTCCACTAAGTCTGGCTGAAGCCATTTTAAATGTGGGCGGCTGAAGCTGGTGCCTGTTCACTTCCTGGATTTACACAGACACACAAGGGCACGCACACACACATGTACACACAGACACACTCACACCTCTGCTTGCCTGCACATTTCTGCAGTCTCCTGTATCTCCACCCTCATCCAGCCCCCTCCAACTCTGTGGCTCTCATTGGTTCTCCTATGACTCATCCCGCCATCCCTTGCTGGCAAACTCACAAAAGTGAGAGAGAGTGTTGTGCAAAGATTGAAGCTCTTTCAATAAAATGTTCTTTCTTCGCAGAAAAAAGGAAATCAATGATTGCAGCCTAGGAATTTTCAGTGAAGGGAGTTGATACTGAAACAAAGAAGTATCAATGGTAATCCCCCAAAATTCAATAACTGGAGATGGAAAAACTGTTTTATCAATAGCAAGGGGAATATCAAAAAAATTCAGAAATAAGAAAAATATAAACGCAGCAGTAATGGACAGATAGGAGAATCCGGAGGACCAATAAAAAGAAAGTAATGAATTATCCGATCAAAACTAGATTTGTACATAAGGACCCATTAAACAAAGGTGGCAAAGACTTCAAAATAATGACAAGACAGGGAGAAACCCATTGGAAGACACATATCAACGAAAAAATCCCTCAAAACAAAAACCTAAATAATTAAAAGACTCAGAAGAGATAGGTAACAATCCAAAAGCGGATTGAACATCCGCTTTTGCTAACAATGCACCATGTCCAAATTTCCTGATGAGCTAGATTGCATCATCAAATGTCGCATATGTAACGGAGGATAAAGAAGAGTTTGGCTCCTTTTTAGGTACCAAACCCAAAGGGGATACCCGGAAGTTCTCAAAAGGTGGCTGGGAGGGCCAGCTACCCTACCCGCTGAAATTTCTTTAATTTATTTTTTCTTACTACTTCACTATGCATCTGTGGAGAACCCTTTAATTTAAGCTGGGCCTTCTCCCTGTCTGGGTAAATCATTACCAGGAGAACATTTTTTTCAGCCTCACAATGCTTTTGGAATTGTCCCTTGGGTTTTGATTATCTGAGGTCCTTTTAAAACACTTGGATATAAAACAAATTCAACATTTATGCCTATAACGGCATGAAGTTGACCATTTACATTGAGTTTCGTTATAGGCGTAACATACACCCTTTTTATAAACTGATGTGACATTAGGATTTGATACTGTTGGCTGTTTTGAAAAGACAGGTTTCTGAGGGATGCTGATGTTTAACCACAACACCACACCCTTCATCCCCATTTAAGATTGGCATAGATCGCAATTTTTTGGCAGAAAGATTGATCAAAATTGAACCAACTGAGTTTGCCAAAATTATGTTCCAAAAAGTATATGTTGCAAATGCTGGAACAGACCACTACATGGGATCACACGCAGCATTCATTCTCTAGCAATCCCCAGACATGTCAAATAATACCACAACAGAACTTCTTATTGGCAAAACTTTGGCCGTGGACTTTATTAATTGGTTTCAATGTACACTTTGTTAAAAACTTCAACTTCATATGAACAATCAATGATATGACTTATAACTTTTAACTTCTATGCCATTTTTCAAACTCAACTATTACAGCTCGAGCTGAATTACCACATCACAATATTCATTACACTGTCCCCAAATAGACAGAGGATGTGCCCCTAGCATACCCTCTGTCTACCCCCACACCGCGGCCCTCTCAATACGTTTGAAGATTGTTATTGAATATATATAATCCAATATCAGGCAAATGAATACCATCACTTCTATATAACCCTTTAATGTTACCTTCCAATTCTAAATGCCGAAATGTAAAACCGTAACCCAAGGACATAAATTTTTCCATTACACTATTAATTATTTTACTAATTTTCTCACCATAACCAAATGAAGCTGAACATGACCATCTTAACCTGGGTATAATCTCGGAGAAAACCACCACTGAGCAAGGGTATAAAGCCTTAATAGTCCTGACGTAATGCTTCATTTGGAACATTAAATCCAACATTTTCTGATGCCCTATATCATTCCCACCCAAATGCACTATCAGCACATCCGGATGGGAATGCATACATGCCATAGCTCCCAGCTCAGCGAGGAGATCTGCCCAAACCATACCCCTTATTCCATGCCAGCAAATAGAAAATAATTCTTTATTCAAACCAAGAGACTCTGTATAGCTTCTAGCAGCAGCTCTTCTGTGCGCCCAAAATATATATGAATGGCGGACTATCCACACTATCTGGTGAACACTTAGATAAGTCATAAAATATTGTTAGGTCTCACATATAATTTAAATGCATCTGATTTCCATCTACCTATTTGTTTAATCTCATCAGCATTTAAACCTAATCTTGCGGCTTCAGTGCCTGCTCCTATGCGAAAAGAATGGGACGACATAACTACATCACTTAACTTACAATATCTTACCACATTTCTTAAAACCGCCTGCAATTGGAAATTTGTCATAGGTGAGCCATCCTGATGAATGAATAAAAAACCTTCTTACCAAATAAGTATTTAATAAATTTAGCGGACAGACCGCTCTATTGGAGCATCCTGCTAGCGTGATCCAAGAGCCCTTCCCTAGTTTATTCGGTCTTTGACTGCCGCAAGAATAACTTAATATTCTTTGACGTAGCCAAAATACTACTGAACCTTAAGCCGTTCCTACTATTAGCATTCTTTGTGACTAATTCAGATATTCTCAAAGCAGCAAAGAAACAAATAGAAAATGCTGCTCTGAACATATCCACTTCAAACAGCGAATAACAAACATTGCTCAAACCATAACATAACACACTTAGGATCTGCAGCGTAATAGGACATCTCTTGTCTACTGCAAAGTTTGCTTTTTTTATAGCCTTTCATTGCCTGTCTTATCGAGACACATTTAAATAAAGATGGAAACTAATGCAGTTGCAGAAAAAAGGATACTCCTGATAAAATCTTATTAATGTGAGATCAGGTAAATACCTTTTTTCCATTAAATTATTTAAAAATAACAAAGCTAAGCTTTCAGAAAAATCAAAAACACCCCGGTTATGTGAATTAAAAAATGACAGCCATGGTAACCACACCGCCCTGTAACCTGACCATGTTGAAGGTGCCAACGATTTTATAATGTTATCCGCGATCACACTATTTCCCATAGTTGCGGGGGGGGGGGCATAAAGATTCTCTCTCGTCTGCTTCTGGAAACAGCTGGAAAAAACCATCCATTTGAAATCTAGATAAAGCATCAGCTATTACATTACTCTTACCTCTTACATACTGAGCTTTCACCCATAAATTAAGGCACAAGCATTTATATACTAAATACCTCAACAAATGAATCACCGGCTTAGATTTAGATGATAAACAATTCATAGTTACATAGTTACATAGTAGGTGAGGTTGAATAAAGACAATAGTCCATCCAGTTCAACCTGTGTAGGTGTGTGTGGCTGTAATCATCTCACATACCCCTGAATGTTCTGATCCTTGAGATGTAAGTCTAAGAGTCTTTTGAAAGCCACCATACTACCCGCAGAAACCACCTCTTGTGGTAGAGAATTCCACAATCTTGTAGCCCTAACAGTAAAGAACCCCCCACGTTGCCTGAGGTTAAAACGCTTCTCCTCTAATCGCATTGTATGCCCTCGAGTCCTCATGCAATCCCTTCGAATGAACAGCTTTTTTTCTAAGCTGGGATCCCCATTAAGATATTTATAAATTGCTATCATGTCCCCCCTCAGACGTCTCTTCTCCAGGGAGAATAAATCAAGCGATTGTAGACGCTCTTCATAGTCAAGGTCCTCCAATCCCCTAATTAGTTTAGTTGCCCTTCTCTGGACTCTCTCCAGCTCCAACACATCCCTCCTGAGGACTGGCGACCAGAACTGGACAGAATACTCCAGATGCGGTCAGACCAGAGTTTTATAAAGTGGAAGGATTATAGTCTTATCTCTGGAATACATCCCTTTCTTTATGCATGCCAATATTCTGCTGGCTTTGGCAGCTGCCGCTTGACATTGCATGCTGTTGCCTAATCTATCATCAACCAAGACTCCCAGATCCTTCTCCATTTTTGATTCCCCCAAGGGTTCCCCTCCTAACGTGTATTGTGTTTTTATGTTTTTAGTCCCCAAGTGCAAAACCTTACACTTCTCCACGTTAAACCTCATTTGCCATGTCGTTGCCCACTCTGTAATTTTGTCCAGGTCATTCTGTAGGATATCTGCTTCATGCTGTGCAGTTATTGACCTGGCCAATTTTGTGTCATCTGCAAAAACTGATATCGAACTACTGAATTCAATGCATATAACACTCCTTTGTTATCCGTAGAACATAAAATCCTCTTATTTCTAAAATGCGGCCCCCATACTTCAATAGCTATAATTATGGGAAATAATTCCAATAACACTATGTTCTTAACTAAGCCATTATTAATCCAAACCTCAGGCCATCTGGCTGCACACACGTGGGTCTTCCAAATTGACCCAAAACCCACTGATCCTGAGCATCTGAATATAACTTAAAATCTTGGTCAACAATGAATTCCTCTTGCCATGCTGACCTGTCATTAAACTCCTCCAGAAATTTATGCCAAACTAACAGATCCTCTTTTATATCTAACGTGACTAACATTGGCGTAAGGGTGTCTTAAACCTGAAATCGGCAAGTACATCCTACGGGAGAAAATACGACCCATTGGAAGCACCCTTGTTGCAAATGCCAACAAACCCAACCGCTGCATCATTTTAACTGAAACCTTCTTGAGGCGCATTACTTTTAAGATAACACTGCAAATATTTTCTTTTTTCTCCTGAGGTAATCTAAATTCCATGGCTATAGAATCTATCGTTATTTCTTGCACCAATGGGATGCCAAATTTCTCACACACATCAAAAAATGTTATGAGCAACCTACCACAATCCTGAGAATCAGGCTTTCCTATGAATAGGAAATCATCCAAATAGTGCAATAAGTCACCAGACTTCGATTCCTTTGCCACTACCCATTCCACAAAGGACGAAAAACTTTCAAAATAAGAGCCAGAAATAGAGCATCCCATCGGCAAACATTTATCAAAGAAGTATATCCCATCAAATTGAAAACCAAGTGAATTGAAGTTCTCCGGATTAATAGGCAACAGCCTAAAAGCCGATTTTATATCTGCTTTTGCCATCAACGCCACCTGCCCTATTCTTTGTAACTTGATAATTGCTTCTTCAAACTAAACATATGAAACAGAGCACAAATCTTCACTGAATTGATCATTCAGAGAACACTTGAGTGTGTAGGATAGATGATGGATCAGTCTACAGCTACCTGGTTCCTTCTTAGGGATAATACCAAGCGGTGACAGGCGAAAATTTGAAAATGGAGGAAAACTAAACGGATCCGCTATTCTACCCTCTTGTAACTCCTTAACCAGTTTTTGCCTAACAATGTCGGAGAGCTCATCCACTGATTTTAAATCCTTAACAAAACTACAACCAGTGCCTTCAAAAACTGATAATTTGAAACCGGTTACAGAACCTTGCCTAATTAACTGTGCTGTCACCTGGTCTGGAGGCGCACTCATGGCGAAAATTACATGAATTCGGCCACTTGCTTTGTGTTTTATTAAAGGCGAAACACACACCTTTCCTATAATTACCAGCTTGCCCACTCACCGCTGTACTATTTGAGCGCTGGGGAGGAGGTCTCTGGGGAATACATAAATTCAACCAAAGACCCACATCCTTGTTACCCCAACCAATATTAGAGTGAACTGCCATTTTTTGCCTAAATGCTTCATCATAGAAAAGCCATCCCAGTCCACCAAAATTTCTATACACTTCTAATATTATGTCTATGTGTTGGAATAAACCTGAACTAAGCTCAGGAAGCTTCTCATATAAAATACTAGAAAAAGTAACAAAAGCTTGGAGCCAATTATTGAAAGATCTTGGAACCGGCTTCTTTCTTTCTTCCTCACTTTTTTCTTTTTCTAACTTATAATAGTATTCTCTTTCTGATTAGGAAGTAAAGAAAGTATTTCAATATACTCTCTCCGCCAGATCTTCTCCTTAGTACTCATTCCTACATGAAAACCTAGCGGTGAAAGTATATAGGGCATAAACTCCCTACATACATCTGATGAAGGGTCTCTACATGTAACATCTTTTTTAACAGCTGGTACTGCTGGTGAGTCAATTGGTAATCTTTCTTCTCTTTTTGCATGCATTGTCCCAGTGTCACCCACCCATACTGATGTTAAATATTCACTACTCTGTCTGCTCATATTATTTGTGGGGACTGTAGGTATTCAAAAGCTGCAACAAAGTTACAGACAAAGAAGACAACACACCTAGCTGCCTACACTCACCAGTACTTAGCCTGTCTTGTTCCTCCATTGCCTCTGTGTCTTTAATTGTGTCTGCTCTTTTCCTGCCAGGGCCTGGGTTAGAACCCACAGCTTCCCGCCATTCAGCACCTTGTCCTTCTCTCCTTACTTGCTGCTCAGTTGAGCTCCCTCTCGTCCCCGCCTCCCGGCGGGACTTGCTTGGCCTTTGCTCTGCCCTGCCTCTTCTCTCACCGCCTCTTCTATTCTTACCATCCGCCGCGCTTCTCTTCTCCTCAGCTCTGCTGGGCGGTGCCGGTGGGCTGTACGGCTTCCTTGTTACTCTTCTTCTCCGCTCCATCCTCCCGCCTCCTACTCCTCCTAAACTTTTGTTGCTTCGCCTTGCTGTTCAGTCACCTCCAGCTCCTCTTCATCCCACATGGACTCAGCTCTGCTGCCCGTGCCTCCGCTTCTATCTTCAGCAGCTTGAAGTGCCCCACTGGACCCTCCGGCACCTTCTCTTGATTCCTCTTGACACGCTGGTAGGTTCAAGCACTGCCGAATCCAGGCTTCTCCGCCTTCCGCCTCAGCCCTCTCAATAAGCTGTCTAAGGAGAGCCTTCATGTCTTGAGGTGTAATGCAGCTGGTCTTGCAGGATAGCTCTCTTGCCTGAGCTCCGCAGCTTGCGTTATCCCACGACGTCTGGTGCCAATTTCAGTCAGGACCCCCTTCTTATAGACCCCTAAGGGTCTCCCAGAAGCTTCTAGCAGCTTCTGAAGCCCCCTACCTATCAGATGAAAGACTCCCCCTGGGCCACGCCCTCATCTGAGGGGGAGACTTGAAACCTGTAGGCTGCGGCTATCCCATGAGGAAAAGGGGGGCCTTGAAACCTATATCCCCTTTTCCCCACATTTTTAGGGTGTTTTTCACCCATGCCTGCTGAAAAGATGCAGAAAGCCTGCAACCAGTTATAAAAGACAGGAGGCGTACACGTTACACAGGCACTTGCGATCCGTGCTGCAGCCGGACGCAAGCTTCTTTAGAGAATTTCTGGCACTAATTAACATATGCTGTTTTCAAGACTTATGTTTTAAGGGTAATACACTATCAGTCTGCTTCTGTCTCTTTGTCATATGGTGGAGTTGGATCGTCAGCGTGGCTTTTTGGAGAGACTCATGTGGATCTTAGGAGAAGGGGAAGATAGTGTTCCTTCAGTTTCAAGCATTTATTGATTGCCATCTGGTAAGAGGCTAACCCAGGTGTTTTTTCACGAGGTGGTTGCTGTATCACTACGGGGATTGGTTTTTGTTCAGCACATATGCTTAATAGTGGCACCTTACTTTTTTCCGTTCGGTTAGGAGAAATTTCACTTGGTGGTGGATTTATTTTGGATGTGGAATCAAGTTTATTTTTCTTCATCTTCTATGCAATATCATCACCCTATTTATGGACACTTATGAACTTTTGTGTTTATGCTCGATTTATCCACGGATCACTATTGTGTCACCTTAATTTATTTATGTTTATTTATCTAACATGTTTATAACTTTTAGTTATCATTCCAATTATTTGGATCTTATTTTTGTTTGTTGTTTAGCGCACCCCATATCTAATCAGTTATAAAAGAATCTAGTGATTGGACGGTGCCTATTCTTTTCAGCTCTTTTATCATTTTTATTTGAAAAATCCTTTGAATTAGGGAGTCGAGATAACAAATCTAAAAATTCTCCCTTCCAAATCTTTTCTTTAATAGGAGGTAGCCAAGTGAAATGCCAATTGGGACATCTCACATGGCAAAACCTCTTTGTAACAGACAGAGCAGGCCTTTGGGGTGTGTGAGCTGTGCGGCCGCACAGAGCACCATGGGCGACTGGGACATCTCACATGGCAAAACCTCTTTGTAACAGACAGAGCAGGCCTTTGGGATGTGTGAGCTGGGCGGCCGCACAGGGCACCATGGGCGACAGGGGCGCTGTGTGGCCATCACAGTTCACAGCAGTCAGTTACTCACAGCTAGGACGAGTCACAACAGGACTGTCTAAAGATAGGGCTGGCTGTAGATCAACGAACCTGAAAAAAAAAAAAATGGCCACGGCCAGCTCGACAGGTACACTGCGCATGCATTGTCACCGCTTGGGAAAGCCTGTACAATATAAGGAGCCTGTACATGGTACAGGAGATCCAGGAGAATCTCCTGTACCATGCCTTCAGCACTGCATCTTCTGTACTATGCCCGCAGCACTGCCTCTCCTGTACCATGCCCATAGCCCTGCATGTACCATGCCCACAGCAGTGCATCATGTCCGCAGCCCTGCATCTCCGAAACCATGCCTGCAGCCCCTGCATCTCCTACACCATGCCTGCAGCTCCTGCATCTCCGGAACCATGCCCGCAGCCCCTGCATCTCCTGCACCGTGCCTACAGCCCCTGCATCTCCTGCACCATGCCCGCAGCCCCTGCATCTCCTGTACCACGTCCGCAGCCCCTGCATCTCCTGCACCATGCCCGAAGCCCCTGCATCTCCTGCACCATGCCCGCAGCCCCTGCATCATGCCCGCAGCCTCTGCATCTCCTGCACAAATATTTTTTTCCTCTTTGTGTATGTTTAGGTGATCAGGGGGCGAGGGGCAAGGGGTGGGTATGGGGGGCACCACAAGATTAGCTTGCACAGGGTGCCTGAACACCTAAGGCCGGCCCTGGTAACAGACTTCAGGGACAGAAGAAACCAAAACAGCAACCTGAAAGTTAATTGATTCAACCATCGGATTAGTATTAGTAACTGAAACAGGGATAGCCTGAACAGACCATACATTAGCAGGAGAAGACACATACAGCAGCTGCTGAACAGACAAGGATTCAGTAAATTTAGTCAAGGAGTTAATCAATTGAGTAATTAATATACAGGCTCCTAGTGAATAGGAATAATTGGAATACTTTCATTTTGTGTGGGTGGATTGCCAGCCACAGACCTCGCCGGGGATGCTGAAGGCTAAAGAGCCACTGCTGTATACAGCCTGGATGACCTGGATAACAGTGTTGCCGTTGCCCTGGAAAGTGGGGAAGCTTGCTTGGAGCCTTCCACTGCAGAAGGAGGAGCTGACCTACCCGAGGGTAGGGAGTGCTGAATCCGCCCACATCCTTCACTGCTGAAAACTGGGGATGTTGAGAAAGCCTACCACCTCTTCTTAAGCCACCGACCAGTGTGCTAAGCCCCTGGGATGACACTTTCCTCCTCCTCTGGTGGGCGGGTCCTTTCCCTTTGTTCCGACCCTGCCGCGGGCCCCTGCTTTTTGACTGGGGGCTTCACTGAAGCCTGCAGGCTGGAGACAGCTGGATGCTCCTCAACGTCCATTTTCTACATCGAATCTTCTTCCATCAGCGCCAGGCACCGTCGCAGCCACTCCTCCCCTCCTTCCAACACCGCCTTCTCCAGGACCTTTCTCTTAAGCTTCTTCATGTCCTTTCATGGCTAGCAAGCTCCTGTATTATATCTCCAGTATTATAGCTGGTGGAGCTCACCAAGCCAATCCAGAATAACTGTAGGGAGAGTCAGTCATGTAGAGCCTTTTATAGCTCCAGATCCATGTGCAGGAAAGTTCCAGAATAAAATGTGTTTGCCGCTTCAAGCCCCTGTGATCAGCACATCAAAAATGTAAAGCTATTCTAACCTAAAAATTGAATTTCTCTGTCGCTCATTGACAGACGTAGTCCTCGTTGATTAATAACAACTCGGGTTATGCTGCCCTCTACAGGAGTAGGACTAGACAGGAAAGAAAACGTTCTGGCCACACCCTAGGGGCAGTCCCAGAGGGTATATCCTCTCACTTCCTGCTACAGCAAATCAGTTTTTTTCTGTCTAGTTAGGAGTAAGGACCTAGATACCTTGCTGGGATCTTCGGTCCTGGCAGGATTTTTTTCTTAGAAGATTTTTAGACAGCTTTTTTTCTCCAGTGTTCCTGTGAGATCTTCAAGCAAGAAAGCTGGAACTGGGCGACGGGCTGGATGTTGAGATCCAGTGGTCACCCCAGTTCAGCCTACGAGCGCGTGCAGGCCATAGCTCCGCGCTGGGTCGGCCGCGACATAATCCCACTGGACGGGGACTGACCCTGCGAGTTAAACGTCTCGCTGAAACGCTAATGACCATGAGTCACGGCGTCCGTATTGGTCGACAGCCCTCCCACCCCGGTGGAGAGGGGTACTGTCAGGAGTTGGCGCCCGCCTGGTTCCGGTATGGTGAGTAGTATGTTCCCCCTTTTCCCCCTGACGGGTTTTGTGGTGAACGCGGGCCCCTCTCTGAAATGGTAAGGATGGGTCTCCCTTCTATCCTATAACATGTAACAGATCCCCCTATTTGAGTGTGATTTTTGTGAACAAGTAACCAGGAGGCTTGGTTTGGGAGCTGACAATCTAATGTCATTTCAAAACTGTAAAGATGACTGAAGTCAGTGGCAGTACTAGAATATTACTGTGATAGCATAAGGTATCCTACCTGTCAGAGGTGTTCACAGGGCGAAGTCTATGCATGTATAACTGCAGTCCAGATCGCATTCCTCCAGCAAGGGCAGGCACGGACCGCATGCGGCCCACCAGAGTCCGGTACCGCCGGCCAGGCTGATCACCATCCAGGGTGAAGTTTGGGGGCCGATGCACTCCCACAGGCCGCTAGGCCGTATACAGCATCCCGCAGGCCGCTGCTAAGCCGCCGCTATCCTAACAGGCCGCCGCCATTTTCTTGCAGAGCACACGAGGCCGCCATATTGGCGTAGCCTCGTGTCTCCAGCATGGGGGCGGCCATGTTTGAGGTGACCAAACACCTTGTGGAGCCAGGGGGAGGCGCCGGTAGGCGTGTTAAGGGGCGGAGCCGCCTCCTTTACCCAGGAAATAGGGCCAAAGACTTCCTGTCTGTAACAGGACAGCACTGAGCAAGCTGATGAAAACTTCTGTGCATCAGGGATGAGCCTTGGGGTCTCTCTCTCTCTCTCTGTGGGGTCCAAAAAGGCAGGTAACACTGAGGGGCGCTGTTGCGACCGGGGGACACAAAAAAAAAAGTTTTTTACTTTGTCATTTTTTGTCGCTGGCAAGTGTCTTGTATAATCATTGACCCTGCCGCATAGGTATCCCCACCTGATCCCCTCAAGGTGGCCGCAGGACCCTCCAGTACCCCACTTGTTTTTAATGCATTATCGGCAGTTTTGGAGTCTTTGGTATCCGGGGTGGAGGTGGCCTGTCAGGGACGGGGGTCAAGAAGCGACCCCCGTCTACCCCTATTGTTTATCTGATACTTCAGATACGGATTCGGAGCTGGTCAATGCAGCTGCAGGTCCCTCTTATGGGGCTGTTGTCTCAGGTAATGTCTCCTCAGCAGTGAGGAGAACGTTTCTGCCTCCGCCATAGCACAAGAGTGGTGGATGCACTAGTTGTGTCCGTCCGGGAAACCTTTGGTCTTGAGGTTATACCGGCAGAGGTAGCTGAGACTGAAATTCCTTTTTGGTACTTGTTAGCCTACCAAAAGGGCGAAGGATTTTCCTTTACCCAAATGGGGTTGTTTTGAAACGAACCCCTGTTATTTCCTAACGCATGGCTAGGCGCTATCCGTTTGAGGAATCCCTCTTTAAAGGATAGACGGTACCATCTGCTATCTTGCCACAGACTGTTAGGTTAAAGAGGACCTCATAGCCAACGAGGACCTTCCCTTTCTGCTCATAAGGAGTTGTTCGTTCCGCGAGGGCGGGCGATAAGGCGAAACCCTCCAAAGCCCCTTTAGAGGGGTTTCAAAGGGCGCTGGTCGGCTAAACAAAAAGTCCGGCTCAGCCAAGCCTGAAAAATACAGCCTGATGCGCCCCTACCCATCTCTGGAGTGGGGGGACGTCTTCACCGGTTTCCGGATCCATGGCTTGCCGGAAACCCAGACTAAGGGGTTCGCGAGGTCATACGGTCAGGATACAGGATCGAGTTTCGATCACTTCCACCGGTGCGATTCTTCCCTGCTAACATTTAACGGTTTCAGGGGTTCTATTCGAACCTGTTCACAATGCCCAGGAAAGAGGGCAAGGTGCGTCCAATTTCTGGACTTGGGGAAAAATAGAGTCCATCCGAACAGTGGTGGCCTCCCTGCATCAGGGGGATTCCTGGCGTCCATAGACATTTAGGATGCCTATCTTTATATCCCCATCATCGCAGGACATCAGCGTTTTTCTTCGCTTTCCCACATCCCTGGTTCCCACCAGGAGACTGAACTATCTGGGCCTAAGGTTGAATACATCCTGGGCAAGAGGTTTTCTCCTTGCGGAGAAACTCCAGAAGGTTCAGTCAACGATTCGGATGTTGCTGTCCGTCAATTGGCTGGGACGGATGGTGGCCTTCTTAGAGGCTGTACCGTATACCCAGTCTCATACCCGAATTCTCCTGAAAGAGATTCTTTTCTTATGGAATCAGAATTCCGATTTCCTGGACAATTGGATCCGGTTGGGCGAGCGGACCAGGGAGCCTCCGATGCTCAACCAGGGGAAGTCATTCCTTCCGATAGTATCCAGGTTACCAATAGGGTATCGGAACTGAGAGCGATCAGATTTTGTCTGATTTACTGGACCGAGCAGCTCTAGAGCAGCCCGATTCGGATCCAATCGCACTATGCCACGGTCGTGACTTATGTCAAGAAAGGGGCACTTAGAATGTCCTGGTGGCCATCGAAACGACTAGCATCTTTCGTTGGACGGAACGGAATCGGCAGGCAGATTATTTCAGCCGTCATATTCTGGATCAAGGGGTATGGCCTCTTCATCCAGAGGTTTTTCACTAGCTGTCCCTTCATTGGGGCACCCCGGATGTGGATCTGTTGGCACCTTGGCTCAACAGGAAGGTGCGGAGGTTTGTAGCTCGCACCCGCGATCTTCTAGCGGACACAGCAGAAACGCTGATCGCCCCGTGGGGGCAGTATCAGCTACGGCATGCCTTCCATCCTCTCAAGTTACTGCGGGAACTTCTTCGCAGGATAGAGGTGGAGGGAATTCCAGTTATTCTGGAAATTCCGGACTGACCTCGTCGAGCCTGGTACGCCGACTTGGTGAGGCTAGTCGCGGACACTCCTTGGAGACTTCCTCTCAGGGAGGATTTGCGGTCTCAGGGACCGATCTTCCATCTTGCTTTACAATCGCTGGCTTAATGGCCTGGCCATTGAGACCCAGGTACTGAAGGACAAGGGAGTGTCAGCTTCAGTTATTCCTACCTCTAGTTAAAGCAAGGAAAGCGACTTCCAGCACATGGAAGTCTTATATTTGCGTGGTGTGAATCTCTTGGATTTCCCCCACATACCTATTCGGTGATCCGAATCTTGGTCTTTCTGCAACAAGGGGTTGAGCAGAAATTGTCCTTGAGCACTATCAAGGGTCAGGTTTCAGCGTTAGCAATCTTCTTTCAGAAACCTTTGGCTAATCATTCCTTGGTGCGGAATTTCATCCAAGGGGTGCGACATCTGGCTCCGCCAGTGCGTGCACCCTTACCGCCTGAGATCTTAATTTAGTGTTGTCAGTTCTTCAGAAACTTCTCTTTGAAGATATTAGGGAGATTCCCTTGCTTACATTATCCCAGAAGGTGGCCTTCTTGGTGGCCATTACTTCTGCACGCAGGGTGTCAGAACTGGCCGCATTATCTTGTCGTTCCCCATTTCTGGTGGTTCATAGGGATAAGGTGGTTCTTCTTCCGAATCCATCCTTCCTTCCTAAAGTGGTTTTCAGAGTTTTCATCTGAATAAAAATATTGTGTTACCTTCCACGTGTCCTAAGACTAGCCATCCTTGGGATTACACTCCTTGGATGGGGTTCAGACAATCAGGGTACACTTGACTACTACGAACTTGTTTTCGTAAGACGGACTCACTTTTTGTGATCACGGATAGCCCTTGAAGGGGGTTGCCTGTATCTGCCGCGACCATATCTAGATGGATCAGTCAGACGGTGGTACAGGCTTATTCTATTAAGGGTCGGAATCCTCCGTTCCCTGTTAAGGCGCACTCTACTCGGGCGCCTAGTGTATCCTGGGTCTTCCGCCATCAGGCGTCAGCGATCCAGGTTTTCGAGGCGATTACTTGATCGTCGGTTCATACCTTTACAACATTTTATAAAGTTGATGTGATGGCATCGTCAGATGCCTCTTTTGGCCACAAGGTTCTGCAGGCCGCAATCTGAGGAGACTGTTGGTCTACCTCAAGGGTTTGTTGGGTGTTTCACTTAGGTCTCATCTTTTTGCTCGATGAGTCCTTGATGCTTCTGGTTGGCTCCGGTTGGGCCTTCTGGATTTTGATTTCTGTCATCCCACCCCTCATTTGTGGTACTGCTTTGGGACGTCCCGAGTTGTTATTAATCAACGAGGACTACGTCTGTCAATGAGCGACAGAGAAAAATGGATTTTTGTAAAATCTTACCGTAAAATCTCTTAAGCTCATTGACAGACGTAGTACCCGCCCCTCTGTTTTGAGTTGGGTTGGGTTAAATTCTCTAAACACTGCTTTGTGACATAACTGATTTGCTGTAGCAGGAAGTGAGAGGATATACCCTCTGGGACTGCCCCTAGGGTGTGGCCAGAACGTTTTCTTTCCTGTCTAGTCCTACTCCTGTAGAGGGCAGCATAACCCGAGTTGTTATTAATCAACGAGGACTACGTCTGTCAATGAGCTTAAGAGAAAAGGATTTTACGGTAAGATTTTACAAAAATCCATTTATTTTTTATTTTTTTTAAAGTGGCGGCCACAATCCCATGTTGTGGGCCCTTGAGCTGTGCCCATTTATCATTATGATCATTATTATATTTCACAATATTGTTTTTGATTTCCTTTTTGTAACAGTTCCTTTCTTTCAGTGGTTATCTCTATATCACAGAATATTAATTAGCTTTCCAGGAGCCACTGGTGATGATGAGTTCTCTGTTCTCTGCCTTGACTCTTGAAGCTGCTCAGTCCCCACTGACACACGTGGTATAAATTACTCACACCTTTATAACTTAGGTGTTAATACTCGTCTGTTTTATGGTAGTATACAGAAAACAGACCACTAACAACTTGAGATTTAAAAAAATGAATGTGTTATTGAAGGGTAAGCAATTTATAGACAAAAAACAAGACAACAGAATATGTTAGATTAACTGACAGGCAGGTTAGCCTCACCTACGGCCATTAACTTACGCCACAATAAGGCTAAGCCCCATTTTACTAGCCCACATGGTAGCAGTAAGAATTGCACCAACTTTGAAAACATGAATAGCAAAAAAGAAACCTCACTGTAATTCTTAGCAATAGCTACTCAAATAATGTTCCTCTGTGCACTCTAGGCATACAACCCCAATGGTGGAGGATGTATGCATTACTGACTGGTTACCCTGGGTGGTGTCTAAAGTACACTGGGCCTAATTGTCAAGGTTAGCTGGCTGTTGTTGGGGCCCTTCTTTAAGGTGGTACACATGTAGCTGTCTCTTTAATGCTGTTCACAGAAGATGGCTAATGAGCTGTTAAGTAAGGATATGTCTGTATTCCATTAGCTGTGGGTGGTAAAAGATTAAACTCTGTAGCTCTGTTCACCAAACTTGGCATGCATCAGGTTCAGTCCCATATACCTGACCATCAGACGGCCCAGTAATCTCAGTCCTCATGACCAGATCCCCATGATCAGGTCTTCTCCTCTGAGGAGGGTGCCTGCAGCAACTGGTCTCCCAAGTTCAGGATCGAAGGGATAGCAACTCTCTCTGTGGCTCAGTATCTCACTCTCTGGTCCTCACAGGCTCTGTCCTCAGTGTAGGCAAGCACAGCACAGATCCGCTTACATTGGTTTCCCCACACTGTCTGCCAGGTGTCCACTATGTACCTGTAATGTTCTGGTACCTTTGGGTACCCTAATTACTCTTTCATAAGTGTATGCGCCCCACCATTCTCTTTTGGTAAGGTGCGCATACACCTTTAAGACTGATGCTGTCATCACTGAGCGCCGGACTGGATGGCTATTTAGATCGCCGGCTCTCACTCACATGTGTTCGTTCAAACTGCTTTGTGCCTTGATGCTAACCTGTCTTGAAGCTCTCATGCTTGCAAGCATACCTCGCTGTCGGAACCTCGCTGCACTGATCCCTGTATCCCGCTACCGGATCATCCGCTCTTGCCAAACCTCTCCTCTGCTACATTGCTATTAGTGATAAGTACCCCACAGGGGAAACCTCTATAACCTTTATACTAAAGCTTACACTATCTAGCTCTGCATACTAAGGACTATTACTACATCTGCATTATCTAAGATTGCTAGCTCTTGAGCCTACTACCACCTGTTCTTGCACTGGGTTGATCTCTCTTGTATGTCCACCTGCTACTCTGTCATCTACCACCATACATGATTGCTAAACCTATCTGCATCCCATCTGCTACTATCTTACTTTCAAGAACATTTCCTTTCAAGTGTCTGTCATCTACCATCTCTACCCAACCTGTCTCTTCAGCCTATCATCACTGTGTTACTATATACATAAGTCACTCTAGGAAACATCTTATTGAGTGTGTGTATTTACTTGCTGAATTGAGATCATCCACACATGATGAGTCATTGAGAGTTGGGATTGGTGTCTCAGCGTTTCTCTACATGACTACTGAAGTGGAATATTTCTGCAGCTGAAAATCCACATCATACGTAAAACGCAGGAGCGTTACAGATTGAACGAACCACAAATGGATTCAGCAGAAATAACCACTCAGATGACACAATTAAAACAGCAAGTACCTGCGTTAATACACGCACTTGCTGAATTAAAAGAAGACAACCAGGCTCTGTCGCAGCAGCTAATTAGACTGACACAACTTACCACTGCTCAGTCCCCTGAACCCAAAATAAATCCTCCTTTGGTATTTACAGGCGATCGCAAAAAATTTCGCGAATTTAAAAACGCATGTGAGTTACTTTTCTTGCTAAAACCCCGTACCTACCTTACTGATCACATTAAGGTTTGTACTATTATTTCTTACCTAACAGGCGATCCTCGGGCCTGGGCAGACTCTCTTTTTGAGAAAAGCGACCAGCTTCTCAACTCCTATGCCTTGTTCCTAGCAGAACTCACTAGCCTATATGATGATCCCAATAGGCAGAGTACTGCCGATCTTCAATTAAGATCCTTGAAACAAGGTGGGAGACCTGTAGAAGACTTTGTCGCAGAATTCAAGAGATGGACCCTTGATTCAGAATGGAATGATGCATCTCTGAAATCCCAATTTAGGCTTGGCCTATCAGAGGCCGTTAAAGACGAGCTCGCCCGAGCGGATCTGCCAAAAACCCTGGATGCATTGATACAACTCAGTATCACCATAGATAGAAGACTACGAGAAAGAAAGGCTGAGAAAATGGGAATGCCATTATCCAGTTCTTCTCGGATTTCGGCCGTTGACCCCGTTCCTATGGAGGTAGGAACCATACGTCCACCTCTATCAACTATGGAAAGAGCCAGAAGACGATCTGGTAATCTCTGCTTGTACTGTGCATCCCCGGATCACAAGATAAACGTCTGTCCCCTAGTCTACAAAAAGAAGGGTGAGTGTTCACATGTCCTCCTAGGGGGATTGACAACTTCAATCACTAACCCTTACCTTTCTGTTTGCTTAACATTACAGTGGGACCAGAACAGGATTACTACTAAGGCCATGATTGACACAGGATCTTGTGGAAATTATATTGACATACGTTTTGCTGCTTTAAATAAAGTTACTATTATTTCTAAACTTAAACCTGTCTCAGTGAGTCTTATTAACGGTGTTCCTTTATCCTCTGGTCCGATCACTGATCAGACACAGGCACTCCTAGTCACTACTAACGGGTCTCATATGGAGACCACTACCTTCGATCTAATACCTTCACCCCACTTTCCCATTGTTTTGGGACTTCCCTGGTTGCACACACATCAACCAACCATAGATTGGAAGGAACGGACCCTGACCTTCCTCTCTTGCTATTGCGAGGGTACGTGTAACCTCCCGTCTTTCGGGAAGATCCTGTCTGTGGTTGCACCACTATGTTATCAGGATCTCTCTGAGGTTTTTCTTGAGAAAAATGCTCAAGCACTACCTCCCCATCGAGACTATGATTGTAGCATTGATCTACTCCCAAATAGCAAATTGCCGTTCGGTCATGTTTATCCTCTTTCACAGGATGAACTTTCCCATCTCAAAGACTATTTGGATGAGAATTTGGAAAAAGGTTTTATTAGACCTTCCACTTCTTCCACAGCAGCAGGACTCTTTTTTGTCCGCAATAAGGACTCAAGTCTCAGGCCTATCATCGACTATAGGCAATTGAATGCTATTACAATAAAAGATCGCTATCCTCTACCCCTTATCCCTGAGCTCATTGAGCAGGTGCGTGGAGCTACCTATTTTTCAAAATTGGACCTGAAAGGAGCATACAATCTCATTCGAATCCGTGATGGACACGAGTGGAAGACTGCATTCAGAACCAGATACGGATTGTTCGAATATCTTGTAATGCCATTCGGGCTATGCAACGCCCCTGAAGTTTTTCAACGATTTATAAACGATATTTTCAGAGACTTACTAGATGTCTGTGTTGTGGTATATCTGGACGATATACTTATATATTCACGATCCCTGTCTGAACACATAAGACATGTAAGACTAGTATTATCGAGATTGCTTGCACACAACCTTTATGTGAAACTGAAAAAATGCTTGTTTCATAAAGAAGAGGTACTGTTTCTAGGCTACATCATATCCAAAACAGGAATCGAGATGGACATGAGTAAGATATCCTGCATTCAGGATTGGCCTACACCAACCACACGCAAGGCGCTACAGCGATTCCTTGGATTTTTGAATTTCTACAGGAAGTTCATTAGAAACTTCTCTGCCATTGTGAGACCCCTCACACAGCTCACTAGCATTAAAAACCCATTCAAATGGTCAGATGAAGCAAATAAAGCTTTTCACCTGTTAAAGACAAGGTTTACTTCTGCTCCCATACTACGGCATCCAGACCCATCCCTCCAATACATTCTGGAAGTAGATGCGTCAAACATGGCAGTAGGAGCAATACTCTCCCAACGACCAACTCACACTTCACCACTTCATCCAGTCGCCTTTTTTTCTAAATCCCTAAGCAGTCCAGAGATAAATTACCCCGTGGGTGAAAAGGAACTGCTTGCTATAAAATTGGCTCTGGAGAATTGGCGACATCTACTCGAAGGCACCCAATTACCAATACTTATATACACGGACCATAAAAATCTCCAATATCTTCAGACTAACAAAACTCTCTCGCACCGACAGGTACGATGGTCACTATTCTTTCTAAGGTTTAACTTCCTAGTGACCTACACACCTGCAGATAAGAACAAAAAGGCGGATGCACTATCACGACTAACTGAAGAAAACTACTTCGAAATCCCTTCCGTTCCTATAATACCTCACAAACGCATTATTGGAGTTGTCCGTTCCTTGAAGGAAGAGGTTTTGCATGGTATAAGTTTGGATTCACCCCCACCACAACTAAATACTGATGCAGAAGGCTTCCTCTACTACAACGACAAACTTTACATACCACCTACCATACGCACCAAGATCTTGGAATTATCGCATGATGTGCCTATGGCAGGACATATGGGTATGACAAAGACTCTTAATCTGATTACCAGGCAATTCTGGTGGCCTGACATGAAAACATCTATACAAAAATTCGTCTCTTCATGCAATGTCTGTGCCAGGTCCAAAATTGACACTACGAGACCATCCGGTCTACTATACAGTCTACCAATACCCCAAACTCCATGGGAAGTTGTGTCCTTGGACTTTATAGTGGAATTGCCTCCTTCCAAAGGATTTAATACCATCTTAGTGTCAGTGGACCATCTGACAAAAATGGCACATTTCATTGCTATTCGCAGACTACCTTCGTCCAAACAAACGGCAGAACTCCTGATGAAACATGTCTTTAAGTTACATGGTATCCCAAAAACTCTTCTGTCTGACCGTGGATCACAATTTATTTCCAAGTTCTGGCAAGAACTATGTCACATACTACGGATCGAGCGGAAGCTCACTTCTCCTTACCATCCGCAGACCAACGGACAGACTGAAAGAGTCAACCAATGCATCGAGCAATATTTACGTTGTTACACTTCTTACCAACAGGATGATTGGGTGGATCTTCTCCCTCTGGCAGAATTTGCCTACAACAACGCAACCCACAGTACGACCAAGCAGAGTCCGTTCTACTTGAACTATGGGTTTCATCCCTCTATTCTTCCACCACGCATCCTTCCTTCAAATAACCCAGTAGCCTCAGACTATCTTACCCAAAAAAAGGACTCTCTGGGTTTGCTTAATACTACCATTGCACACGCTCATAGTCAACAAAAGAAATACTATGATCTTCGCAGAAGACCTTCTCCTCAGTACGCTATCGGGGACCTCGTTTGGCTCTCAACAAAAAATTTAAGACTGAAAATCCCTAGCAAAAAGCTTGGACCTCTGTTCTTGGGACCTTTCCCAATCAAGAAACTTATTGGAAAAGCTGCAGTACAGCTTACATTGCCAATAGACCTCAAAATACATCCCATTTTCCATGTGTCGCTACTGAAGCCCCATGTTCCTGACCAAGGAATAAGGCCTACTATCCCACCTCCTCCTCCTGTACAAGTTGAAGGTGGAGAAGAATATGAGATAAAAGAGATTCTGGATTCTCGTATCCACAGAGGAAGACTTCAGTACTTGGTTCGATGGAAGAACTATGGGCCCCAAGACGACACCTGGCTAAACACCTCTGACATACATGCCTCTAGATTAATCCGCAATTTTCATGCGAAGTACCCAGACAAACCAGCTCCAGAGGCCTTCAGGAGCCGGCCTTAAGGGGGGGGGTGCTGTAATGTTCTGGTACCTTTGGGTACCCTAATTACTCTTTCATAAGTGTATGCGCCCCACCATTCTCTTTTGGTAAGGTGCGCATACACCTTTAAGACTGATGCTGTCATCACTGAGCGCCGGACTGGATGGCTATTTAGATCGCCGGCTCTCACTCACATGTGTTCGTTCAAACTGCTTTGTGCCTTGATGCTAACCTGTCTTGAAGCTCTCATGCTTGCAAGCATACCTCGCTGTCGGAACCTCGCTGCGCTGATCCCTGTATCCCGCTACCGGATCATCCGCTCTTACCGAACCTCTCCTCTGCTACATTGCTATTAGTGATAAGTACCCCACAGGGGAAACCTCTATAACCTTTATACTAAAGCTTACACTATCTAGCTCTGCATACTAAGGACTATTACTACATCTGCATTATCTAAGATTGCTAGCTCTTGAGCCTACTACCACCTGTTCTTGCACTGGGTTGATCTCTCTTGTATGTCCACCTGCTACTCTGTCATCTACCACCATACATGATTGCTAAACCTATCTGCATCCCATCTGCTACTATCTTACTTTCAAGAACATTTCCTTTCAAGTGTCTGTCATCTACCATCTCTACCCAACCTGTCTCTTCAGCCTATCATCACTGTGTTACTATATACATAAGTCACTCTAGGAAACATCTTATTGAGTGTGTGTATTTACTTGCTGAATTGAGATCACCCACACATGATGAGTCATTGAGAGTTGGGATTGGTGTTTTTCTACATGACTACTGAAGTGGAATATTTCTGCAGCTGAAAATCCACATCATATGTAAAACGCAGGAGCGTTACAGTACCATAACCTGGTACATAGCTTTGCAGATACAATTGTAGGCCAACTTTAGTTATTAAACATACAAAAGTAAACAATTAACGTGTAAACCAGGACTAGGCAAGGGAACCTCCCACCATTTGCCAGAGGAAGAGGGGTTGCCTTGCCTATAGACCACTGATACTGGTAAGATCCAGTGAGGTATGTCAGGGGGTGAACCAGAGTCACCCTCCCTTGAAACTGGTGCTGGTAAAGTTGGCATTTTAACAGTCCATGGGTGGTAAAGACATCTTTCTTGGACCTCCCACCCAATGTGTCATGGAACCATCTCTTGGATGGGTGGATTGCTCTCTTTTTGATATCCCTCTTGATGGGTGGAATGAACGACTCTTCATGAGAACACACAATGGGCAGTGTGTCAAATGTTACAGATAGTTCAGCAGTTGGTGGATTAAATCACAGCTTCATCTGCAATTAACCATCACAGGTGGTACTTCTCTGCTCTGACTCCCTAAACGCCTAAGCCTTCCATCTTTTGTAGAAGCATATACTTCAAGTACTTGTTGTAGAAGTCTTAGGTCAGTAAAGTCACTTGCACCTGAGTCGAGAAGAGCCCTTGTGTAATTCCCCTCCACTAGCATGGGCACCACAGGGAATGGTAACCTATAAATGGTGATTGTTCTGTCCCCTTTTAGCAATACCCAATGATATAATACACAATGCAAACTATAAAAAATATGTATATTCCAATTCATAAAGTGTCCAAAAAAACTGAAAAACAATGTGCAAATATTGCAAATACAATGTAAAAAAAAAATAAAATAAAAACATTGCATAAAAAAAATCATAAAGTGTCCAGTGCTATAATTTCTTTTGCAAAGGATTTATTGAGGTTTTTAGAGGTTTTACAGTATACAGCTCAATGTCTCAATACAGTAGCATTTAACAGGGACAAGGAGCAAACATACAGGATAAATGTAGGTAGGAGATAAAGGGGTAGAGGAATACATAAACTTTCAAAATTCAACAAGGTATGCGTCAGTGTGTAAGTACCACCAATGCACATGCACGAAGAAGGGGTCGCTGTAAGCGAGACCTGTTCCTCGTCCTCCACAATAAACATACAGTACATAAGCAAGGGGGGGGGGGAATATGACTCCCAAGAGCATGTAAAAGCAAGTGGAGAAGGTAGATGAAGGAAGAAAAGAAAGAAGGAAGGTGGGGTAGGAAGGAGAGATCTCTCAAAGTTCAAGCTGAGGGCCCAGGTTAAAGTGCACCAGGGGCCCATTTAGGCCAAGACCAAAGTGTGGTTTACATTCTGGCCATCGTTATAGGATATCCATGGGTCCCAAACTCTCAAGAACTTGTCATGGGTATCATTCAAGATTGAGTCATTGTTTAACTTTATTAAAGGGAAGGAAAGTCTGGCGCCAGGCTCTAACAAACATCTGTCGAGATGCAAGAAAGAAAAAATCCACCAGTTTCCTCCTATTCCTGAAAAGTGTTGGATGAGTGTATGTAGTAAGGCCTCATACGGATTCCAAACTATGGATATGTTCAAGACAGTTCATGTAAACTTGTGTCCAAAAGGGGATCACTGTAGGGTAGGTCGGTCATACAGTATGTAAAGCAAAGTGCCACATTCACTACCCGTTGGAGAAGCTGCTCACAGCTTGTTGTGTGCAGCTGGAGCCGGCAGTACATCTGTATACAGTAAATACGCTATAAACCTTAGTGTCAGGGCAAGATACATTTGAACGCCAGTGCATTTTGTTTTTAATGATTTTATATGAATAAAAGGATTTTACACTATGCAGCACCTGTTTTTTCTCTGTGTATGGTCTCGAGGAAAGATAAGGATGATTTGAGGAGGAGAGTGGACTGAGTTAATCCATTATTGCCTGGATTAATCAGATTGTAATAGGCGATACAAAATCAAATTTTGCTTCTGTCTAGTGTTTGGTTAGTAACTAGTGTTTGCGGTGGAGGAGAATACAACATGGACACACAGATAGGAGGAGAGATTTCTTTTGGAACACAAGCATTTTTTCCTGGATGAACTTTGCACATGGATTTTGTTGCACTTGTGCCAGTGCCATATTAAGAGAATTATAGGCCCCCGGGCAATGCAGTGCACTGGGGCCTTGCCTACACAATTACCCAGGAGAACAAAAATGCAAATTATCGATAAGGCTATATTTACTGGTACCTCCAACAAAATCAGTGTTTAACCACTTTACCACCGGAGGATTTTCCTGCTTAATGTCCAGGCCACTTTTTGCAACTTGGCACTGCGCGAACTTAACTGACAATTGTGCGGTTATGCAACCCTGTACCCAAACAAAATTTACGTCCTTTTTTCCCCACAAACAGAGCTTTCTTTTGGTGGTATTTGATCACCTCTGCGCATTTCATTTTTTGCGATATTAATAAAAAACCACTAAGCTGAATCCTGTAATCTGTCACTGTCTGTCACATAGGAGATCTCCTCACTCGATCCCCGACGATCAGGGAAGAGCGGCGGTGATCACCGCCTCTCCTCCCCTGGCCTGACTCCCGCTGTGTCTGAATACAGCGGGAGCGAGCCTCCGGCGAGGGAGAAACTGGTGACGTAGGTCTACGTCGCGAGACGGTAACGAGCCACTTTGCCACAGTAGCAGCCCAGTGAGCAGTCGGCAAGTGGTTAAACATTAAATTAATAAATAATAAATAAAAATAAAAAAACATGACAGCTTCCAAGTTCTGCGGCTGGGTCCGGTGAACACACACACGGAGTGGAGTCAGGCTTGACTGTCCTGTGTGCCTGTTTCCATGGAGGCAGACAGGCATTCCTGCAGTTGTGGGCACCCCCTCCACGGCCCAAGTGGCATTACAGCAGCGCAGGGCCGATAGGCACTTGCCACAGACATCCCAACCTGAAAAAGCTAATTTCAGGGAGGTGGCACTCCGCACCCCCCCTCCCCCCACCAATTTAACACATTTAGAGGATGATCAAATTAAATGGAATCAGTATACAGAGGTTTACTTCTTCTAAAAGATATTAAAGGAACACTCTAACCACCATGACCACTTCAGTGATTTGAAGTGGTCATGGTGGTAGGAGTCAGAAACACTGCACATGCTGGGATATTTACAATTATGTGCCGGAGGTTAGTTGCACCCAGTGCTGTATCTTGGCCTAGGCCAACAAGGCCCAGGCCTAGGGCGGCACTTTGCAGGGGGGCAGCAAAAAAGCTGCACCCCGCACAAAAAAAAAAAACAGCCTCCTTCCTGCTCCCGCACGAAAAGGGTCTCCGCCATCTTGCGCTACATTTTTAGTATAGTGCCAGTCTTATGGGGCGAATTGGGCCCAAGGGCAGGGTCCAGGGGGCAAATCAGTCTGGCACCCCCATAAAGCGGTCACACTACTACCTGCCGGTATGATAATACTGTCCAGTCAGGACATTCGAACAGACTGCAGGCCACCAACCACACCTAATACAACTGGCCTGACGGCCGCCAATGCTAACAAGTGTGGCACTGCAGCCTAATGCTCCGCCTACCCTCCTCCGCCCCCCAGGTTTGGTAGACATCATGTCAATAATATAATTTAATTTCTTTAAACATCCTTGTCCTTGAGCGAGCATACTGAATTGCATCATATACAATTAAGACTTTAAATTTTATACAATTTCAATAATATTTTGGACTTGCCCTGCTCACCTCATATGTACTATCGCAATATGTCACAGGATTAGTGAGATTACTACTTTCTTATAAGATATTTGGACTTGTGTTTGCTGCCACTGATTATTTCACTTATTTATATAATGACTATCAACTTCCTATTTATTATACAAATAAGTGAAATAATCCTATGATTACAATCAGTGGCAGCAAACACAAATCCAAATATCTTAAAAGAAAGGAGTAATCTTACTAATCCAATGACATAAGGCTGTACTAATGGGCACTGATAAGGCTGCATTAAAGAGGTGGCACTGATATGCTGCACTGATATGCTGCACTGATAGGCACTGATATGCTGCACTGATGGGTGCTAATAGGCTGCACTGATGGGCACTGCTGGGCACTAATATGCTGCCCTGATGGCCACTGATGAGGCGGCAATGGTGGGTACTGATAAAGTGCACTGATGGGCACTAATGAGGCTGAACTGATAAGGCAGCACTAATATGCTGTCAGGCCTAAGGCAGCACAAAACCTAAATACACCACTGGTTGCTCCCCAAACACATGGGACTTAGTGCTGGCGGGTACTGCTGGTGGGTACAGCTGGCTGGTACTGCTGGTGGTTACTGCTGGTGGGTACTGTTGGCTGGTACTGCTGGTGGGTACTGCTGGCGGGTACTGCTGGGGGTTACTGCTGCTGGGTACTGTTGGCTGATGCTACTGGCTGGTACTGCTGGTGAGTACTGCTGGCTGGTACTGCTGGTGAGTACTGCTGGCTGGTACTGCTGGTGGGTACTGCTGGTTAGTACTGCTGGTGGTTACTCCTGTGTGGTACTGCTGTGGGTACTGCTGGCTGCTACTGCTGTGGGTACTGCTGGCGGGAAATGCTGGTGGAGAGTGTAAGGAGCGGAGCTGGAGGAAGCATGCAGAGCCGATGTTCCCTGTATCTCTCGGTCTCCTCACAGGCAGAGTGCATTTGACATCACTCCGCCAGTGACAGGACGAAGCCGGAACTAAACAGGAAGCATCGGCTCCATTCTGACAGCTGAAAGAGACAGCGCGACAGAGGGTGTCAGGGAGCCGCAGCCTGCATGCGGAAGACTCCCGCACATCGCGGGAGACTTGGGATGTCTGTTGCCACCTGCCAATTTGGGGCGGCGGGATGCACACTGGAGTCAGGACAAATGCTTGGATGGGTCGCTGGGCAGTTCGGCCCCCCGGGCAAGTGGGGCCCCCCGGGCAACTGCCCTGCATGCCCATGCGGTAAGAAGGCCCAGACCTGAGCTTGTTTAACTGCATGGGACACTTTATTGACTATATGAATCTGATTGCAAAGGACACTTTAATATAGAAAATTATAGCACTGGACACTTTATGAATTTTTTCATGCAATGTGTTAGTATATTTTTGCATGGTATTATTTGCACATTGTTTTTCAGTTTTTTTAGACACTTTATGAATTTAACTATTCATTTTTTTTTTGTAGTTTGCACTATTATATTGTTGGGTATTTGTAAAAGGGGACAGGGCATTTATCATTTATAGGTTATACTTTTAGATCTTTAAAGCGACAGCATTTTTATCTTTTCCAGATATTAGTTTATACATACATTTTTTTCTTTTCACGTGCGCAGACTATTGGATGATATCTACCACAGAGAAAGGGCCTATCAACTTGTCAGGAAATCTGGCAGTATTGATTGGTGTAGCAGGTCTGGCCAGCTGGACTTGTTTCCTTTGACGCCTCTCTCTCTCTCTGGGACAGTGTGACTTGATACAGAAACAGGCATCTCCAATTGTCTCTGTCGAAAGGGGCATCACATACCCCTCTTTCCTACATCATAACCTAATCGAAAGCTGGCTGAAGTAGTCAAGCATCTGGCTGACTCTCTGGAATTTCTCTGTGAGTGCTCTTCTCCCTTCAGTGACTTGGACATTAACATTTGTAGTGTCCTGCACCACTGCATCTGTAACAAGTCAATGAATCTGACTACTGCTCAGGGGGACTATCATGTATCATTCCTTCAAACTGCTTGCTGATCCTTTCTGCTAGCAGTGTCACCATTTCTAATAACTTGGCCATCTGGGTTTTTAAAAGCTCTACCTCTGGGTTGCTACTGGCTGCACTAGCCACTCTGATCTCAGCAGTAGGGATGATCGAACTGTTCGGTTCGATCCGAATATTGACTGTTCGAAATTCGGCCGAATTCGGCAACCAGAACCGACCAAAATGCAATGGGACAGGAACTGGGCTTTAAAAGCTCGTGATTGGACCAGAAACATCAGTAAAAGCCAATTGAGGGGGCAGGCGGATGCTAGGAATGTGACTGGAGTGACTAGAGGGTCCAGAGGCCAATCAGTAGTGAATACGCCCCCCAGTATATAACATAGCCCTGCCAAATCTCTAGCACTGTAATACAGGGCTGTGGAAGAGAGTGGAAGCAGTTCTGTTACTCCTGCTGCAAAAGTGTCATTTAGCAATTATTAGTGTGAGGAAAGGGATATCTAGTGTAGTTAGGGTACTATTTTCCACTATAGTTAGATTCAATAATCTAGTTTCTGTAAGGAAAGTGTTAAGTGTCAGGGTGACCGTAGTGTAGTGTAGGGTGAACTGACTGACTGCTATGCCAGGGTGACCAAACTCTTCCATGTCAGGGTGACCGCCAGAGAAAAAAGATCATTTGTCTTAGAATTGAAGTAGAGCAGGGATAGGGCTCCACTACTTTCACACCTGGGCGTTTTTGTTTCAGGCGTTTATTGGGCTTTTTTGTGGACGTCTTTGGAGGCAGGCATGACATCTGAACTTCTGTGTAGGGGTATATATACACACACACACATATGTATATATACACATACACACATATAGGTGTAAAAGTAGCGGAACCCCGTCCATGCGCTAATGAAATTATTTGCAGGGATGTGGCTCTGTGTGTAGGGGTATATATACACACACACACACATATATGTATATATACACATACACACATATAGGTGTGATAGGAGCGGAGCCACATCCCTGCAAATAATTTCATTAGCGCATGGATGGGGTTCCGCTACTTTCACACCTATATGTGTGTATGTGTATATATACATATATGTGTGTGTGTATATATACCCCTATACAGAAGTTCAGATGTTATGCCTGCCTCCAAAGAGGCCCAAAAAATGCCCAATAAACGCCTGCAACAAAAATGCCCAGGTGTTTTGTTGCAGGCGTTTATTGGGAATTTTTTGGGCGTCTTTGGAGGCAGGCATAACATCTGAACTTCTGTATAGGGGGTATATATACACACACACACACATATATGTATATATACACATACACACATATAGGTGTGATAGGAGCGGAGCCACATCCCTGCGCTAATAAAAATTCTAAGAAAAATTATCTTTTTTTCTGGTTCTGGACATGCTACAGAGCTGAAACTTCACAGGTACACCTTTTAGACCCCCCAGACACTAAATCCAAAGAAATCTCATTTTTTTTTTCAATAATTTTTTCAATAATTGGCTCTCTATCAAAAACGACAATTTTTAAGAACTTTTTTTGTGTGATTAATAGTCCCTGGGGCATGACCCAGAACCCTAGGCACGTTTTAGGGGCATTTATTGGGTTTCAGGGCTTTAAAATGGCGTTTTTTGATTACCGAAGTTCGGGTCCCATTGATTTCAATGGGGTTCTTGAATCCAGACCCGAACTTTCGGGAAGTTCGGGTGTTCTGGTCGAACCAAACTTTTCAAAAGTTCGATCATCCCTACTCAGCAGCAGGTTCTGATCCCAGGCTTTTCTTTTTATTCTCCAGCATGGCTTCCTCTTCTTGCACAGTCCTAATTAAATTCAGAGTACTTCAAAATTCCACCATCATCTCGAGTTTTAAACTGAAGCATGGTGGGTCTAAAGGCTGAGCTCCCCTTAATACATGTCGTGCCCTGACTTCATCTACTGTGCTGGGGTCAGTACCTTTCTTAACCACTTCAATACTGGGCACTTTCACCCCCTGCCTGCCCAGGCTAATTTTCAGCTTTCAGAGCTCTCACACTTTGAATGATAATTGCGCGGTCATGCAACACTGTACCCAAATGCATTTTTATAATTTTTTTAGACAGATAGAACTTTCTGTTGGTGGTATTAAACCACCACCAGGTTTTTCTTATTTTTTGCTAAACAAACAAGACGGAAAATTGTGAAAAAAAAAATGTCTCTTAGTTTCTGTTACAAAATGTTGCAAATAAGCAATTTTTCTTTTTCACTGATGTACACTGATGAGGCTGCACTGATGTACACTGATGAGGCTGCGCTGATGGGCACTGATGAGGCTGCACTGATGGTTGCTGATGAGGCAGCATTTATAGGCACTGATGAAGTGGCACTCATGGGCACTGATAAGCTACACTGATGGGCACTGATGAGGCAGCACTGATCTGCACTTATGGGGCTGAACTGATGATAATCAGTGCCCTGATAATCAGTGTAAACAATGTGCTGACAGCTTTGTTGGTTATCAGCTTTCCTTTCCTCACACAGAGACAGTGTGTGAGGAAAGGACTGCCATTAACCAGCAAGTCTGTTGGTGATCAGCTGTGATTGGACACTAGACATGTGCAATTTGTTTAGTAACAAATCTAAATTCAAACAAATTTAGCATCTTTCGGACATTCGGATGCATCCAAATGTCTGAAGAAAAAAATAACCAATTTCAACTAATATGAAAGAAATTTGGCCTTAGTGGTTCAAATAGTAGCTGTCAAGAAGTTCATGCACGTGGCTAATTGCAATCTGTACTTGCAGCTTGAGAACTAGTGCATATAATCAGGGCTGTGCATGCATCTATGCATGTTACTAATGCACATTATGCATTATCGTGAATTAACATGCACATTCAGCACTGGCTTTTGTTGCCTAGTGGCCTATTTCAGACACAGCAGGGCTAAAGAGAATTGCTGAGTGGTTGTCAGTAGACATGTGCAGAACAGAAAAATGTATTTTGTTTCCTTTCAGATAGATTTGTTATGTTACTAATTTAGTTTAGTTGATTTTGAATTAGTTTACTTTTGTTTTATTTTATTTCATTTCAACTTTTTTTTTTCTTTTTCATTCGGAGATTGAAGCTTTATCCAAAAATTTGTCCGAAAATATATTCGGATCAAAATTAATTGCACATGTCTAGTCGTCAGCTTCAGTGACTATTGAACAGACCTGCATCCTGATTATCTTGTGTTTTGACCTGGCTTGCCTCCTGATTTTGCTTTATTCTGATCTCCTGTTGCTGATCTTGGCCTGTATGCTTACTTCTTCCCCTGCCTGCTGTTTTTGTTCTTTTTCTACTAGTCTGTTATCGACCACGGCCTGGCTTCTGACCTTGCTGCTGCCTTCCTAATTGGTACTACTTCTGCCCAATTGTTGCTGACTCTGGCTTGTTTTGACTACAGCTTTGACTTCTGCATCTGCAGTATTCTCTAAAAGTTCCAGTCTAGCATCCACTGCATTCCAGCAGTATCCAGACTCTTCTGACCACCCATGGTGTTCTAGGATCTATCCCAAGCACCCATGCCACTCCTTGTTTTGTTGTATCCCCTCACCAACTCCAGAGAGTATTGGGCAGGGAGGTGTAAGTTAAGACCTCTCGTAAGTACAGCCTCTACCAGGTAGGTGACCGTAGCTTTTCAAAGACGCACCACAAGTAAAGGGATCTTGGCTTAGCATTTAGAGCCAGAACCATTTTTGTTAACACCACATCTTCTGCTGTCAATGCTGATCTAGGTTTTGTAGCCCTCAAACTATACTCCTCTGGCACAAAACAGTTAAGGGAATTTGGAACTTGGACAATTTTTACCAGCACTGGTTACCTTGGTAACATTGTTGATGTGACCCTATCTCTGGGAATCCCTGTGAGATGTCTGGTGCATAGATATGTGTATGCGCATAGTATTTCCTGAAGAATGGCTAACAGGCGCGTGCATGTGCGCAAGAATTTGCGATCCTGAATGCGCATGTGCGCAGGCACAATTCTTCTTGACACCAAACGGGCTATTTAAAGGGACTCATTCCCATTTCCTTTACTGACTGATCTTCAGCTTTACCCTGTGTCCTGATTGATCTTGCATGTTTTCCCTGTTGCTGACCTGGTGTGTTCTTGACCTGACCTTGGATTCGGCTTCTGCCTTGCTGTTTACCCTTGAACCGGCTCCGTTCCTGACCTTGGCTCTGCACATGACTTGGTACCTCCCTGCCCGTCTGTTGACGACCCCGGATATTCCTGAAACTCTGCTTCTGCCTCTGATCCTGGCTCCCGATACTACTCGAGTGCTTGCCTGGCTGTCTGCTGCACCAGCGCTGTACACCACTGTAAGTTCCAGCCTCCAGAGTCCTGAAAGCTGCCTATCCAGAACCGTCAGCATAAGGGAAGTACTCCATTTGTATGGACGAGTCTGCTGTTCCTTCTCCTCTAGTTCCACAGTCTCCTTGGAGTCGCATTCCTTGCTGCAGGTTCTGCAATCAACACCCCCAGGCACTCGTGTCCCTCCTGTTCCTCGGCACCATCTGTCTCATCCTCAGTGGGACCAGGGCGGGAGATATGAGAGGCCGACCTGGTCAATTCAGTCTCCTATCAGGTACATGACAGTATCAGTCAGATAGTTATGGAGTCTGAAAGAGGGCCTCTGCACTGGAGGACGTTTGCAGATCAATCGCTGCACTATTCTACATCGTGCAGTCTTCAAGGTAAACTTGATCGCATTGAAGAACGATTACCTGCCTGTACAGATGATTTTTTCACTTTCAGGTCCTCCTGCTATCACAGATGAAGTCACTCAGATGAGTCCAGCGCATCCTATGGAGCCTTTCTCCCACCGAAACCACAGTTTCCGATCCCTGAACGCTTTTCTGGAGATTGCAGGAAATTTCAGACTTTTCGTAACTCTTGCGAACTGTACTTTTTCCCTTTGCCCGAACCTTCTCTTCACAAAATACTAGGGTGAAGTTCATCATCTCGCTTCTTCAGGATGAGCCTCAATCCTCGGCTTACCACCTCTGAGAGCAACACTATCCAGCTCTGACAACTATGGATTCTTTCTTCTCTGCCATTTCTCAGCTATATGCTGACCCTTTCTGTCATCAGACTGCTGAATCAATGCTAAGCAAGTTATAGCAAGGTCAAAGGCCTGTGGAAGATTATGTGACTGACAAAAATAAACCCGGAAGTTAGGCAGAGCAAGACCCCCAGGGCAGTCGGGAGCCATAGAGTAGATTTGGCTAAGAGCGGTACCGAGCTACCCAAGAGAAAAGACCCCACACATTTATCCAGTTCCTGGAAAAAATGACCCGATACCCAGCATGGTGTATTACGAAAGATATAGGTAAATTTGAGTAGGATCATCATTTTCAGGAGGTTGATTTTCCCCAAGAGATTTAGCGGCAAGCCAGCCCAAGAGGCGCATCGCGCTTTTAAGTCAGAAAGTAAGGGCAGCAGGTTCTTATCCGCAAAGGCCTCGAGGGGATTAGTCACTTGGACCCCCAGGTAGTGAAACTGTCACCCAATGGAGGGGAGTCTGTTGGGCCAACCGCACCGCCTCATCATCATTTGGGAAAAGCACCGATTTAGACCAATTAATGCGAATTCCGGAAAATTCTCCAAAGGTATCAAAGATTGTCAGTGCTGCGCGGAGGGAAGGACCCGCATCTCGGAGGTAGAGAAGAGTATCGTCCACATAGAGGGATATCTTTTCCTCCAACGCACCCACCCGGAAGCCACCCACCCCCTCCGCCGCCCGAATGAAGATAGCTAAGGGCTCCAAGGCAAGGGCCAAAAGGCTAGGAGACAAGGGGCAACCCTGGCGAGTGCCCTGGTGGAGTGGGAAGGAATCCGACAGGTCCCCATTTGTACGAACCCGTGCTCTGGGAGCTCTGTATAGCAGCTGTAGGCCGTGAAGAAATGTAGGACCAAAACGGCGTAGAACTTCCCAGAGATATTCCCACTCCCAGTCAAATGCCTTTTCAGCGTCCAGAGAGGCAATAACCCGGGAGCCCACGTTATCATGGGGAATGGACAGATTGAGAAACAGTCTGCGAATTAATGTCAGTGCCCCTGCCCGGCATGAAACCAGTTTGGTCAACATTGACCAGATCTTCAATTACTGTGGACAACCGGGAGGCCAGAATCTTAGCAAAGATTTGGGCATCCACATTCAACAACGAGATGGGACGATATGAGGCACATTCTAGGGGGTCTTTGCCAGGCTTGGGAATCAGAACCACAACCGCTTCCTCCATCGATGCAGGGAGAGAGTCCAGGGAGGCAAAGTCAGACAGCAGAGAGAAGAGGTGCTAGGATCTCCTCATGAGTAGAGTAGAACTCACAAGGGAGCCCATCAGCCCCCGGCGTCTTGCCCCTCTGCAGCCCAGCGATAGCCCCCTAGATCTCCTCCAGTGAGATAACAGTCTCCAACCAATCTCTGGCAGACTCCACCAGTACAGGGAAGGAAACCCCGTCCAGGTAAGTAGAGAGATCAGGTCGTGAGTACGCAGCCCTAGAGGAGTAGATAGACTCATAGTATTCCGCGAAGCGATCGTTAACGCAGTCAGGAGACAAAACCAGTTCACCCCCCTCCAACCCGAATGGAGCCCACTGGCGTGGTCAATGACCGACCCCTCGCCAGCCAGGCCAAAAATCTGCCATTCTTGCCTCCATGCTCTAACACCTGCTGAGCAAAGTGTACCATAGCTTTTTTAGTGGCCTCCATCCGGAACACCGAGAGAGTGCGCAGTGCCTGTTGCAACTCCGCATGCTTCTCCGGGGTCGGATCCGAGACATATGCCTCCTCCAGGACAGACGCCCTCTCCTCCAGCTCCCGTAGCGAACCCGCAGCCCGCCTCTGAATATGAGAGATGCGAGAAATGTATTCCCCCCTGATCCAAGCCTTGAAGGAGTCCCACACTACCTGAGGAGATGCAGCACCCTCATTGCTTGTCCAATGAGCAGAGATGATCAGCCATCTGGGCCTGCAATCTTTCGTCCTGCGCCCAGTACCTAGACAGACGCCAAACCCGGGGTCCCGCAGCTCGGGAGAGTTCCAGAGACAAACAGACAGGTGCATGATCCGAGATGCCTCGGAGAAGGATCTCCGCCCCCTTTATTAGACGTAAAAGTGGTGTAGATGCAAATGCCATGTCAATACGAGACAAAGCCCGATATGAGGCAGAGTGACACGTAAAGGCCCGCTGAGTCGGATGGAGGAACTGCCACACCTCCTTCAGGGCAAATGTATCAGCCCAGCGGGAGAGGTCCGGGGAGTCCCGCCCCGCGGCATGCAGTCTATCCAGGCCCGGGCACAGCACCAGATTGAAGTCCCCCAGCAGTAAAATATTAGGAGTATCAAATTGTAAAAGAGTCTCCATGAGTGAGTAGAGCAGTTGGACCGAGGCGGGAGGAGGCAGATAAAGCCCCACCAGGACCAAGGGTACATCATGAATTTTAGCATAGATCAGCACATACCTACCCCGGGGTCTGTTTTAACATCAAGAGCATGAAAAGGGAGGGATTTACGCACCAACACATTAACCCCCCTAGCATAGGAGGAGTAGGACGCATGATAGTGGGGTCCCACCCAGGGTCTCCTAAGACTACGAAGGCGGGAGCCTTGCAAGTGTGTCTCCTGGAGGACACAAATGTGAGGATTATGCTGCTGTAGGAATTTAAACACCAATGACCGTTTGACGGTCGCATTAAGCCCCCTGAAATTCCATGAAATAACTTTCAACAGTGTCATAATAGAACCATAGTAACAGTAAAGTAGAAAGGGCACCGACCCTGTGGAGCCCCCACAGCAGAGAGAGAAAATCCCCACTGCGCGGGCCCCCCGCAGACGGCAAACACTAGAAAATCAGGCAATATATGCAACAATAGAGCATTCCCCTCTTCCCCATGGCAGGTTCAGCAACAAAGCACTTCCAAAACAGTAACTTAACAAAAAAAACTGAAAAAAACATAACCCCAACAGAAATGTCATAGACATTAACAACCCCCCACCCCGCTCCACCACCCCAAACCTTGGTGAACATGGATCCCCAAACTGTGCCACTGCATTTCCAACGGGAGGGGCGACCACCATCTGAGATCTTCCCGAAGGAGCAGCGGTCCATGCAGCAGAGATGCTGAAACAGATTAGGATGGTTAGGCAAACATGCATCAACTAGCAAAAAACTGGGGGAGCAGACCCTGAACATGTATATCTAAAGCCGGTGCAGCTATGGACCAAGCAACATGTATATTAAAAAAGAATAGCGCAACCATGCAAAAGAAATGACTATCAAATATGGAGACCATCCATAAATAAAAATGGGGATTTAGTTCCACCATATGGCCATATCGTGCTCAAGCCCACCACTGCGTCAAAGTACCCCATTATCGGTGGGTCCTACACTATCCATAAAAAAGGGGTGAATCCAGCCTCTCTTACCCTTGGAGACAACGCTCCTTGCTGGGAAGGTGTGCTAATGCACTGCAGGGGACTCCTCCTATATCTACTTGATAGAGGACACCAATAGAGTACAGGTGTGTGTGGGGGATGGGATGCTCAACCTCATAAGTCTGGTCAGACCGAAACATGCATCAACTACCTCGCCGACAGTACTTAATGTGTGGCAAATAACCCGTGCCAGCCCCGACCCCCAAGCCCACGCAGGCAGAGGTCAGGAGCCTGAAGCATTGAGTATGTCCTTCCCCCTGCGGTGGGCCACCAGGCAGAGGGAAGAGAGTTCCAGGAAAGGCACTCCTAGGGTATCCAGCAGGTAAGAAGTAAAAAAGCTCAGTAACCAAATATCAAAATGGCCATGTGGCAAGGCACAGCCAGTTTCAGGCAAAACAGTCTCCTGGAAAACCAGGGGCACCAACTTGGTAAGCCCAGGGAAGCACGCACACCACACAACATGTGCAGGCGGAGTATCCCTGGAGCCGGGACAACAGGTCATCCATTTATAGAGGAAAAATAAAGGTCTCCATGAGGAGCAAGGATGGGTCATCAGCGCTGTGGTGGCAGGGCATCCATCCAGGCAGAGACATCCGAAGGGGATACAAAGAAGCGCACCGACTCACCATCCTGGACCCTGAGTCTGGCGGGAAACAGCACACTATATTTAATGCCCCGAGTACACAGGGCCGCCTTAACAGAATCAAACTATTTCCGGAGCTTCTGTGTCTCAACTGAATAGTCAGGGAATATCAGCAATTTAGCATTCTGGTATGATAGGGCCCCTTTCAATCTAGCAGGTCTCAGCACCTCATCCCCGTCTCTGAAGTTCAGGAAGCGAAGGATCAGTGTGCGGGGGGGGGGGGGGGCCCAGGAGGGCCCGGCTTCAGTGGGACACAATGAGCCCTCTCCACAGTGTAGAAGGGGGAGAAGCGGGCGTCAGGCAGTATAGAACGGAGTAATTCCTCCACAAACGGCGTAGGACTGGTGCCCTCCACCCCCTCTGCCAACCCCACGATGCGGAGGTTGTTGCGCCTGTTACGATTCTCCGCATCCTCAGCGTTGTGCTCCAGTGCCCGGACCTTAGTCTGGAGGGATCGTATAGCCCCAGTGTGATCTGAGACTAGGTCCTCGGTATAGCCCAACCGGTGCTCAGCATCGGACAAGCGGGATCGAAGCTTGTCCACATCCTGGCGAAGAAGCCCCACGTCCAGCTGCCCTGTGAGGTAAGGGTCGATTGGCAGGTGGCAATAGCCGCCATCACATCCTCCAGGCCTAATTGTGGGGAGGAAGATGGAGGCCTAGAGTCAGTTTGGGACGCCATGTTGGAGCAGGAATGTGGCCGGCCCGCCACGAGGCCTGGGGCGCTCGGGAAGATTATTCTATGATGGCCGGGAATTTTAGTTCCTTACCCCTCCCTTTATGGCCCGCAGATCGGCGGCGCATGGAAGACGAACCAGGGTGAGTCTGGCAGCTGAAGGAGCGTTGTAGTTGGGAGAGTTTACAGAAAGATCAGCAGAGCTCCGGCAAGTGCGTCCGCTCAGGTCTCTATCTTGGCCACGCCCCCCTGCTGCTGAATATCTTTGACGATATCATTCCAACCTCTGCCTCTACTGTGGTGATGCTGGTCACTATATACAGACCTGTCCAGTGAAACCTTGCAAGTCCTCCACTAACTGGATCCATACGATGCATCCACCCGGCACTAATCAAATGCACATCACCTTCCTATGTCACCTGAGGCTTGCTGAAAATACTGTTTCTGTTCCTGCAATCATAGACTTTGGTGCCTGCAGCAGCTTTGTGGACTCTACTTTTGCAGCCCAACACAATCTTCCCCTCTGGGTCAAGAAACAAGGGTTTTTTGTTCATCTGGCTGATGGTTCCTGTATCAAGCCTGGCCCAGTGACACAAGAGACTGCTCTAATCCTCTGTCATTTCTCCTCCAGTCATCAAGAATTCCTACACCTAGACGTCATAACATCGTTCTTGTTCCCCATCATTCTTGGTATGCCCTAGCTGAAGGTACATAACCCCAGCATTAATTGGCTTATGGGTAAGATTTTCTTTTCTTCTGCATACTGCCAGGCACATTGTGTTCTGAAGGAATCTCATATAGTCACTCCTCTCCTTGGTATTGATTGTGATTCTGAAGTGTTGAAACTAGTCCCCAAAGTTTATAATGAATATTTGGATGTATTTAATAAGAAGAGCGCTGATACTCTTCCTCCCCGTTGGACTAACGATCACTCCATAGAACTGCTGCCAGGGGCTGAGATACCATTTTGCCAAATCTACCCCCTCTCTGAACTAAAATTAGAAGCCCTCCATAATTACATTAATGAAAGCTTGGAAAAAGGATTAATCCGACCCTCCACGTCACCTGCAGGAGCTGGCATCTTCTTTGTTAAAAAGAAAGATCATACCCTTAGGCCCTGCGTGGACTATTGCGATCTCAACAAAATAACTGTCAAGAATCGCTATCCTCTTCCTTTAATTCCCAAACTATTCCAGAGGTAACAAGGGGCGCATGTTCTCTAAACTAGATTTGAGGGGTGAGTACAATCTAGTCAGAATTCGTGAAGGAGACGAATGGAAGACAGCATTCCGAACATGCTTTGGACATTTTGAATATCTAGTCATGCTGTTTGGTCTTTGTAATGCCCAGCCACGTTCCAACACCTTGTCAATTACATATTTTAGGATTATCTTGATTTGTTTATCATCGTATACTTGGATGACATCCTAATATTTTTCAGTTCACTAGACCTACACAGAAGCCATATGAAAAAAGTACTGGACAGACTTCGCCAACACCATCTCTATGAGAAAGCTGAGAAGAGTTTGAAAGACAGACCATTAAATTCCTGGGACTCATCATTTCTGAAGATGGCATTGTTTTGGACCCGCAAAAGACAACTGCTGTATTAGGATTGCCTGCTCTGGAGGATAAGAAAGCAGTACATCGCTTTGTGGGGTTTGCTAACTTATATAGGAAATTTATAAAGAACTTTCCCGATATCATAGCTCCAATTACACAGTTGACCAAGCAGCATACCCCATTCAAGTGGACCCCAGAGGCTTAAGCTGCATTTGAACAATTAAGGACTCTAGTTACCTCTGCTCCTATTTTGAAGCACCCAGATCCTGCTTTAGCCTATGTACATGAAGTGGACGCTTCTGAAAGTGCCTTCGGGGCTATATTATCCCAACTACAAGGGGCCAAATCAAATCTCTTCTCCACCCTATTGCCTTTTTTCGAGAAAATTAAGTTCTTCAGAAAGAATGATGACGTGGGGGATCGAGAACTGTTAGCCAATAAAGCTGCCCTTAAGAAATGGTGCTACCTACTGCAAGGAGCTGCACACCCTCTCCTTATTTTTACAAACCATAAGAATCAGGAGTATTTAAGAATGGCAAGAAAACTAAGACCTCAACAGGCCAGATGGGAACTTTTCTTTTCCTGTTTTGTGTTCCATATAACTTTTCGCCTGGGTTCCAAGAATTGCAAACGCATGTTTCCTGAACTAGTTCTACCTTCTGAACTTGACACTATTTTGCCAGCTAAGGATTTCCTGCTTCTGCAAGCAGACTTGATATCACAAGTCAAGGAGGCGGTTGCCAACCACCCACCTCCTCTGGATTTGCATCCTCAGCGGAGGGATGAACTCAATTTCCACAAAGAACGAATTTTCATTCCTGAACAATGTAGGGTTCCCATTCTTAAAAGGTGTCATGACCATCCTCTGGCTGGACACTTTGGAATTCACAAGACCGTGGACTTGGTCTCCCGTTCTTTTTGGTGGCCAGATTTGTTAAAAGACTGTAAAGACTATGTCAGATCCTGCTCTGTTTGCCTCAGAAACAAATCTAATCAGGCCAAGACTTGGGGCCTGTTGGAATCTCTCCCAGTACCTGAAAAGCAGTAGAGTATGATTTCAATGGATTCTATTGTGGAACTTCCCCCCTCTGAAGGCTTCACCATTACCTCTGTCTTAGTTGACCGTCTATCAAAGATGGCACACTTCATACCTTTGAAAAGATCCCCCCTCTGCCACTGAAACTGCTTCCGGATTCATCAAGGAAATTGTGAGGCTACATGGCATCCCAGCCAATATTGTTTCAGATCGTGGGGTTCAGTTCACCTCCAAGTTCTGGAAGGCTCTGTGTGAAGCACTGAATATTGAACTTCATTTGTCATCAGTCTACCACCCGCAAACGAATGGACAGACCGAGAGGACAAAGCAAACTCTCGAACAATATTTGAGGTGCTTTTTGTCTTTCTTGGAAGATGGCTGGGTGTTCCTCCTTCCTTTGGCAAAATTTGCAGGTGGCATTGCTATGGACCCACGAAAGGTAACTGCTGTATTGGAATAGCCTACACCGGAGGATAAGAAAGCAGTACAGCGCTTTGTGGGGTTTGCTAACTTCTATAGAAAGTTTATAAAGAACTTTTCAGGTATTATAGATCCAAATCACACAGTTGACCAAGCAGCATACCCCATTCAAGTGGACCCCAGAGGCTCAAGCCGCATTTGAACAATTAAAGACTCTATTTACCTCTGTTCCTATTTTGAAGCACCCAGTTCCTGCTTTAGCCTATGTACTTAAAGTGGACATTTAAAAGGGCACAGATAGCGATAAGGTGAGAATAAAAAAAAGTGCAGATAGATAGATAGATAGATAGATAGATAGATAGATAGATAGATAGATAGATAGATAGATAGATAATATAAAAAATGTAATCATATCAATATATTAAGAAAAGCCAAAAAAAATAAATATATATATATCTATATATATATATATATATATATATATATATATATATATATATATATATATATCTATAAATGTAAATGATAATATATCCCATTTGTGGAAAAACACTAATTATAAATAATGTCTATAAACAATTCATATATAATATCTGAAAGATAAACAATAAATTGATTTATTACAGGTATTTATATAGTACCATCAAAGTGAAACCCACATAGGCACAAACAAATTCCACAGAGTGCCATGGTAGAAATTAAAACCAACCTCCCTAATACAGTAAGGCAGAATACAGAATACAGAGTGCTCTCCACTTAGCCACTGTGCTGCATATATATATATATATATATATATATATATATACACGCACACACATACATACATACACACACAGATATCTATAAAAATGCATACAATTCATAACATTAACAAGTATCTTAGTATGCAGGAACAGAGGCGGCTCTAGGCTTTGTGAGGCCTTAGGCAAAATTTAGACATGACGCCCTACTCATTCCCGCCCCTAAATGGAAAAAATGAAAGCGATAAAAATTAACTGTATAGATTGCTTATATTAAGAGCCTTAAAGTGTTACTAAACCCACAACAGTAAAATCAGTCTGTATACTGTATGGAGTAAAGCATGCTTGTTATTCTCACAGTGGAACCTAAGAGGTTAATCCACTGCATTGTGTATAAAGGCTGTTTGATTCTGTCTCTCTGATCCTCCTCTTCTTCCACTGACTCCAATCCATCTCCTGATAGAACAGAGCATTAAGGGACAAGCTGCACATGCTCGGTTTGGTGTGTATTGCTAGAGGTTTTTTTTTCGTTCTTGGGAGAGTGCATGTGATCAGCACAGGGCCAATCAGCACTGTCGAGACAGAGGGCCAGGGGTCCTGCAGCCTGATATGACAATCAGGGGAAAATGAAATCTCCTCCTACAAGCTTTAACCAGACTCTGATACAAGTAACCAGACTGCTCTAACTGCTGATGAGAAAAGGTATTTAGCAGGATGAGGAAGTGGTACTGAGGTGGTGAAGCGGTTGCACATCAAAGGTTTTAATAAGGAAACTTGAAATACACATGTTAGAAGGAAGGTCTAATGCATGTGCCTTTTGGTTGATACAAAAAGGCCCAATATACCGCAGTGCCAGTTATATTTAGAGAACACTGAGTAGGAGGTTACGAGATGACAGCTAAACCCTCTCCCCAACCTGATAGGAAGGCGCAGGTAGGTGTTGGTGGTCAGCATGGAGTCAGTACCTATCACTGGCACATCGCAAGGACTCTTGGATCTGCACCCAAGTGGAATAGAGATCACGGAGAACCTCCTCTAATGCAGGAGTTCTTTGAGAAACAAATGTGTCAGGCAACATAGATGGCCGGAAATCATAATTCGCCATAAACTGAGGCAATTGGGAAGCGACATTGACGGCACTATTCTGAATTCCGCCCAAGGTAAGAGGTCTGACCAGTTATTTTGGTGGTCAGAAATACAGCAACATAGGAACTGCTCCAAGGTTTGGTTGGTTCGCTCTGAGGCCCAATTGGACTGTGGGTGATACATCGAGGAAAAAGAATGCTGAATCCCCAACCGTGCACAAAAGGCTCACCAAAACATGGACACAAACTGGCTACCCCTGTCCAAGATGAAAACCTTGGGTAGCCCATGTAAACAAAAGATCTCCCGAGCGAAAATGGATGCCACAGAAAAAAAGGTGTATCTTTGCGCTATGGTGGGGCGGCAGCTAACACAGATAAGTAATATACCAAACATATAAATAATCCTAAGAAAAATTGTGTAGCACCAAAAGTAAATGAACAACAATGAAATATGAATACTGTGTTATAAATGGACAACACATTGAAATAAAGTCCAAAAAAAGTGCTAAAGTGAAAAAAAAAAAAAATTATATATATATATATATATATATATATATATATAGATATATATATATATATATATATATATATATATATATATATATATATGTGTGTGTGTGTGTGTGTGTGTGTGTGTGTGTGTGTGTGTGTGTGTGTGTGTGTGTATGTATGTATGTATATATATATATATATATATATATATATATATATATATATATACACACACATACAGTATCTCACAAAATTATTACGAATTGTCATTCGTTTTTTTGCTGGCTGCAGGTTATCATTGTTAGAGTGGTATACTTTTTTACACACACACATATATATATATATATATATATATATATATATATATATATATATATACACACACACAGTATCTCACAGAAGTGAGTACACCCCTCACATTTTTGTATATATTTTATTATATCTTTTCATATGACAACACTGAAGAAATTACACTTTGCTACAATGTAAAGTAGTGAGTGTATAGCTTGTATAACAGTGTAACTTTGCTGTCCCCTCAAAATAACTCAACACACAACCATCAATGTCTAAACCGCTGGCAACAAAAGTGAGTACCTTAAGTCAAAATGTCCAAATTGGGCCCAAATGTCTATATTTTATGTGCCCACCATTATTTCCCAGGACTGCCTTAACCCTCTTGGGCATGGAGTTCCCCAGAGCTTCACAGGTTGCCACTGGAGTCCTCTTCTACTCTGGTGGATGTTAGAGACCTTGCGCTCTTCCACCTTCTGTTTGAGGATGCCTCACAGATGCTCAATAGGGTTTAGGTCTGGAGACATGCTTGGCCAGTCCATCACCTTTACCCTCAGCTTCTTTAGCAATGCAGTGGTTGTCTTGGAGGTGTGTTTGGGGTCGTTATCATGTTGGAATACTGCCCTGCGGCCAGTCTCTGAAGGTAAGGGATCATGCTCTGCTTCAGTATGTCACAGTACATGTTGGCATTCATGGTTCCCTCAGTGAACTGTAGCTCCCCAGTGCCAGCAGCACTCATGCAGCCCCAGACCATGACACTCCCACCACCATGCTTGACTGTGGGCAAGACACACTCCTCGCCTGCTTGTCACCATACACGCTTGACACATTCTGAACTAAATATACGTTTATCTTGGTCTCATCAGACCACAGCACATGGTTCCAGTAATCCATGTCCTGAGTCTGCTTGTCTTTAGCAAACTGTTTGCAGGCTTTAGAAGAGGCTTCCTTCTGGGAAGACAGCCATGCAGACCAATTTGAAGCAGTGTGTGGCATATGATCTGAGCACTGACAGGCTGACCCCCACCCCTTCAACCTCTGCAGCAATGCTGGCAGCACTCATACGTCTATTTCCCAAAGACAACCTCTGGATATGATGCTGCGCACTTGCACTCAACCTCTTTGGTCGACCATGGCAAAGCCTGTTAGACGTGGAACCTGTCCTGTTAAACCGCTGTATGGCCACCAAGCTGCAGTTCAGTTTCAGGGTCTTGGCAGTCGGAGGACGGAGCCGTGCTCGCTTCCAGCCGTGCTGCAATCACCTGCACTCATCATCCAGAAAGATTACCGATTGTTTTATGCTCCTGGTCTGCTGACATCAAGGCCTTGTCCGAGAGCAACGAGATCAGGAAGCCCACCTTGGACCTATCAGAAGGAAATGCCTGAGGAACCATCTCATAATAAATGCCTACTTGCTTTAGGAAGCCATGACACTGACTTGGTTCACCCCCATATCGCTGTGGAAGGGAGGCTGAACCAGTCATCCTTCTGGTAACAGTGACTTCAGCTGCAACTGCAGAAGCAGGAGCAGCAATAGGAGCAGCAGCAGGAGCAACAGAAGGAACCACCGGCCTAGCAGCACCAGGAGAAAAGTGTGTTGTGCATGCAAGCAACGTCTGCAACACTTGAGCGAACTGACCCAAAAGGTGATCTTGTTGATCGAGCCTGGTAACCAGCTTGGAGAGTGTGGGAGTACCTGCATCGTCAGGATTCATAGCCCTTGCGTACTATCATGGTGCCAGGAAACCAGACCAAACAGAGAGGTAAAATAGGGCAGTTTATTGGAGCAAACAACAATAAACGCACAGCAAGAGAAAGGAGCGAGATAAGGAACAGCCAGCGTCAAGTCCAGAAGCAGGTAGTAATCCAAGCTGGTGTCAAGTCCAGAAGTGGGTAGTCTGCCGATGCCGGGTCGTCTGCAGATGCGGGGTCAAAAGACAGGAGAGTCGTCAGCCAAGCCTAGTCAGACACGGAGGAACAGAAGACTGCTAGCAGTGATGCACCTTGGCACACAAATGCAAGGGCAAGGACTGCAACCCATCAGGTGGATGATATAGTCAGGTGTGTAGCATCATCACTGTGTGACACCCAAGCAGCAGACAAGTGATGATGCAATCAAAGTTTATAAGAGGCAGCAGTCTGCACATGTCCAAGATGGCTGCCAACAGACGTTCAAGATAAGACCTTGACAGGTGGCTGAGAGGCCCCTGTGAGCCTGAGGCCTTAGATCAGTGGTCCTCAACTCCGGTCCTCAGGGCCCACTAACAGGCCAGATTTTAGGTATTACCTTGGGGAGATGCAGACTAGAATACTGCATTTACTGAGCTGCAAATATATCACCTGGGATGTATTTCAGTTATCTTACAAACTTGGCCTGTTAGTGGGCCCTGAGGACCAGGGTTGAGGACCAAGGCCTTAGATGACTGCCTAATTTGCCTTACAGAGCCGCCTCTGGAACTAATAAGAATCAATATCAGTCTACTACCCATAGGGATCTTCTGAATCAGATATAACATAACGCTGTCACCTGTATAATTAACGGACCAAAAAAATAAAAGTTTGTTGTTAAAATTTACACACGTTGAGGGCCCATTCACACAGGATACGACGGGATGCATTTTTGACCGTGCTCCAACTGCATAGACAAAATCCGAAATCAAGGTTATTTTATAGTTCACACAATTGCTGTACTGTGAAAACAAGCTGCATTTTTCTGCACTCCAAATGCACAGAAATGCACGAAAATGCACTGAAACGCACTGTGGGGCACATAAAAGCCCATAGAAGAAAGGAGACAGAAGTGACCTCAAAGGAAATGCAAGCTTAATAAAAATGCACTGCAAATGCATGCACATGTGCATAAAAAGTACACATCACATGTGCATCACTGCGCATAAAAAACCGCACAATAAATGCACAGTTTCTGCTGTGAATGGGCCCTGAAACTTCAACACAGCAAATTCTGCTTAGTTTCCGGGAGTTGCTACACTTTGCTCCCTGAGTCCCTGTACTGTTTATTAAATTTGATTTCCAGCTAAAGCATTTGTTTATTTTAAACATGCATAGAATCTCTGTTAGTTTTTTGATTTCCCTCTGCATGCTGGGCAAGGGCATGAGCTGGACAGAAGTAATAGGAAATCCTGAAAATGACAACAAACCACCTTTTTTATTTTGTAGAATGAGAAAAGATTACAAAGTTTTTCTGTTTTTTTTTTTGCCCTCTGTGTATTTAGGGTATGACTTTCTCCACACTAGTCCAAATCCTTTATTGAAATACACATACTACAGCTTGGGTTCTCTGACACCACTTCAAGGGCCTCTTCAGTTCAACAAGCTCTCTCCCTCAGACCTTTCTGGTAATTTGCAGATAAGATAGTGATCCTCTGTGCCTAGTCACTTGAAGCACATGTACCATGACCACGTCCTTACAGAGAAGTCTCCACAGCAGCACGACGAACAGACACTTTGGGGTTACCCCAATCATTGCTGAGCTGATTTAGTACTCCAGGTTATATCCTGAGTATTGAGAAACAGTACACCAATTAAAGCAAAGCTAAACTTACCTTTGCGTTGAGGCCCCTTTCACACTTATACAACTTGTCACGCAACTTTGGACATCAGAGTTGCACGATATGTCATTCTCCATGTTTTCCAATGATAACCATTCATATATGCGCAACTTAAAGTTGCAGCAACTTCAAAGTAGTACAATCACTACTTTGGTCTGACTTTCATGCAACTTGAGGGCCATAGACTTCAATGTTAACCCTCAGAAGTTGCATGAAAGTCACACCTAAATGTTATACAATGCAACTTGTGTGCAACAGTTATCTGTTAAACTGGTCAAGCCAAAGTTGTATCCAAGTTGTACCCATCCAAAGTTGCATCAAAGTTGCACTCGAGTCGGCGCAACTTTGGAGTCGTACAAGTGTGAAAGGAGCCTAATGGTCTCGTCCATCTTCTTCTGGGAACCGGTCTTTGGCTATCTTCGTTTGCAAGCACGGGACATGTGCAGGAGTCAGTCATCCTGGGACACAGGGACTGTGCCAGCAATGTAAGCTAAGCTCATTTTAAATCCCGGAGAATGCTGCAAGCTCGAAAGTAGGCACATTGCATGTCTCTTCTGCAATAAAGAGCCTGCCTACTCAAAGTTCGTGACTGTGGAAAGTTAGTTCTGCGTTAACCTCATGATAAGGTGGTACAAAATAGGAGGTTAGCGCTTCTGTCTGGCAGCGCTAAGGTTGTCAGTTTGAATCCAAACAACGGCACTACCTGCTTGGAGTTTGCATGTTCTTCTGGTGCCTGTGTGGGCTTCCTCCAGGTACTCCGGTTTCCTCCTACACTTCAAAGACATGCTGGTAGGTTTGTTGGCTTCTGTCTAAATTGGCCCTAGTGGCTCCTTGAGGGCAGGGACTGATGTGAATGTACAATATATATGTAAAGCACTTCGTAAATTGATGGTGCTATATAAGTACCTGCAATAAACAGATAAAAGGAACAGAAAAGCCCACCTCTAAAGTACTGTGAGATACAGGATTGTCTCTTTATAAACAGAAAGTCTTTACACATCCGCACAAAGCCCAAAACAAGGCACTCAGTCTCTGCTTTTAGATAAGCAGACGGAGTCCATCAAATCATTCCTTTTAGGCTAGGTTCACACTTGCCCATGCTGTGGAAAGTAATCTGCAGTGGTTTGCTTTTCAGAGTGCGGCTAAGCATGCCTGTTTTGTCTGCAGGGCAGTTTACCCACTTGTACCCGTACATCGCTGGACTTTGGGTGGTTATACCGGGATGATGACTGCAGACGCAAGTATCACCCTAGTACCGTTTTTTTAGAGCCAGCATTCGGCTCTCTTGTAACATCAATCCTAGCAGCTAACTAGTCACTGGATTGCTTTTCTAAACAGCAGGAGGGAATTCCCTCCCCACCACCTCCTGTGGCTTGCTCTGGCTCTCCCATTCCACCAGGAGACCTGATTCACCAGCCCGATGCTTCGGGGATCGACTTTGATCCGCTTTCCACTATGGTAACACATAAGCGATGACCTGACAACATGTAACAATCCTACAGGCTCACCTGAGTCAGAGGACTGCTGGCCAGAGGTAGGAGTGAAGCCCAGTGGCAAGGACCGCAGGCCGGTAGTAGGTGCAGGAAGTCTGGCAGAGGCGTGGTCAGACAATCCGGGTTGGCTATGGTGGTAGCAGTGCTGGATACCGGATGGACACCAGGTAGTACTCTGATGAGGACACGGGTTCACCTGAGGTGCGGAAACGAAGTGCTAGCTGGTTTTCACTAGAGCCCCTGGTGGTGGGGATAGACTGCGCTGCAAGCTAACACCAGGACGCGGTCCCCAGGATCACCCAGCCAGGCAGAGTGCAGGTTCTGTCCGGATGTGGAGAAGCAGACAAGGGACAACCAGAGAGAAGTCAGACGAGCCAAAGGTCGGGGCGGGCAGCAGTAAGCGTGGTCAGACAATCCGGATCGGCAACGGAGGTAGCAGTTCAGTAGGTAGGGACAAAGCAGAAGAGTAGTCGATAGTCAATTCCTGGTCAGCAGTGGATTTGTGGTAGTAGATAAGAGCAGCAGATGAGGAGACGCTTGATCAAGGCTCAGGAGCTCAATAATCAGCAAGCTTGAGTGCAAGGGGCTGGACTTATATAGGGAAGTACCAGGTGTGGGGAATCAAGGGTGATGAGCAAGGCTTGGCAAGACTAAGGTTGAAATAATAGGCTTCAGGAAAGAATGTCCAGAGAGGACGGTAGCCTAGTAAGCAGGGCTACCGCCTGGGATGTGGCTGGTCACGGGTTCGAATCCTGACAGTACTCCCCCCCTTCCAAGGTGACCTCCGGGCACCGCAGGGGCAGGCTTACCGGGGTGCCGTTAGTGGAACTCTTTTACCAGTCTGGGCGCGTGGACGTTTTCTTCTGGTTCCCAGGAGTTATCCTCGGGAGGGTAGCCCTCCTACCCAATTAGATATTGTAGTCTTCCCCGGTGGATCCTGGAGTCGAGGATGTTTGCGACAGTGTATTCTTCTTCACCCTGTACCCTCACGGGTGGTGGAGGGGGAGAGTGGCGGCCTGTGAAGGTGTTCTCCACGTATGGCTTGAGGAGGGAGCAATAGAAGACAGGGTGCACCCAGGGCTATTGCCTGGGATGTGCGGGCTGGTCACGGGTTCGAATCCCGACAGTAGGAGCAAGGCAAGGGGTACAGGATAGATCAGGGTATGGATCAGTGTGGTGGCAGCTTGTCTGCGTTTTTCTTGTCACAGACATCCTGCAACTCGCGGTATTGAGGGGTAGCAGATCCTTGACGGATAGTTCAGAGATGGTGGTGTCTTCGGGTGGAAGGACGGGTTTGTGGGAGCAATTTAGCGAGCAGAACTTGGACAGGAACCGTATGCAGCGGGTTTCCCAGTCCACTGAGGGGTTGTGGGTGGCCAACCATGGGATGCCCAAGATCACCGGGAACTTCGGGGAGGCGATCAGCGAGAAGTGGATCTTCTCGTGGTAATCAGGTTCTATAAGGAGTTGTAGTTCGATGGTCTCGTGAGTTGCCGGCCCCGAGGAGAGTGGGGATCCATCGACGGTTTCCAGGTCAACAGGGGCTGCCTTGATTGTCAGTGGAATATTCTTTTCGCGAGCGAAGGTTAGGTCCATGAAGTTGCCTCCCGCCCCGAAGTCTAACAATCAGCTCCTGGACAACCTAAACAACTTCATCACTGTTCACTGTAATAAATCTCACTTTAAGGTTATCTATATTGTTTGGTATCCGTTTAGATGTGTAGCTACATGTGTCTGGTCTCCCTAGCTGCTGCTGAACCCTGACACATCAATTCTGGTTTACCCGGATTTCAACTGCGCTGTTTTTAAAAAATCAAAAGCTTTCAAAAACACAGATCTTGGTATTTTTAATGCTCTTAAGGGCAGAGGAGGGATCTGGGATCTTATAGACCCCCGATATCTCCATAAAGTGTACCTGTCACGTGCCTATTGCTGTCACAAGGGATGTTTACATTGTTTGTGACAGCAATAAAAGTGATCAACAAAAAAAAATGTAAAGCAACAGTGTAAAAATATAAAAAAAAAAAATAAATGATTAATTAAGAGGAAAGTACCTCCATCCCACGGGCTTGTGTGCAAAGGCGAAAGCACGCAAACAGCGATCGTCCCACACATGTGAGGTATCACCACGAACGTCAGATCATGGGCAGCAATTCTAGCATCACACCTTCATGTAGATTTAAAGTAGTAACTTGTAAGGGCTTTTAAAACTTTGCCTATGGATAGTAAAATATATGCCGTTTGTCGCCGTTACACAGGTGTGCGCAATTTTAAAGCGTGACATGTTTGGTATCTATTTACTCAGCGTATTATCATCTTTTATATTTTACAAAAAAAAATGGGTTCAAATTGCATAAAATTCAAAAACAGTGTATTTTTTCCCAAAAAACTGCATTTGAGAAAGTGCTGCGCAAATACATTTGACATAAAAAATGGCAAAAAAAAAAAAATTTCAAAACCCACCAATTTATTCTTTAGGGCAGAAGTAAACTGTGTGCCAGTAAGTATTTAAACACTTAAAAGTACCTTAATCCTAAGATCATTGTATAGGAAAATTTAATTTGGAGGCTGTATGGACAGATAAGCTCTTTGTGAGAGACTTTAAAATTCAGCTACTGATATCACTATGTAATGAATGATCCACTAAAAAGAGACAGGTTTTAGTGCCTTTGTTATGGCATAACATTATTTATGTTTTGCCTGAATGAAGTAACAAAGGGATGTTTTTAGACCATTTATGTGTTGCTGTCCATATGACTACCATTAAAGTCCATACAGCCTCCAAATGTAATTTTTCTATATTTATTCTCTAGGGCTTCTGCTTTAAAAAAATATATAATGTTTGGGGGTTTTAAGTAAGTTTCTAGCAAAAAATACTGATTGTTAAATGCAAACAAAAAGTGCCAGGAAAGGCCTGGTCTGGAAGTGGTTACAATGGGGCTAATGCGTCATATCTGTGAGCTAAGCATATTGCTAGCAGTTGCTGAGTGGCCCCATTGACTTGAATGGCTGAGTATATAGGTGTACTACCTGTCAGTGGCGGCTGGTGAAGTTTTAAAATGGGGGGGGCGCAAGACCCCGCCCTTCCATTTTGACCCCTCCCATTTCTCAGAAGCCCCACCCCTTATAGACGCCACCCATTTTGTCCCCTGTATTTTGCTTGCGTGAACCAATTCTCCCAATATATCACATATTAAGGGGTCCATCAGTACTAGTATATCCCATATTAGGCAACAGGGGCCCTATCATCGGATATACTGTGAGAGACATCCTATTATGGGATACATGGACTGAGAGTGGCACAAACCCCACAGTACAGACCCCCCCAGCACAAACCCCTCAAGCACAAACCCCGCACAAACAACTCAAGCACAAACCCCACAGTACAGGCCCTCTAGCATAAACCCCACAGTACAGGCCCCTAGCACAAACCCCACAGTACATTCCCCCTTCAATATAGTGACCAGTATAAATGCCCCCTTTCAATGTAGTGACCAGCATACTGCGTGCCTCCAATGCAGTGACCACCAGTGTACATGTCCCCAATGCAGAGCTATGCGTGCGTGCCTCCAGTGCAGCCAGTGACCACCAGTATACATGTCCCCAATGCAGAGCTATGCGTGCGTGCCTCCAGTGCAGCCAGTGACCACCAGTATACATGTCCCCAATGCAGAGCTATGCGTGCGTGCCTCCAGTGCAGTGACCACCAGTATACATGTCCCCAATGCAGAGCTGTGCGTGCGTGCCTCCAATGCAGTGACCACCAGCGTACATGTCCCCAATGCAGAGCTATGCGTGCGTGCCTTCAATGCAGTGACCACCAGTGTATATGTCCCCAATGCAGAGCTATGCGTGCATGCCTCCAGTGCAGTGACCACCAGTATACATGTCCCCAATGCAGAGCTATGCGTGCGTGCCTCCAGTGCAGTGACCACCAGTGTACATGTCCCCAATGCAGAGCTATGCGTGCGTGCCTCCAGTGCAGTGACCACCAGTGTACATGTCCCCAATGCAGAGCTATGCGTGCGTGCCTCCAGTGCAGTGACCACCAGTATACATGTCCCCAATGCAGAGCTATGTGTGCGTGCCCGAAAGAGCAGTGCACTTACCTGGAGGCTGGAGCCCTGTGAGTCACGGCGGCTTCTCCCTCTCCTCTTCTCCGGTCTCCACTCCGCTCCGCTCTCTGCAATGCCGGTGCCGCCGTCACTCCCGCCGTGACCGTCCGTCCACCGCGTCCAGTGTCCACTCCAGTCGGTGCGGCAGCGTGACTGACGCACGCGACGTCAGCGGGGTCAGCATGGGGCCATGGGATGTCCTGGATGATGATTGGTCCAGGCTGTAGACTGGACCAATCACAGCCAGGATATCAGGAAAGTGGGGGTGTCCTAGCGCAATGACTTGCGCCCAGGTTACGCCCCCAGAAGGCAGCCAATCGGCGCCTCTTCTGGGTCGTAAACCCCACCCCCCCCATAGCCACCACATAGGCCGGTGTACCAGCGAACACAATTTTTTTTTTCAAAACTTTATTTGTTCTTTTTGTAATTTTTTTTTCTTCTTTTTTTTAGGGGTGGGGGGGGGCGGTGCCCTGGCGCCCCCTATGCACGGGCCGCCACTGCTACCTGTCATTGGATATGATGCAATAGAATTGCTGTGCTGTGAAATATCTCCATCGGGAGAGCACCTCACCAAGTACTTGGTAGCCTGGCTTCAGCTGCTCCTTTACCACTTACCCACCAGCCACTGTAGTTATAGTGCGGCAGGTTGGCTCTGTTACGCGAAAGGACATACATGTTCGTCGTTTCGTGTAGCTGATAGTGGGAGCACGTGCACGCACTGATTGGCTAGAGGGAGAGCCAATCAGGGGGTCGAGCAGTCGCTATGTCTGCGGGGCACCCGCGATCGCTCCCCATGGAGTCAGAACGGCGGTCTGCCGATGTAAACACGGCAGACCGCTGTTCTATCAGTGATGAACACAGGGATTCTGTGTTCCTCCTATTTAGGAACACAGGTCTCTGTGTTCATCCAGTGAATACAACTCCCACACAGTTAGAAAGCACCCCCTAAGTACACATTTAACCTTTTGATTGCCCCTGGTGTTAACCCCTTCCCTGCCAGTGTCATTAGTACAGTAACAGTGCATAATATCACTGGTCCCTCCAAAAGTGTCAGAAATGTCAGTTGGTGCCAGATTTGTCCACCACAATGTCGCAGACCTGCTAAAAATCACTGATCATCACCATTACTAATAAAAAAAATAAAAAAAATAAAAAAAATAAAAATGACAAATCTTTTCCCTTTTTTTGTAGACGCGATAACTTTTGCGCAAACCAATCAATATACACTTATTGGGATTCTTTTTACCAACAATATGTAGCAGAATACATATTGGCCTAAAATGATGAAAAAATAGATTTTTTTTTTTATTATGAATGTTTTATAGTAGAAAGTAAAAAATATTGTTTTTTTTTTTCAGAATTGTCGCCCTTTTTTGTTTATAGTGCAAAAAAAAAAAAAAAATTGCAGAGGTGATCAAATACCAGCAAAAGAAATTTCTATTTGTGAAAAAAAAAAGGACATCAATTTTTTTTGGGTACAAAGTAACGCAGTGCCTTATCGCAAAAAATGTCCTGGTCATTAAGGGGGTAAAACCTTCCGGTCCTTAAGTGGTTAAGGAACGAGGTCCACCTGGCTTCAGTTTAGGTAGACTATAGAGTACCTTGCCCCTGTCAGGAACCTTGTGCCCTGGGGGGATCAGGCTTAGAGGTCCTTCCTCTTTAGAGATTTGCCCATTTCTGTATCCTTATTGCCATAGGTGTGCACCCCAAAGCTCAAACATACACTATATTACCAAAAGTCTTGGGACGCCTGCCTTTACACGCACATGAACTTTAATGGCATCCCAGTCTTAGTCCATAGGCTTCAATTTTGAGTCGGCCCACCCTTTGCAGCTAGAACAGCTTCAACTCTTCTGGGAAGGCTGTCCACAAGGTTTAGGAGTGTGTCTATGGGAATGTTTGACCATTCTTCCAGAAGTGCATCCACTGATGTGGATAAGAAGGCCTGGCATGTAGTCTCCGCTCTAATTCATTCCAAAGGTGTTCTATCGGGTTGAGGTCAGGACTCTGTGCAGGTCAGTCAAGTTCCTCCACCCCAAACTCTCTCATCCATGTCTTTATGTGCCTTGCTTTGTACACTGGTGCGCAGTCATGTTGGAGCAGAGAGGGACCATCCCCAAACTGTTCCCACAAATTTGGGTGCACGAAATTGTCCAAAATATCTTGGTATGCTGATGCCTTAAGAGTTCCCTTCATTGAAATTAAGGGGCAAAGCCCAACCCCTGAAAAACAACCCCACACCATAATCCCTCCTCCATCAAATGATTTGGACCAGTGCACAAAGCAAGGTTCATAAAAACATGGATGAGCGAGTTTGGGGTGGAGGAACTTAAACTGGCCTGCACAGAGTCAAGACCTCAACCCAATAGAACACCTTTGGGATGAATTAGAGCAGGGACTGGGAGCCAGGCCTTCTTGTCAAATATCAGTGCCTGACCTCACAAATGCACTTCTGGAAGAATGGTCAAACATTCCCATAGACACACTCCTAAACCTTGTATACAGCCTTCCCAGAAGAGTTGAAGCTGTTATAGCTGCAAAGGGTGAGCCAACTCAATATTGAACCCTACAGACTAAGATCGGGATGCCATTAAAGTTCATGTGCGTGTAAAGGCAAGCGTCCCAATACTTTTGGTAATATTATGTATTTGTATATGCGTGCATGTGTATATACAGTATACTGACAGTGTCAGCAGAGCAATGGACTGTGTCAGTAGGGCAGAAATTGGTGTCAGTAGAGCAGTGAACAGTGTCAGCAGTTTTTATTTTTTTACAATCTTTTTTAGGAGCCCCGTTAGGGGGCTTTGGTGAAATGTCAGGGGTCTAAACAGGGGGAATCTGCACCACACAGGGTAATTAGGGTGTGCCCAGGCACATCTGGCACACTATCCACACGTTTATGCTTCTTGCACTTTTATTGTGAGCTGGGATTTCATGCTTCACTTTTTGTTTGCTTCGGGGGCTTGTGGGATGTGAACAGCCCCCATTGGATGTAATTTAGACTTCAGGTGGCTAGTAAAACCTGTGAAGGAAGACTTAGCCCCCGTTCACATCAGCGCTATTTGACATGCGATTTGACATGTCAAATCGCATACCAAATCGCAGCCTATTGCTCGCAACGGCACCGTCCCAATTCGTGCGAAGCTGACTTTGTAGTTCCTGCACTTTTTTGGTGACTTTGGGGGGGGGGGGGGATTTCAATAGATATCTGTCCATGAACTCACACAGATGCGTTTCAAATTGCCCCCAAACTTGCACTGAAATGCGGCTTTGAAATTGTGCGAGTTCAGCTGAACTTGCATGATTACAAACCCACATTCAAAGTGAACGAGAGATGACTTGCGGCTTTGAAATTGTGCAACTTCATCTGAACTAGAACTATTTCAAAGCCGCATGTCAGTGCACCTTGGAAGACATCTGTATGGCTTCATGCACAGATGTCTATGCAGGTCGCAGCCAAAATCACCAGGAACTTTTTTTAAACTCTATGCGGCACCGCAAAGTTGGCGTCGTGCTAATTTGAACATGGCCTATGCTGACAATAGGGTGCGACTTGACCTGTGAACGAGGGCTCAGCCATGCATGCATCCGGAAGAGGTGCATAGCACAGATCCAGCCATTATTTCCCAGAGCCAGTATTCCCAATGTCCCTGACGACGTCAAACATATGACGAAATGCGTTAGGTGGGACCAGACGTGACGTCACTACGCTCCTCAGCCGGCTTTTTGTATTGGGAACACTGCAGCCCATTTCTGGATCGTTTCATGCTGTCATGCATATGACAGACATCTCAAGTCTCCCGTAAGTCGGGAGTCTCCCTCATTTCACCCTGCACTCTCGGACAACCGCGAGCGCAGGGCGATATCCCAGCAGGGCTGAGGACGGCAGTGACCAAGGAAAGCTCAGCTGTCATGACTGAGAACGGTGCCACTATTTAGGTCTGGCTCACAGGCGGAGTGATATCAAGTGCACTCCGCCTGTGGGAAGAGGCATACAGGGGAAGCACGGGGCTCTGCTCTCTACTGCAGCCATGTGCTTCCTCTGTATGACCCCTCCTCTCACAGGCAAAGTGCACTTGATATCACTCCGCCTGTGAGCCGGTACTACGGAGGAAATAGCAGCTCCATTCTCACAGTCTTGACAGCTGAGCTTTGACACTGCCGCCCCCAGCCCTGCCGGGATATCCACAGTATACCACAGAGACAGGCACCACAGAGCCCAGCACCACAGAGACTGGCAGCACAGAGCTCAGCACCACCAAGACTGGCACCACAGAGCCCAGCATAGCACAGAGCCCAGCACCACAGAGACCGGCACCACAGAGCCCAGCATACAACAGAGACCGACACCATAGAGCCCAGCACCACAGAGCCCAGCATACCACAGAGCCCAGCACCACAGAGACCAGCACCACAGAGACCAGCACCACAGAGACCGGCACCACAGAGACCGGCACCACAGAGCCCAGCACCACAGAGCCCAGCACCACAGAGCCCAGCATACCACAGAGCCCAGCATACCACAGAGCCCAGCATACCACAGAGCCCAGCACCACAGAGACCGGCACCACAGAGCCTAGCATACCACAGAGCCCAGCATACCACAGAGCCCAGCATACCACAGAGCCCAGCATAACACAGAGCCCCGCACCACAGAGCCCAGCATACCACAGAGCCCAGCACCACAGAGCCCAGCATACCACAGAGCCCAGTATACCACAGAGAACGATACCACAGATATCACAGAGCCCAGCATACCACAGAGCCTGGCACCACAGAGCCCAGCATACCACAGAGCCCAGCATACCACAGAGCCCAGCATACCACAGAGCCCGGCACCACAGAGCCCAGCATACCACAGAGCCCAGTATACCACAGAGACCGATACCACAGATATCACAGAGCCTGGCACCACAGAGCCCAGCATACCACAGAGCCCGGCACCACAGAGCCCAGCATACCACAGAGCCCAGCACCACAGAGACCAGCATACCACAGAGCCCAGCATACCACAGAGCCCAGCATACCACAGAGCCCAGCATACCACAGAGCCCAGCATACCACAGAGATCAGCATACCACAGAGATCAGCATACCACAGAGCCCAGCATACCACAGAGACCGACACCACAGAGACAAGCATACCACAGAGACCAGCATACCACAGAGCCCGGCACCACAGAGCCCAGCATACCACAGAGCCCAGCACCACAGAGCCCAGCACCACAGAGCCCGGCACCACAGAGCCCGGCACCACAGAGCCCGGCACCACAGAGCCTAGCATACCACAGAGCCCAGCATAACACAGAGCCCAGCACCACAGAGCCCAGCATACCACAGAGCCCAGCATAACACAGAGCCCCGCACCACAGAGCCCAGCATACCACAGAGCCCAGCACCACAGAGCCCAGCATACCACAGAGCACGGCACCACAGAGCACGGCACCACAGAGCCCGGAACCACAGAGCCCAGTATACCACAGAGACCGATACCACAGATATCACAGAGCCCAGCATACCACAGAGCCTGGCACCTCAGAGCCCAGCATACCACAGAGCCCAGTATACCACAGAGACCGATACCACAGATATCACAGAGCCTGGCACCACAGAGCCAAGCATACCACAGAGCCCGGCACCACAGAGCCCAGCATACCACAGAGACCGGCACCACAGAGCCCAGCATACCACAGAGCCTGGCACCACAGAGCCCAGCATACCACAGAGCCCAGTATACCACAGAGACAGATACCACAGATATCACAGAGCCCAGCATACCACAGAGCCTGGCACCACAGAGCCCAGCATACCACAGAGACCGGCACCACAGAGCCCAGCATACCACAGAGACCAGCACCACAGAGATCAGCACCACAGAGACCAGCATACCACAGAGACCAGCACCACAGAGACCAGCACCACAGAGACCAGCATACCACATAGACCGATACCCCAGATACAACAGAGACCAGCATAGTCTGCAAAATAAGTAGAAAAGGTCTGTGCATTAGTGTGTGTAAATTGTTGCAATATGTTTTTTAATACCTAGCTCAGTTTTGTCATAATAAAATGTCATGTCCTTCTTCATACATGTATGAATTAGGACATGACATTTTCTGGCTGCCTAAGTCACATGTGCTAGGGGTGCAACTATTCCCCAGCACATACCTGTAAATATCCCAGCATGTGCAGTGTTTCTGACTCCTCCCACCATCACCACTTCAAATCACTGAAGTGGTCATGGTGGTTAGAGTGTTCCTTTAATATCTCTCAGAAGAAGTAACCCTCTGTATACTGATTCCATTTCATTTCATTATCCTCTGGTTGTGTTAAATTGGGGAGGGGGTGCGGTGAAGTACAGGATGCACTTTATGATTATGTTTATCAATTGACATCATTTGTTAGTGCTGCCCTTTATTTCTATATATTCTTGTATAAGTTTATCTATTGACCTGTGCTAGCTGCTATTTTTTTTCGTTCATTTTTATTGCCCCTTTTCATTGAGCGCAGGTTTTATTTGTGTTTTTTGATAGTATTCCCAACTTGCATACACTTGTTTTCAGGCTCTTCTGACTACACAGGAATCCTTTCCTCACACCTTTGTGGGGAAATACGGATGGTGTCATGCTGCGAGCGGCCAGCCGGTGGCGACAGACACTCGCACCACCTTTGGTCTTATCTGCAGCCACAGGTTGCCATGCTAACAAAGCCGCTTCCAAGCCTTAGCCCCGCCCAGACGCCTGACTAACAAGCTAGGTTGCGCGGCCTTTGTCCCAGCAGCCGGGGGTTCCCTGTGGAAGGCACGGCGGGGCAGTGGGCGTGGCGTGGCTTGCAGCAGGTTGGGTTGGTCGGGTGTGGGCAGCAGGTGGAATATGGAGAAAGAGGAAGGAAGACGTTGAGCGCAGGCACCGGGGACAAAGGGGGGATTCGGGGCAGCCGGCCAGGTAAGACTGCTTCCTAAACTAGGTCAATGGAAACTTTGTGTACCGGGGAAGGAGAGAGAGAGAGCTGAGGAGCTGACTACTGTGTACAAGTGTCATGGCAGGCAGGGGAAAGTTGTGTACCTGGAAGTGTGTGTGTGTGGGGACTCCATCCTCACCTGACATTCCAGGGGCACACACAGCACGAGGTCTCCCCAGCAATGCCTTGGCAGCAGAGCTGACACTTCTCTTTATGTGGAATAGGCTGCAGTGCTGTGTCCAGGATCCTGATTTATTATTATTGGCTGCTCAGTGATGCTAGGAAAGGAGAAATCCAGCTTTATGGATCGCTTCCCAGGGAATGCTGCCTCTTCTTCTCAGGAACAGCCTTCTGATTGGAGGAAGGGGCTTTGTAAACAGTCCACACATCTAATAATCCACCCCACAATAAATAAACAGGAAAACCATACAAGAGGGTCTATTTCAAGTTCCCGTCCTGCAGAGCTAGCAATTGATTGCATTAATTAACATCCCCCCCCCCTTTACATCCCAGCCCACTTTTCTGCCAGCTTGTGTTTATACTCTTAGGCTGATGACTTTTGTTTTCACAGAGCTGACCCCACTGCCACAGATCGCTAACGCCAGCGACTTCATCTTCTACAGTTGTCGGAGATTTGTTACAGCGCTGGGTTGTGCTCTGCTAGGAATCGCTCAGATTTGGAGCTAAGCTTAGCAACTTTGCGTAGAAAATAGTGTCTGCTGCTAGCGATTGTGAAAACGCTGATGAATCCCGACCACTGGGTGACAAAAATCGCATTAAAAATTGCACTGCTAATGATCCTGTAGAAAAATCATTTAAGATTTTGGAGTGATCACTGCAACAAAAAGGAGGGGGGAGGGAAGAGTTATCGCTACAAGAATTTAATCGCTGCAAGTGATCTGGTAGAAAATCATTATTATTTTCTTAGTGACTAATCGCTGCAACAAAAAGGGGGGGGGGGAGGGGGTAGGATAATCACTGCAAGAATATAACTTGTGTCATCAGCCTTGCATTGGCTGGCCATACATTGTACAATTTTCCTTAAGATTTACCAAAACCATATAATATGAGGTCAATTTTCCTTAAGATTTACCAAAACCATATAATATGAGGTAAAATTTCCTTAAGATTTACCAAAACCATATAATATGAGGTCAATTTTCCTTAAGATCTACCAAAACCATATAATATGAGGTAAAATTTCCTTAAGATTTACCAAAACCATATAATATGAGGTCAATTTTCCTTAATATTTACCAAAACCGTATAATATGAGGTCAAATTTCCTTAATATTTACCAAAACCATATAATATGAGGTCAAATTTCCTTAAGATTTACCAAAACCATATAATATGAGGTCAAATTTCCTTAAGATTTACCAAAACCATATAATATGAGGTCAAATTTCCTTAAGATTTACCAAAACCATATAATATGAGGTCAAATTTCCTTAAGATCTACCAAAACCATATAATATGAGGTCAATTTTCCTTAAGATCTACCAAAACCATATAATATGAGGTCAATTTTCCTTAAGATTTACCAAAACCATATAATATGAGGTCAATTTTCTTTAAGATTTACCAAAACCATATAATATGAGGTCAAACTTAAACACTTTTAATTTGTATGCGATCAGGCAGGCCCTTGCACTACGTAGTTGAAGGTAAATCTAAAGCTGCTTTCACACTGATCTGCTTTTTAACACAAAAGCGGAATAAAAACGTGTGACAGTGTAATCCTATAGAAGTCTTCACACTGATCCGTTGCGTGTCCACTGCATTTAGTAAAATCCTGCTTGCCACCTCCCTATTGAAATGCATGTGTATTCTCCCATCACTTAGTACCTAGGTGCCAGGTCCTATTGAAATGCATAGAAAACATGGCAAAAACGCACCAAAAAAATGTGGTTGCATTTTTTTTTTTTTTTTTGCAATCTTTGAGTCCCATGTCCTGCGAAAAATGCCCCAAAAAGGCATATGCACTTTTACCGTGTTTTTGCTAAGGATCAATGCAAAAGTGCTCTAAAGGAAATTAACCACTTGCCGGCTGACCGCCCGCCGCAGATATACTGGAGCAGGCTGACTCGGCTGTGCGAATCGACGTATGGGTACATCGGTTCACGAGAGCGGTCGTGGGGGCACGCGCCTGCCCCCACTAGGCAGCAGGGTTGCCGCTCCATGGGACCGGCGGCACCGATTTCCCCCCGGGCACCCGTGGTCCCTCCCCGCTGAGAGAGAACGACAGTCTGCTGTTGTAAACACAGCAGACCGTTCTTCTCTCTGAAATGATCACAGAGCGCCAGTGATCCTTCTGTATAGGATCACAAGTCTCTGTGTTCATTTCACAAGTCCCTCCCCATACAGTTAGAAAACACCCCCTAGGCTCACACTTAACCCTTTTGACCACCCCTGGGTTAACCCCTTCCCTGCCAGTGTCATTATTACAGTAACAGTGCATCTTTTTAGCACTGATTACTGTAGGAATGTCACTGGTCCCCCCAAAAATGTCAGTTAGGGGTCCGATCTGTCTGCTGCAATGTTGCAGTTCCGCTAAAAATTGCAGATCGCTGCCATTACTAGTAAAAAAATAAAAATTACATCTTTCCTCTAGTTTGTAGATGCAACAACTTTTGCTCAAACCATTCAAAATATGCTTATTGCAAATTTATTTTGTTTTTTTTTTTAACCAAAAATATGTAGCAGAATAGAAATTGGCCTAAAAGGAAGAAAAAAATTAGATTTTTAAATTTTTTTTTTGGGAATGTTATATAGCAGAATGTGAAAAATATTGTCGCTCGTTATTTTTTTTTTTTTGCTTATAGGGTAAAAAATAAAAAATCACACAGGTGATCAAATACCACCAAAGAAAGCTTCATTTGTGGGAAAAAAAAAGGACATCAATTTTAGCGCCGCACAATTATCGATTAAAGTAACGCAGTGCCAAATCTCAAAAAATGGCCTGGTCATTAAGGGGGCAAACCCTCCCAGTCCAGAAGTGTTGTTTTTTTTTTTTTTTTTAATAAGAAAATTGTATAATGTATAGCCAGCTTTAGGCTCCATTCAAACCTGAGCGTATTGTTTTCAGGTGTTTGGAGGCAGGCATTAATTGACATCTAACAAATACGCTTGTAATCTGCCAAAAAAAGAAGCTCATGTACTTTTTTGAGCTCCAGGCGTTTTGCTTCAGGTGACAAAACACTCAGATGTGAAGAGGGGCCATTGAAATGAATAGGATTTTGCTTGTTGGGCATTTTGAGACTTCAGAGATGAGCGTTTACAAGCTGAAAAATGCTGGGGTGTGAACACGGCCTAAGGCTTTATTTACACAGCCGTAAAATTTTCTGATGTTAGGAGAAAAGTCCCCGCAAAATGATCAGTAAAATCTTTGCGTATTGATGCGTAAAGATGCATATACGTACATACCTTGTTTTTATGATCATTTATTTTTTTCTCTTTGTTTGGATTTAATTTACACACAGTATAAAGGCTTTTATACACCTAAGTGTGTTAGGCTCCATTCACACCTGGGCATTCTGGAATCGCAGGCAGAATCTCCTGATTCTGCCCGTGATTCCAGAAATGCGGCAAAATGTGGTACACGTTTGCGCTGCCATCACAATGCACAAAGCTTGTCGCTCAAACATGAGCTTCTTTTGGGCAACAGTAGCATGTGTTGCGATTTGCTGCGTTTGCAGCACGGTGTAATTTTACATCCCTGTGAATGAAGCCTTAACCACTTCAGCTCCAGGAAGGTTTTACCCCTTTAATGACCAGGCCATTTTTGCGATTTGGCACTTTGTTACTTTAACAATTGCGCGGTCATGCGACGCTGTACTCAAATACAAATGTTTTTTTTTTTACCACACACATAGAGCTTTCTTTTGGTGGTATTTGATCACCTCTGCGGTTTTTAGATTTTGCACTATAATTAAGAGCGACAATTTTGAAAAAAACACAATATTTTTTACTTTCTGCCATAAAACATTCCCAATAAAAAAAAAATTAAAAATCAAATTTATAACAGTTTAGGCCAATTTGTATTCTGCTACATATTTTTGGTAAAAATCCCCAAAAAAGCGTATTTTAATTGATTTGCACAAAAGTTATCATATTTACAAACCACGGCATATATTTTTGGACTTTTTATTTATTTTGTTGTTTTTATTAGTAATGGTGGTGATCACTTGCCATACACTGGTGGATTTCCGAAAGAGCGCTTGTATGCAAAATCTCATCGTTCCATTCGAAAATGCCATCAGAGACTTGACAGATGTCATTGGAAAATAGTTCAAACTTTTGTTTGCTTTTAAAATGTGATTTTGGTATCAATTTAATCTCTAACAAAAGCCACTTATACCGGTTAGAAATGTGTTTTCTATGGAGAAAATCTTCCTTCCTGCTGCTTTGAATTTTCCCATCACTACTATGGAAAATGATCATCGATTTCACCCCGCTAGCCATTAGAACATTGAGCGAAGGTAGCAAAAATTTTCCAAATAAATTCTGCGGTTGTATGGCCAGCTTTTGATTGTCAGCTCTTGGGAGCAGGGCCCTCCTATCCTTCTTGTATTGTAAGCCCCGGTTCACATTAGTGCGATCACGGAGATCGCATGTAATTCGGAGCGCACTGCTCCTAAATTACATGCGATCTCATGTGCGGTGCGAATTTCAGCCATACACTTTGTATGGCTGAATTCGCACCGCATCCGCACTAACCACTTTACCACCGGAGGATTTTGCTGTCTTACGTCCAGGCCACTTTTTGCGATTTGGCAGTGTGCGACTTTAACTGACAATTGCGCAGTCATGCAATGCCGTACCCAAACGAAATTTACGTCCTTTTCCCCCCCCCCACAAACAGAGCTTTCTTTTGGTGGTATTTGATCACCTGTGCGATTTTTACTTTTTGCGCTATAAACAAAAAAATTAGCGACAATTTTGAAAAAGTAACAATATTTTTCACATTTTTTTTATATGAAATTCCCCCCCCCAAAAAAATGTAAAAATGAAAATTTATCATTTTAGGCCAATTTGTTTTCTGCTACATATTTTTGGTAAAAAAAAATCGCAATAAGCGTATTTTGATTGGTTTGCGCAAAAGTTATTGCGTTTACTAACTAAGGGAAAGATTTCTGTCATTTTTGGTGTTTTTTTTTTTAATGAGTAATGGCGGCGATCTGCAACTTTTTTTTAATTTTTTTCGGGACCGCGACATTACGGCGGACAGATCGGACCCTTGACTTACATTTTTGACACTTTTTGGGGGTACCAGTGACATTACTGCAGTAATCAGTGCTATAAATATGCACTGTTACTGTAAAAATGGCACTGGCAGGGAAGGGGTTAATTTTTATTGGAGAGGGAGGGGTTAATGTATGCCTGGTGCTTACTGACATGTGTGGGGGGAGGTGACTGAGTGACACAGGGACAGATCGCAGGTTCAGCTATGCTGAACCCTGCAATCTGACCCTGTCTGTCACTTAGGAGATCCGCCCGCTTGTGTTTACACAAGCAGGCGGATCTCCACACTCGATTCCCCGACGATCGTGGAAGAGCGGCGGTGATTACCGCTGCTCCTCTCCTGGCCCGACTCCCGCTGTAACTGAATACAGCGGGAGCGAGCCTCTGGCGGCGCACGCGCGCCGCTGAGAGAGGGGAATGTCTGGTGACGTAGGTCTACGTCGCCAGACGTTATCGAGCCACGTTGCCGCAGTACAGTCAACGTGACTGGTCGGCAAGTGGCTAAACTCGCACATGAGGCTTTTTTTATCCGCAGCAGAATCGGATCGCATGGTGGTTCACACTAGTGCGATCCGATTCTGTGTGAACTTGCAAATCGCACTGCGATATGCGATCGCAACTGGGGGTGTCGGTAACTTTTGACACCCCCTGCGTATCGCATATGGCAGTGTGAACTGCCAGAGGTGCGGATGCGATGCGGGATCACGCTGCATATTCACAGCGTTCCCGCATTGCACAAATGTGAACCGGCACTGAATGTACTGTTTCCCTTTATTTAGTAAAGAGCTCAAACTGTTGGTGAGATATGTATAGTGTGTGTGTGTGTGTGTGTGTGTGTGTGTGTGTGTGTATATATATATATATATATATATTTGGTATAATAATATCATTGAAAAGAAATCCTGGTGTGTTTTCCAGAAGCTGATGCTGCAGCTCTGTTTTCTAATTTAACCTATTCCTTGCTGGCTTGGTAGAAGGTTTGAAAATGAGATGAAATAAGGGTGGAGGGTGGAAAGCCTTTCCTTATTAGGATATTCCAGGCACCATTTTCCCATGTACAGTAATGTCGGTGGCATCCAAAGGTCAGCACACTCCTACTGTGCATTTTCTGCACGCAGCAAATCATGGAGGAAAAATAAAAACAAAGCTCGCTCCATCCCACCCTTGTAACATTTGGGAGAAATTAGCACAGAAAAGAAACAGATTCCTATCCGCCCCCTTCCCTCCTTGCTATGCACTCTGGATCATGGACGGCATTGTTTATATGGGACTTTAAGCCCTGTTTGTTGTTGGAAGTACAGTGATAAGTGGTGAGTGCTCAGAATAACAATCCATTCTTTAATGAAATTCAGCTGCAGGTCTCCCGGCTGTAGATCAAATCGGACACTTGTGTTGTGAAACCAGCGCTGGCTACAAATACACCGATGTGTGTACAGTGCACCGAATAGGACCCTGACCAGTCCCAGTGTGAGCCAAGGATGTTTATATCACAAGCTTCATCTGAAAACATCCTTTATTGGCTTTGTTTTTCTTTGATGTTTTTACAGATCTCTCCTGGATTGCATTCTGGAAGCGATATTCCTAGAAGTTGGGCAGCCTCATTCAGCACTGTATTTATCTTCACTGTTTGCTTTAGTAGAATGTCATTCCCTTTCACAGTACCATGTGCTTTGGTTTTTAAAGTGTCAGTCTTGGTTTGGAAGGAGCGTGACTTTGGAGAATTCATTGTTGTGTGTATTTCAGCAATGACTTTGTTTTGATCATAATAGGACAGATTGTCTCTGGCATTACCTTTTATAGAATTCATAGAAGAGTTCTATGCGCCGTTCTATTTGAGCATGGGTTTTGTTCTGCAGGAATGAATGGGACGTTTCCTCTATGGTTAATATGTACACATAACGCCTGCTGGATATGTGGCTAAAAATAGGCTGTCTAAATATTGTCTATACATTTTTCCATTTTCGGGGCTGTTTGGTGTTTTGATTGACAATGTATACATTATGTTGGCTGTCTGTAATAGTGACTGTACTGTTTGGATGTGGATACTGATGTTAGTGACTACTGCTGTGTTTGACAGAGTCTTGAGAGATAAAACATATGTGCTTAATGGTTTGTTGTGATCCAACCCGAGGGCAAATATTTCCAGGAGCTGAAATTTTAATATCCTTATTGCTGCAGAATAAATAGACAGTAATTTAACTTTTCAAAGAACAACAAACAAAATTTCCCAGCTGACTTACCAGCCAGCCTGCAACAAACCAAATTGAACTTTAGGCCTCATGTACACTGCAGCTCCTAAACTCAAGTTATTAGGGTGTGCGCACGCCTATGCTGATGGGGAGTCCACACCTCCTAAACCACTTGCCGACTGCCTAACGCAGATCTACATCGACAGTCAGCCCCTCACAGGCAAAGCGACGTAGGTCTACATCGCTAGCCTGTGAGGGTCTAGGGAGCGATCGCGCCCCCCGCGCGGTCATGCACCCCCCCCGCGCGTGTGACCGGCGGACCCGATGTCCGCCGGTCACTCGGTGATCGGCAGGGGAGAGGGAGAAAGTCAGGCGGCTTGTGTAAACAAGCTCCCTGTCATTCTCCCCGGTGTATGAAGGATGATCATACGGTTCTACTATGTAGAACCGTCGATCACTCTTCATACATCTGAAGCCACAGCCAATCACAGTAGAAAGCACGCCCCTAGGGACACACACAGCCCCTCCCTCTCAAATAAAGTTAACCCCTTCACTACCAGTGTATTTTTACAGTAACAGTGCATATGTATAGCACTGATTACTGTAGAAATGTCACTGGTAACCCCAAAAGTGTCAAAAATGTCCGTCAAGGGTCCGATCTGTCCGCCGCAATGTCGCAGTACCGCAAAAAAAATCGCAGATCGCCGCCATTACGCGTTAAAAAAAAAAACAACAAAAATGACAAAAATCTTTCCCTTTGTTAGTAAACGCAATAACTTTTGCGCAAACCAATCAAAATATGCTTTTTGCGATTGTTTTTTACCAAACATAGGTAGCATAAAACAAATTGGCCGAAAATGTTAAAAAATTTTGATTTTTACATTTTTTTTGGGGGGACTTTCATATAAAAAAAATGTGAAAAATATTGCTATTTTTGCAAAATTGACGCTCTTTTTTTGTTTATAGCGCGTGATCAAAAAATCGCACAGGTGATCAAATACCACCAAAAGAAAGCTTTGTTTGTGGGAAAAAAAGGACGCCAAATTCGTTTAGGTACAGCGTCGCACGACCGCGCAATTGTCCGTTAAAGTCACGCAGTGCCGAATCGCAAAATACCCCCTGGTCAGGAAGGGGGTAAAATCTTCCGGGGCTTAAGTGGTTTAAAGGATAAGTTCACTTTTTAAAAAAAAAAAAAATAATAAATGCACATTTTTTTGCAGGTAAAAAAATGCGCATTTCATATTTTTTGATGCAGGAGCCTGGAAAGCATTGCACCAGCGATCTAAATGACGTGGATATGGGCGGAGCCCTGCACGGTCACACTGTTTTCAATTAGTGGCAGCTAGTAAGGGGAACTTACATGTAACCCCCCCCCTAAAATTGTGTGGAACATGTTCCCAATAAAGGTATAGGGAAGAACTGGACACCCAGAATAGCACAATGGCAGCAAATGTATCCAGTACTTTTAGCTATATAGGCAATACATGTCAAAAAACACACAATAATTCCCAGCTCACTTACCAGGCAGCCTGCAACAAACCAAATTGTCCTGTCTAACAGTTCACATTAAAACCAGAGGTTTAGTTTGCACACGTTTGCAAATACATGCGAAGCTGTGCTCCTTGCTGCAAAGGCCAGTTATAGGTTGGGGTGGTTGCCATTTGTTTGTACTGTTAGTCATTTACCTTGTACAAATCTGTATAAATCTATTCCTAATATGTTACACTATAAGCAGTAGCATCATTTTTAATGGATAAAAATAAGCCCTTGTGCTTCAGGTACTGTACCCAGCCTGACAGATGCAGCCTGGGAGAATGATGGGATCAGTCTGGTGCTAACAGGATAAGGGCTCTTTCACGCGGGCGATCCGATCAGATCCGCCTGTCAGTTTTTTAGGCGGATCTGATTGGATCCTCCATTCTGCCCTATGGAGCAGCGGATGTCAGCGGTGACATGTCCGCTGACACCCGCTGCCATCCGCATCCGACGGATGGAAACCCTATTTTCCATCCGTCCTGGGGATCGGATCGGATGAGAGCGGACAGGCGGTCCGCTCTCATCCGATTCCCCATAGAGAGCAGCGGGGGCTGTGACACCTCCCTCTCTGCACTGCAATCGGAGACGGAGCTGTCATCTGCCGGCTCAGCGGGGATCGCGGATCGATCCCCGCTGAGCAGCACGGATCCGCCTACGGAGGCGGACCGTGTGAAAGAGCCCTAAAGCATTTTCCCATCCTTTACTTTCCCAGTTGGCATACAACCTGTAGCAATGGAAACAAGGCGTGATGAAAAATGAAGCAACAGGGTGGATGTTCTCCATAGTATAATGTGTACACTGGTGTAGCGCACAGACCAAATTGGTCTGATAGTTTCATCCCAGGTTCTATTCCCTGATGGGCACACAGCAGCCAGGCACACAACATTTCCCGATTTACTCAAGTCGGAGAACAGGCTGTGCGTGTCTTTTTTGTGTTATTTTTGGGTAGAACTTGGATGAGGTGAGCGTGAGACTAGGGGTACTCCAGTAACTGTAAACTTAAAAATGAGGATACTGAGGCACACTAAAACTTTTGGGTGAAGGAACCGCTTTTGAAGTGCATAGCAGAACGGTACCAAATAGGAACTCCTCAACAGGAATACAGTCCTGAATGTACTATGTAGTAGCTAGTGGACTCCCAGAAAGCTAAGGAAAGTCTTTAGATCCAGAAGGCTGGTACTCACTGTCTTCTGATGCAGGGTTAGTGAACTTCTGTCCTCCAGTAGCTTGTGTCCAGGATCATTAAGAGGCTTTCTAAAAATGCTCCAAGAAGATAGAACAGGGAAACCCAGCCAAACTGTAGCTGTGACCCTACAAAAAAAAATTGCTTGCAGATTTCCCAGGGATGCCACAACCCTCAAGCTAGGTCGTACTCCCCCAGGAACAAGAGACCTCTGGTCGGGACTCTAGCCCATTTATACCCCCTTCAGTCACCTGCTATGTTGACCAGGGATTTGCTGGGGAGATATTAACATGCAGGCTGAGATCCTATTCTTCCACCCACTATGTCCCAGAGTACCCTGGGAGACAAAGAAGCATTTGAGCCTAGAACAGACCTAATTAATCAAAAACTAAATTTAACAAGACAGCAGCTCTATGGGGCACTACACTGGGAGTCAACAACCAGAAGATCTTAATCTACCAGTTAATCACAGCTATGGTATAATTAGATTGCAAGCTTACTATGCTGCCAGCTCCTGTTACTTCATGTGATTCTAAGAGCCCATTCACATTAGCGCGACTTGTCAGTCTGACAAGTCGCGGTCCATTGATTAGCACAGGACCCGTTCTAATAGGAGCGACACAAGTCGCTCCGACTTAGAAAAAGGGTCCTGTACTACTTCGGGGCGACCTGGAGGCGACTTGCATAGACTTCCATTATGTGAAGTCTCTGCAAGTCGCGCCAAAGTCGCGGTGCACGCGACTTCACAGGTCGCCCCCCAAAGTCGTGTTGCGCTAGTCTGAATGGGCTCTTAAGGTTAGAAATTTTTAGGTTATTTTTTTTTTTCTTTTAAATAACAAACATGTTATACTTTCCTGGGCTGTGTAATGGTTTTGCACAGAGAAGCCTATATATTTTTTTTTTGGGCTTCTCTGCCGGTAGTCCTGGCTCCTCCCTCCTGCCAAGTACCCTCAATAGCAAGCCTCTTGCTATGGGGGTACTCGAGCAGGCACGCTCCTGTGAATGGACATTGTCCATTCACACACAGAGTACGGCTTGGACCTGCCCTCTGCTCTCTCCTCATTGGCTCACTGGCTGTAATTGACAGCAGCAAAAACCAATGGCTTCCACTGCTGTGTGAGACAATGGGGAGAGAGAGGCCCAGTAGAGCCTCTGCTCCCATACACATCGCTGGATTGAGATGGGGCTCAGGTAAGTAAAAAGAGGCGGGGGGGGGGGGCGCTGGGGGAGAACTGCACCCAGAAGGTTTTTCACCATAATGCGTAGAATGCATTAAAGGGTAACCCCACTATAATGGGGATAAAAATGGGAAATAAAGAAAAAACAATATAGCGTATACAATTGCGACACAAATCATATTGTAATTGAATGTTATTAAAAATTACCTTTCCTTTTCAATCTGCAGCTGTTGTAATTTTCTAAAAATGCAATATGGCTACCTGGAGGTGTTCTGTATACAGAATGTTTACAGATCGCCCCCCCAGAAACATTTTCTGTGTGTGTGATTGGCTCACCGATTTCCCCAGATGTCTGCCTAAGATAAAAGTCAGATTTCAGGCATCCCCTGCAACATAAATGTAATTTTGGTGAGATACTCTCAATAGGAAATCAGTTCTAAAGGGATGCAGACGCACAGCTCACCCAGCTCAGAACAGGCAACAGCACAGGCGCTAAAACCAGTAATTAGATGCTGATTTTTGATGATACATGAGCACAGATGGCACTGACCTTCTGGGCAGAAAGAAATATAAGTAAATTGAGAGATAAGGAAAACCTAGAAGTGTTATACTTTTGATATTACTGATAATGCATTCCCTGAACAAAAATATGAGGAAGTAAGTAAAATTTAAAGTGGTGTTCCAGCCTCCCCATCCAAAAATTAAGTCAGCAGCTACACATACTGTAGCTGCTGAGTTTTAATATTAGGTCACTTACCTGTCCTGGAATCCAACAATGTCGGCACTGCAGCCGATGTTTCCTTCGACTGTCGGGTGCTGCCGCCACCTTTTGCCGGTGAGGGAACCTGTCAGTGAAGCCTTGCTGCTTTAAGGCCGGGACCCTACTGTGCATGCGTGAAGTGCGCTGTGCTCTCTTACTGGCCCGGCAGCAGGGGAAGGAGGAGCGAGGAGGAGAGGGCAGAACATCTGACGTACCTCGCCGGGGCAAGGTCCAACAGAAGTGGGAACAGGGTACCTGTCAAAAACTGGTATCCCCCCCCCCCCCTCCCATCCCGAAAGGTGCCAAATGTGGCACCAAAGGGGGGAGGAGACAGATAAGCGGAAGTTCCACTTTCAGATGGAACTCTGCTTTAAAGTGAGGTTAACAGGTTTACATTACTGGTACCATCCCCAGTTGCACATACTCGTCGTCCTTTAACTCCCCAACTGCTCCTGGACAGCATTTAAATGAACCTATTGCTTTACAACAGGGTTAGGTGATCGTTAGTCATAGGAAGGCGAGAAAGCTGTGTGTGTTTTTTGAGGAGGGTTGAAGGGGTAAAGAGTTCAGAGCTGATTACAAGCCTAATGGCCTGTACACATGATCCGAAAATCTGACGAAAAATACTGCTTTTGAAGCGATTGTACCGTTCATGCGATATTATCCGATTTGACAAGCACAAAAATTTTGCTTGTACAATACCAGAACGTACGATTTTTGTTTACAGGCAGTCCCCCGGGTTACAAACAAGATAGTTGAAAGTTGAATTTGTTTGTAAGTAGGAACAGGTACATTTTTTAAGTGTGGCTTCAGCCCAAAAGATATTTTTTACGTTTTTGGATAGCTTAGGGAAGGGTTAACACCCCTGTAACATTTGTTTTGCTGTCTGTACCCCTGTTCAGAAGATTTCACCTTACTTTCTGTCTCGATAACAATTGAATTTTGAAAATTTTTTGTTGTTGTGGAAACCAGGATTGGTGAGAAATAGAGACACCTTATTCCCATAATGACTCTTATGCCTCGTACACACGCATCGATTATTGGCCGGGAATTTGCGGCTTGTTAGTATGATGCTTTCGACAATAGACTCCGACTTTTCGGCCGAATAAAATCTGGTGTGCAGGTTATAAAATTTTTGTTGGCCCTCAACAGAACGGCTGATTTCCCGTCAGTCAGTACAAATTTCGGCAGACAAAAATCTGATGAGCAAGTCTGGGCATGCTCAGAGAAGAAAAAACACACGGAAAGTAAACCAGCACATGACATCACTTCTGAAGTCGATTTTTGTTGGCTGAGAAAATTAGTGTGCAGTCTAGGCACATTCCAACCAACACAACACAACTCGATCGGTCGGCCGATAATCGTTGCGTGTGTACGAGGCATTACAGGAGTGAATTTCCCTTCCTATGGGCAGATTTCTCCTCACTTCCTGTTGTCTCCCTCCGTTAGTAAGTAGGAGTTGTTTGTAAAGCCTCGTACACACACACACAACGATTATCGGCCGACCGATCGTCCGACTTTTGTCCAGAGTTGTGTTTTGTTGGTTGGAATGTGCCTAGACTGCACACGAATTTTCTCGGCCAACAAATTCTACTTCAGAAGTGATGTCATGTGCTGGTTTACTTTCCGTGTGTTTTTTCTTCTCTGAGCATGCCCAGTCTTGCTCATCAGATTTTTGTCTGCCGAAATCTGTACTGACTGACGGAAAATCGGCCGTTGTGTTGACGGCCAACAAAAATTTTATAGCCTGCACACCAGATTTTATTCGGCCGAAAAGTCGCAGTTGGTTGTCGGAAGCATCATACTAACAAGCCGACAATCGGCAGATTGGACGTTGGCCGACAACTAACGGCCAACAACCTGTGCTTGTGTACGGGGCTTAACAAGCGGAAAATCAGCCGAAGCATCATACTAAAGCCTCGTACACACGCACAGATTGTTGGCCAACCGATCGGCCGTCTTTTGTCCAGTGTTTGTTGGTTGAAATGTACTCTCTAGACTTGCACTGGACTTTTGTTGGCCAACAAAAACCAACTTCAGAAGTGATGTCATGTGCTGGTTGACTTTCCGTGTGTTTTTTCTTCTCTGAGCATGCCCAGTCTTGATCATCTGATTTTTGTCTGCCAAAATCTGTACTGACTGAGGAACAATCGGCCGTTCTTTGTTGGCCAACAAAAATTTTATAGCATGCACACCAGATTTTTTTTCGGCCGAAAATTCGCAGTTGGTTGTCGGAAGCATCATACTAACAAGCCGACAATCGGCAGATCGGACGTTGGCCGACAACTAACGGCCAACAACCTGTGCTTGTGTACGGGGCTTAACAAGCGGAAAATCAGCCGATCGGACGTTGGCCGAAAATTCCCGGCCAATAATCGATGCGTGTGTACGAGGCATAAGTCGGATGTTTGTAACCCAGGGACCACCTGTATTCAGTACAGTTGTCGTTCACAAATCCAATACAAATACATTACAACACATGACATCACTTCTGTATTTTTATTCTGTTGTACGAGAATTTTCCTAACTTTAGTAACCTCTTCATTTTCGATATGAGACTAGCGTGCAAATAAAAACTGGACGATCTGACTTTTAGGTCATGTGTACAGGCCATCAGTCTGGGTTTCCTGCCTGTTTTTTTACTTCTGCTGGTTCAGACCGACCAGATGGGTGGGTCACTCCCATGACTTAGCATTGACCATCTGTTTCTCATTTCTAGAGGGGGTGTTTAATGTTATCTTGGTATTTGTTCAGCAATGTTCTTTTATAAATAATAGAAATAAACCTGTTTTGTATCATGCCAGGGCATGGTCCTCAATAGATGCTTTGTCATATACTTAGCTATGTTTTCCAAGGCAGGTAAAATGCATGGACTTTAAAAAATACATTATCCCATACTGGGCAAATACATTGACTGACAGGTTGCAAAGGTAGAACATCTGGCATGTTGTGTTTGTTTCATTGGTCTGTGATTGAAGTTAATGGGACACCAAACTGACAATGCTTATCAAGGTTTTACAGGGGCATGCCAAATAATACATAACTGATTGAGTAGATTATATTGGAAGAGCCCCGTAGTCTTATTAGTGATGGTAATCTTGGCTTTTCCTGTCAAGTCTGGCTTCGTGACCCTGCCCCATAATGCATCTTAAACCTGGTCCTTTAATAAAATTAATGCTGTCAATGACCTGTGGGTCTGGATGTGAGAGGTAGGTAATGCCAAGCTTGAATTGGAAGAAAAAAATCTGAATAGAAACTCAGCTGGTTATATCCCTTGATCTGCGAATTGTTTTGACATATGGATTACGGTAAAATTATATCTTCTCTTTCCACACTTTTTTTAAATCAAATGCTCATTTTGATTTGTTTTTGAATATTCCTGTCAAAACATGTTTTCAGATAGTCATTATGGCAAATAATGTTTTTTTTTTTTTAAAGTCTTATACTTGCAAACCTTGGTTTTGTCAAGTGTCAGTATGGCTACTTTACATTGAAAAGTGAGGCTCCCATGCTCTGTAACTAAAACTTTTTCTATATAATGATATTAAAATATACCTTTTGCCAGTCCCAATACCTGTATTTCAGAAATGAGGATTGAAAAATCCAGCAAAATTCTCGGCATTGATCATTTCCTACACACCCAGAAAACTGGATGGCAGGATTCCAGCACAGCGGCGAGCCAGGAAGAGGCACTGATCTGGCCAAGCCAGGTCCTGCTGGGTATTGGTGGGAACTGGATCCTGTTTCTGCAGGACACAGTGAGGGGGAAGGGGGGTATTGGGAGGAGGTGCTGCTGGTATTAGAACCTCCTCCCAATTCCCCCCCCCCCCTCCCCGTTTGCTGTGTCCTGCAGAAACCTGAAAATCTAGTTCCCATCTCTAGAGAGCGAGAGACCCCCTGCCGACCACTGGACAATATCCAGCAGGCCCTGCCTTGGCCAGGTAAGTGCCTCTTCCTAGCTCTCCTTTGTGCTGGAATCCTGTCAACCAGTTTTCTGGGTGTGTGAGATTTTCTGGTCCTCATCTCTGAAGTACCGGTGTTGGGACGGTCAGGACCTCGGGGTTTATAGTTGAGTTTCTGGTGCCACCTGAAGGTTCTACAACTTTTTTCTACCATGCCTCAATTGTTGTGTCTGGACTCATTGTTTTTAATCTTATTTATATTCTACAGAATTTATTTAGCACCAACAGTTTGCACAGTGCTTTAGAAAATAAATAGGGACAGTACAGTTACAATACAATGCAAGACAGGTGCTCATGAAAGCTTACAATCTAAAAGGCAGGGACTCCGTTTGCTTGTGTCTGTGTGGTGTCTAAACTAGTGATTGACCGATATCGTTTTTCGCTGCCGATACCGATATTCTGGCCAATGCTTATCGTATCAGCCGATATGCGCCGATATTTTGAACATTAAGAGCCCGTTCACACTGGGGCGACCTGTCAGGCAACCTGGTCGCCTGACAGGTCGCCGTAGGTCGCCTTCCATAGAGAAGCTGTGGACCCGTTCTAATAGGAGCGACACAAGTCGCTCCGACTTAGAAAAAGGGTCTGGAGCTTCTTTGGGGCGACCTGGAGCGACCTGCATTGACTTCAATGATATGAAGTCCGTGCCGGCCGCTCCGAGGTCACGGTGCAAGCAGCGCGCCGCGACTTCACAGGTCGCCCCGGGAAGTAGCATCGCCCCAGTGTGAACGGGGTCTTAAAGTTTTTCAAAATAAACACAATTTTCGACACAAACCTGTTAGTGCCCATTCACAGTACTGCGACTTGTCAGGCGACTTGTCAGCCTGACAAGTCGCGGTCCATGCAGTGCTACGGGAACCGTTCTAATAGGAGCGACTCAAGTCGCTCTGACTTAGAAAATAGTTCCTGTACTACTTCGGGGTGACATCGGAGCGACTGGCATTGACATTCATTATATGAAATCCGTGCAAGTCACGCCGAAGTCGCGGTGCACGCGACTTCACAGGTCGCCCCCGAAGTCGTGCCGCGGTAGTGTGAACCGGCACTTACTGAACATGTTAATGTTTGTTTATTAACGTTTTTAACACTGCAGTCAGTGCAAATTAAACTGCTAGAAAAAAAGCTAGACAACAACAAACAGCTAGACAGTGGATTGGAGGAGTGAGTGGACTACTGCTGCAGTAGTGCACTCACTGCAATGATTTTAAATCACTTACTGCAGTCAGTGCAAAACTGCTAGAAAAAAAGCTAAACATTGGGGAGTCAGTGGACTACTGCTGCAGTAGTACACTCACTCACTGCAATAATTTTAAATCACTACTGCAGTGACTGTAGTAGTGATTTAAAATTATTGCAGCAGTGAGTGGCGCACTACTGCAGCAGTAGTCCACTGACTCCAATCCACTGTCTAGCTTTTTTTCTAGCAGTTTTGCACAGACTGCAGCCGTGGCAGCTGTGTTAAAGTGTGCACTGTGACTGTACTGTATGATTGAGAGAGAATCACTCACTGTCCCGACTGCAGACTCCAGTATGTGCCCGCGGCGGCTGTAAACACACTGTGCGCACTGTGAGACTCCAAACAAGGCTGAGGGAGGCGGCCTAAGAAGGCAGAAGCTTTCCCAGTGCGCGGAGGCGCGTGATGCAACATACGCGATGATGTCACGGCAATATCGGTAACCGCTGGGGCCGATTCCGATATATCGGGGAAAGTGCATATCGGCCCTCGCTATATATCGGTGTTGCCAATAATCGATTGATCCCTAGTCTAAACGCCTGCCTTTATAATTATTAAAGTGGATCAGAATGTGCTGGAATACCTTTATTTTCTCTTAAAAATAGCAGTGAACTTTCTGTTATGTGACCAGTGCCTAGGCACACCTCTGCATACAATTTGCAGTGTGAAATTAGGGCACTGCTATCTCTACCTGCTAATCTCATTTGGAATGAGAATTGGCAAATGCACATGTATTGCTTTAATTTGCATAGAGCTTGTCTGGAGGCTAAGGAGGCTGTAACTAAAGGGTGTTGTGTATTGGGCGAAACTACAGGCTGCCTTTTTGCTAGGCCCTTTGTATGCATCCTCTGGGAGGCTGTAGATAGAATAAAATGCACAGTTTCCTTAAAGTGGTAGTTGACCTTTGAAATACTAAGGGGTCGTTCTGTGCGAATGTGGCAAAAAAAAAAAAAAAAAACCCCAGTCTTGTGGCCAAATACTGTATTTGGCCACTGGATTGAGCTAAGCATTGTAGAAAATTTCTATAATGTTTAACCCCATTTAGTGGCCAACTGCATTGGTTTCCATTTTAAATCAGTGGTCTACATTAATTTGTGCCCCATACATATAAAACAAAGGTACATTCATTTATACCTTGCAGATGGCTATGCAAAATCTTTAAAAATCAACCCGTATGTCTACATTCCTTATTAATATGTAATAGGTACCTGGATAAAAGTATTCTCCAAAGTTTGGGTTATGGCTGCGCTCCTGTTATCTGCAATTTGCATCTAAATCTGTTGGCAACTTTCAGTGACCCCATGCAATCCATGGTGTCACTCATTTCCCCTCCTGCAAACAACATCCTTTCACTGACAGCACAAGCCCAAGCAGAAGCGCATGCATATTTTTTTTTTTTCTCAGTCATGCTTGCAGGAAATCAAGATAGCATGTGCGTTCCAGGATTTTGCTTCACATGTAAGTTTCTAGAGGTGGGTGTTCGTTCAGGAAGAGTATGGATAGTCTGGAAGCAATGAAAATACCATTGCAAACCATGTTTCACAATGATTAAGTGCAGAAATTGATACATAGTATGTGTGGGTTTGTTTTGTCAGCCTGAATAATTTCAGCATTGTCATTTAATTTGATCAATACAATAGTTTTATTTCCAATTCATTTTTTCTTTTTGCCAGGAGTAGGGTAGGCAGAGAATCTGCAGAAAAATGAAGTCAGCTGTTGAATTTTTGCCCATGGGGAAAAAAATAAAAATACATATATGTACATACAGTATACATCCCATGTTGCCAAAGAGAGTGTTTCTCTATTATTTATACTACACATTCTGTAGTTCCCTTTTTTTTTTTTCTTTTGAGTCTTTTATTATAAAATAGGATATTTTGTTGACTGACTCCGTATAGCACATCAAAAAAAAAAAAAAAAAAAAAAAAAAAAAAAAGACCGCATAGTATCAGATATAAATCACCCACTGACACACTCCATAATATTGGCAGCACATTTATATGAAGCCAAAAGTCTTCAGAGTCACTCACATTTGATTAGGAAGCAATCTTTAACCTCCATAGTCATAGACTTTCTTTTCATGGTGAGCACCATAACTTGTATCCGTGCTCCTGCCACAATAGACCCTGCAAAGAGGATGGGACACCCTCTTGACAACACAGAAGGGTGTCATGTAGCTGTTCCAAGTGGTGCATGGTTTCAACCAGGGTGCCTTGAGGTTTCTTCAGGAGTACATTGGCAAAATGCCTAAAAATTGCACAAAAATTGTATACAAACCAGCGTGTGGATGAAGCCTGTCTTTTAGTTACACAAAGGCCAATGTATTCATTGTGCACTATTACAACCTTCTTGCTGCTGGCGTCCTAAAAACCAATGACATTGTCAGTTGATATTGTGTCATGGTCTTACCTTTCCCTCCTGTTGGCAGCCATCTTGGCCGTGTGTGCAGACTGCTGCCTCTTATAGACTCTGATTGCCTCATCACTTCCTGCTGCCTGAGCGTCGCACATTGATGATGTCACACACCTGACTATATCATATCACCTGCTGGGTTGCTATCATTGCCCTTGTGTTTGTGCTCCAAGGTGCATCTCTGCTAGCAGTCTTTTGTTCTCGGGGTGCCCTCCGTGCATGACCTGGCTTGGCTGACGACTCTCCTGGCTCTTGAACCGGCTTTGGCAGACTACCCACTTTTTGATCCGACCCTGGCATGGATTACTACCCGCTCATGGACTTGACCCCAGCTTGTTCCTGCTCCAATTTCTCCACTGTTGCTGTGCGATTATTGTTTCCTCCAATAAACTGCTGCATTTTACCTGCATTCCTTTGTGGTCTGGTTTCCTGGCACCCTGACAGTACACAAGGGCCATGAATCCTACGCTTCCCATGCTGGTTACTAGGCTTGATCAACAAAATCACCTTTTGGCTCAGTTCGCTCAGGCATTGCAGACGTTGCTTGCACGCACAGCACACCTTGCTCCTGGTGCTGCCAGGCACGTGGTTCCTCCTGTTGTTGCACCTGCTGCTGCTCCTGTTGCCGCTCCTGCTGCCGAAGTTGCTGTTACCAGAGGAATGACTGGTTCAGCCCCCCCTCCCGCAGCGCTATGGGGGTGAACCGAGTCGGTGTCGTGGCTTCCTAAACCAAGTGGGCATTTATTTTGCGATGTTCCTCAGGCGTTCCCTCTGACAGGTCCAAGGTGGGCTTCCTAATCTCTGTGGTCTCGGACAAGGCCATGCAAATCCCTTATGGGAGAACGATAATCCTGTGATTCTTGATTACCTGAGTTTTGTTGCCTCTTTTCGTAGGGTATTCGGTGTGCCTGCTCGCTCTGCCTCTGCTGCTTCTGTCCATTCAACAGGATATACAGGGAAGGAAGAGTACCAGTACGCACCTTGTCAAACACATCCTGATACTCACGATATTCAGTAGGCAACGCTGACTCCGAGGTGGTACAAAGTACCTTTACAGGCCCATGGATACAAACCGTGCCACTCTGTGGAGACCAAGAGAGGCTCTCGACTGACTGCCAATCAAAGATTGGATTGTGTTTCTGAAGTCACGGTTAACCCAAAACGACGGAGTAGTGTGGGTTTAATACCAGAGCTGGTCATCCTGGTAAGAACCTGATGTCCTGGGCACAGGACATCCCGGCTGTGGAGGATCATCTTCGTGCTCTCTGTTCCTCTTGGATGCAGATTCAAGAGTTGTTACGCACATTAATGATATCACACACCTGATTATATCTATCACCTGCTGGGTTGCTATCATTGCCCTTGTGTTTGTGCTCCAAGGTGCATCTCTGCTAGCAGTCTTTTGTTCTCGGTGTTCCTCCGTGCATGATCTCGCTTGGCCGACGACTCTCCTGGCTCTCGACCCGGCATCGGCAGACGACCCAGCTTTGGCAAACTACCCACTTTTTGATCCGACCCCGGCTTGGATTACTACCCGCTCCTGGACTCGACACCGGCTTGTTCCTGCTCTCATTTCCTCACTGTTGCTGTGCGATTTTATTATTACTGTTTCCTCCAATAAATTGCTTCGTTTAACCTGCATTCCTGTGTGTTCTGGTTTCCTGGCACCTTGACATATGGAGGATATCAGTCGCCTGCACAGGATTTTTGTATCCCCCTCTTCTCTTGTCCTTCTCCATCAGCGTTAGGGGTCACATTAGAGACGAGAAACATTAGAATACTAGTCAGAACCAGTTTGCAAAATTGTGTTTTGCTTTAGAAGAATAAATTCCTTCTAACGTTGGGTGTCCTACTTGCGTGGATGTTGCTGCACTATGTAAAACTATTAGGCTAGCGTTTACATTTTAGAATGGGGTGCCTTGTTACTATCCATAATTTTTAAAGGGTGCCTTGACTGAAAAAAAGGTTGAGAAACACTGGGATAAGGATTTGTATATCTATTTTTTTATGTCACACTTCTCATTTTCTAACAAAGCACCTCAGGAGCTGGTGGCTACACAAGGAGCTGGATCCCGGGATGGAGTGGCGGAATCCGCCGCGTGTAGTTCCTCGTGTGGTGATGCTTAATAATGCTAACCATTCCCTGTTTACACAGAGTAAACCTAGCTGGGTTCAACTGCTGATGTAAATAGCTTTTTGCCGTTCTCTCTCAGTTGTATGTTACTTTAATTTTCATGGTTTCGTTTAACAGCCTACACTGGGGATAAACTTGACCTCTCACTGCTCTTCTGAAGAAACAGAGCTCGTTATTCTTAAGGGTCACACCCATAAGAATTGTGTTTAAAGCATGCAATATTCTGTTTTATATGTAATTGCTTTGCATTGCTTCATCTTGTGATGCCATTGATGACACTGGTGGTAGTTAAGGACGCAGCAAAACACGTTGTTGCTGTGATTTCTCACTAACCTTGCTATCGGTTTCTTGTAAAGAACAGCTCAGGCTGGTCCTTTTCATATCTTCTTTAACAGCTGGGTGTGCACTATACTTTCTGGAATGTCCTTAGGGCGCATACGTAAAAACGATAACACAATAGATTTTATTTAACAATGTAGTTTAAAGAACAGCGGTGTACAGTTACTTGTACTAGATTTCAGTGTAGTCGGGTCATTTCATCCAGATTGCTTTGAATTTGTGCATTATTGACGTTGCTATTAACCTTCTTTTTTATGAAGGTCATTGAGGGATATTGTGTAAGGTACTACACAAACACAATGGGCCTTATAAGGCTCATTTATACTTGCTTTGGCTTTACCACACATTAAAGCGCCTGCTGCTTCAACATGCTTTTTTGATGTGTTTTTGATGCTTTGGTGGTGCTTCGATGATGGTTTAGGCCCTGTTCACACCTGAGCGTTGTTTTTTAGCTCATAAAATGCTCATCTCTGAAGTCTCAAAACGCCCAACAAGCAAAATCCCATTAATTTCAATGGCCCCTGTTCACATATGAGCGTTTGTCCCTGAAGCAAAATGCCTGAAGCTCAAAAAAGTACATGAGCTTCTTTGGCAGATTACAAGCGGTTTTGTTAGATATCAATGCCTGCCTCCCAAACACCTGCAAAAAATGCCTGAAAATGTGCTTGATAAACACCCCGAAAAAAAAGCCTGAAACGATACGCTCCGGTGTGAATGGAGCATAAGGGATGCTTCCTTGGTGCTTCAAGCGAGCTTTGTCATAAACTTCTATGGAGCCTTTGAAGATGCTTTGAAGCACCACTAAAGTGACATGGGGTATCATTTTTGAAGCAAAGCAAAAGCAAGGTGTAAACAGGACTGTAAGCTAACCATTTTATTTCGTGTTGGGTTTGACTGGTGTTCAGAGAGCTTTAACCACTTGCCGAAGTACATATACTGCGGCGGTCAGCCCCCCACAGGCAAAGTGGCATACCGGTACGTCACTAGCCTGTGAGGCTCTGGGGAGCGAGCGTGTGCCGCCGGAGGCGCGCTCCCGCGCGTGTGAGCGGCGGACCCGATGTCCGCCGCTCACTCACGATCGTCCGTGACAGCGGGAGAAAGGCAGGCGGCTAGTGTAAACAAGCCGCCTGTCATTCTCCCCTGTGTAGGAACAGTGATCATACGGTTCTACTATGTAGGACTGTTGATCATTGTTCCTACACCTCAAGCCACAGCCAATCACAGTTAGAATCACGCCCCTAGGGACACACACAGCCCCTCCCTCTCAAAAAAGTTAACCCCTTCACTACCAGTGTAATTTTACAGTAACAGTGCATATGTATAGCACTGATTACTGTAGAAATGTCACTGGTAACCCCAAAAGTGTCAAAAATGTCAGTCAAGGGTCCGATCTGTTCGCCCCAATGTCGCAGTCCCGCAAAAAACATTGCAGATTGCCGCCATTACGCGTTAAAAAAAAAAAAAAAAAACAACAATAATGACCAAAATCTTTCCCTTTGTTAGTAAACGCGATAACTTTTGCGCAAACCAATCAAAATACGCTTTTTGTCATTTTTTTTTTTTTACCAAACATATGTAGCATAAAACAAATTGGCCGAAAATGTTAAAAAATTTTGATTTTTACATTTTTTTTTGGGCAATTTCATATAAAAAAAAGGTGAAAAATATTGTTATTTTTGCAAAATTGACGCTCTTTTTTTGTTTATAGCGCATGATCATGAAATCGCACAGGTGATCAAATACCACCAAAAGAAAGCTCTGTTTGTGGGAAAAAAAGGACGTCAAATTTGTTTAGGTACAGCGTTGCATGACCGCGCAATTGTCTGTTAAAGTCACGCAGTGCTGAATCGCAAAATACCCCCTGGTCAGGAAGGGGGTAAAATCTTCCGGGGCTTAAGTGGTTAACAAAGTGTGTCCGAAGCCTTGTTTTTGACCCAAGTGTAAACTAGCCCTTAAACTCGTTTTCCAGGTTGCACATGTGAGGTGCAATTAACATGCGTCAAGTGTCAAATAAAAAACAGTGTGCCTATGTTGAAGAGAATTTGTGACACGTATGCCAAAAATGAAAAGAACATAAATTGTGACTTTTTGAAGGAATCTCGCCATTTCTATGCTCTATAAACAGAGCTTACAATCTAGAAGATTGTAAGCTCTAACGAGCAGGGCCCTCTAGTTCCTCCTCTTTTGAATTGTATTGTAACTGTATTGTCTTCCCTCACATTGTAAAGCGCTGCGCAAACTGTTGGCGCTATATAAATCCTGTATAATAATATACATGATATAGAGGCCTGACCAGGTACATATCTACACATTGGGCTCACTTCTTCTGATACACATCTGTCTGTACTGAGGGAGATTAGGCCGGGAGAAGCCTAGAGAGGAAGAAGGCACCCAGAAGTTTTCCTCCGGTATTCAAACAAATACTTTTGCCAGAGGGTGCGCCAGGCATAGTTTATTGGGCCGAATGTGTCATAAAAGAGAGGAGATGCCTATAAATAAGTGTTTTTTAAGTTTGGTAAAGTATTGAACTGATCCAAAAAAAATTTCTGTGGATTGGCAGATTTAACTGTTGTGTGTTTGTTTTGTTTTTTTTTTTTTTTTTTTTTTTAATTGCAATAGTGTGTTTTGGGGTTTCTATTCCACACTTCAGTAGATCACTTTGCCATGTCTGATTGAAATTTTGCTGTTTGCATGCTACATATTGTGTTCATCTGTACTGTGCCAGTTGTAAATTTGCTAAGGGTCTGGTCAGGTATTGCTTGACAAAAGTGAAAAATCATTTTTTAGTAGTATCTGTGCATTTCTGTAAATAATTTTGCAAAGGTCACATTTAACCACTTGCCGACTGCTCACAGTATATTTACTGCGGCAGTCAGCCCCTCACAGGCAGAGCGACGTAGGTCTACGTCGCTAGCCTGTGAGGCTCTGGGGAGCCTGACTTTCTCCCGACCCCCCCCCCCCCCCGCGCATGTGACTGGCGGACCCGATGTCCGCCGTTCACTCGGCGATCGTCGGGGGGGGGGGGGGGGGGTCGGGAGAAAGTCAGGCGGCTTGTGTAAACAAGCTGCCTGTCATTCTCCTCGGTGTAAAGACAGTGATCACACGGATCTACTATGTAGATCCGTTGATCAGTGTCCTTACACCTCAAGCCACAGCCAATCACAGTAGAAAGCACGCCCCTAGGGACACACACAGCCCCTCCCTCTCAAAAAAGTTAACCCCTTCACTACCAGTGTAATTTTACAGTAACGGTGCATATGTATAGCACTGATTACTGTAGAAATGTCACTGGTAACCCCAAAAGTGTCAAAAATGTCAGTCAAGGGTCCGATCTGTTCGCCCCAATGTCGCAGTCCCGCAAAAAACATTGCAGATTGCCGCCATTATGCGTTAAAAAAAAAAAAAAAAAAAAAAACAACAATAATGACCAAAATCTTTCCCTTTTGTTAGTAAACGCGATAACTTTTGCGCAAACCAATCAAAATACGCTTTTTGTCATTTTTTTTTTTTTACCAAACATATGTAGCATAAAACAAATTGGCCGAAAATGTTAAAAAATTTTGATTTTTACATTTTTTTTTGGGGAATTTCATATAAAAAAAAGGTGAAAAATATTGTTATTTTTGCAAAATTGACGCTCTTTTTTTGTTTATAGCGCATGATCATGAAATCGCACAGGTGATCAAATACCACCAAAAGAAAGCTCTGTTTGTGGGAAAAAAAGGACGTCAAATTTGTTTAGGTACAGCGTTGCATGACCGCGCAATTGTCTGTTAAAGTCACGCAGTGCTGAATCGCAAAATATCCCCTGGTCAGGAAGGGGGTAAAATCTTCCGGGGCTTAAGTGGTTAACAAAGTGTGTCCGAAGCCTTGTTTTTGACCCAAGTGTAAACTAGCCCTTAAACTCGTTTTCCAGGTTGCACATGTGAGGTGCAATTAACATGCGTCAAGTGTCAAATAAAAAACAGTGTGCCTATGTTGAAGAGAATTTGTGACACGTATGCCAAAAATGAAAAGAACATAAATTGTGACTTTTTGAAGGAATCTCGCCATTTCTATGCTCTATAAACAGAGCTTACAATCTAGAAGATTGTAAGCTCTAACGAGCAGGGCCCTCTAGTTCCTCCTCTTTTGAATTGTATTGTAACTGTATTGTCTTCCCTCACATTGTAAAGCGCTGCGCAAACTGTTGGCGCTATATAAATCCTGTATAATAATATACATGATATAGAGGCCTGACCAGGTACATATCTACACATTGGGCTCACTTCTTCTGATACACATCTGTCTGTACTGAGGGAGATTAGGCCGGGAGAAGCCTAGAGAGGAAGAAGGCACCCAGAAGTTTTCCTCCGGTATTCAAACAAATACTTTTGCCAGAGGGTGCGCCAGGCATAGTTTATTGGGCCGAATGTGTCATAAAAGAGAGGAGATGCCTATAAATAAGTGTTTTTTAAGTTTGGTAAAGTATTGAACTGATCCAAAAAAAATTTCTGTGGATTGGCAGATTTAACTGTTGTGTGTGTGTTTTGTTTTGTTTTTTTTTTTTTTTTTTTAATTGCAATAGTGTGTTTTGGGGTTTCTATTCCACACTTCAGTAGATCACTTTGCCATGTCTGATTGAAATTTTGCTGTTTGCATGCTACATATTGTGTTCATCTGTACTGTGCCAGTTGTAAATTTGCTAAGGGTCTGGTCAGGTATTGCTTGACAAAAGTGAAAAATCATTTTTTAGTAGTATCTGTGCATTTCTGTAAATAATTTTGCAAAGGTCACATTTAACCACTTGCCGACTGCTCACAGTATATTTACTGCGGCAGTCAGCCCCTCACAGGCAGAGCGACGTAGGTCTACGTCGCTAGCCTGTGAGGCTTTGGGGAGCCTGACTTTCTCCTTCTACTATGTAGATCCGTTGATCAGTGTCCTTACACCTCAAGCCACAGCCAATCACAGTAGAAAGCACGCCCCTAGGGACACACACAGCCCCTCCCTCCCAAATAAAGTTAACCCCTTCACTACCAGTGTATTTCTACAGTAACAGTGCATATATATAGCACTGATTACTGTAGAAATGTCACTGGTAGCCCCAAAAGTGTCAAAAATGTCAGTCAAGGGTCCAATCTGTCCGCCCCAATGTCGCAGTACCGCAAAAAAAATCGCAGATCGCCGCCATTACGCGTTAAAAAAAAAAAAAAATTACAAAAATCTTTCCCTTTGTTCGTAAACGCGATAACTTTTGCGCAAACCAATAAAAATACGCTTTTTGCGATTTTTTTTTTTTTTTTTTTTTTTTTTCTTTACCAAACATATGTAGCATAAAACAAATTGGCCGAAAATGTTAAATTTTGATTTTTACATTTTTTTTTTTTTTTTTGGGGGAATTTCATATAAAAAAATGTGAAAAATATTGTTATTTTTGCAAAATTTACGCTCTTTTTTGGTTTATAGCGCAAAAAGTAAAAAGCGCACAGGTGATCAAATACCACCAAAAGAAAGCTCTGTTTGTGGGAAAAAAAGACGTCAAATTTGTTTAGGTACAGCGTCGCACGACCGCGCAATTGTCGTTTAGCAGGAAAATCCTCCGGGGCTAAAGTGGTTAAAAAAAAAAAAAGTTTATTTTTCTAAAGGATATTCTTACTCTCTCTATAATGACAATTTAGCTATAATAAACTCTGCAGATATAACAGTCGTCTTTTTATTTTATTTAATTTTTATTTCTTTTTTTATTTTATTTTATACATTTTTAACAAAATGTTATACCTTTTTATTGTACTTTTATCAAATTCTGCTCAGGAACACAACTGGAAGTTGCTCCAGTGCATGTCTTGTCCAAGGGGCCAGCATGTTAAAATAATCCGCCAACCCCAGGGATACAGACATACTTGACACTTCATACATCTTAGTATGCAAAGTATCAACGCTCTCCTAGGAGCTGCTGTTGTTATACGAAGTTTATACAGCGTCAAGAATTCCCTTCAAGTCCCTTTCATGCCCTACTGATTCACATCCACAAACTACTGAAGTCATCCTTTCATCTTGAAATTAGTGTCCAGTCTGTGTCCTATTTGGTTAAAAGTTTTTTGGGGGGCAGAAAACTGCAATTTTACTGTAAATGACTTCTTTTAGGATTGTATTATTGTTCAAAGTTGCTGGGATATAAAATTTATTTCAAGCCAAAAATGATTTACCTGAGACAAGGGCAGCAAGAGATTCAAGAGTGTCCTCCATACCGATGGAAGTCGTCTTTTTCCAGTCAAATTGCTAAATATGCATTAGGTTCTGGAGCTTTGGACGATGGTCAGATGTTCTACTTGCTGTAGTTACTTGTGTCCAGCCTGAGGACTAGTTGAGAAGCAATGCCCCTTTACATGACAAATGTTTGTTTAGGAGTAGTAGTTTTTTTTTTTTTTTTTTTTTTTTGCTTAAAGTGAAGCATTAACCACTTAAGCCCCGGAGGATTTGGCTGCTAAAAGACCAGGGGGTTTTTTGCGATTTTTTTTTTTTACTGTGTGACTTTGACGGACAATTGCGCGGTCGTGCAACGCTGTACCTAAATGAATTTGACGTCCTTTTTTTCCCACAAACAGAGCTTTCTTTTGGTGGTATTTGATCACCTGTGCGATTTTTTTTTTTTTTTTTTGATCATGCGCTATAAACAAAAAAAGAGCGTAATTTTTGCAAAAGTAACAATATTTTTCACTTTTTTTTATATGAAATTCCCCCCCAAAAAAATGTAAAAATCAAAATTTTTTAACATTTTCGGCCAAATTGTTTTACGCTACATATGTTTGGTAAAAAAAATCGCAAAAAGCGTATTTTGATTGGTTTGCGCAAAAGTTATCGCGTTTACTAACAAAGGGAAAGATTTTTGTCATTTTTGGTGTTTTTTTTTTTTAACTAGTAATGGCGGCGATCTGCTATTTTTTTTTTTTTTTTTTTTTTTTTTTTTTTTTTTGCGGTACTGCGACATTGCGGTGGACAGATCGGACCCTTGACTGACATTTTTGACACTTTTGGGGGTACCAGTGACATTACTACAGTAATCAGTGCTATATATATGCACTGTTACTGCAAAAATGACACTGGCAGGAAAGGGGTTAACTTTATTGGACAGGGAGGGGTTAAGTGTGTCCTAGGGGCGTGTTTCTAACTGTGCAGGGACATGGCTATTGGTGTAAAAGCAAAGATCAACGGTTCTACATAGTAGAACTGTCAGATCTTCATTTTTACACCAGGGAGAATGACGGGCGGCTTGTTTACATAAGCCGCTCCGGCTTTCTCCCTTCACCGGAGCGATCGTAGTGTGACCGACGGACATCGAGTCCGCCGGACACACGCACTGACCTGTCTGTGAACGAGCCGTAGGCTCGCAAGTCAGTGACAGGCGAGTGACGTATCGATACGTCACTCTGCCTGGCCGGGGCTGACCGCCGCAGTATATAGTCGTGCGGCGGTCGGCAACCGGTTAAAAATGCCTAATTATTTTAACCACTTGCCTACTGGGTACTTTTACCCCCTTCTTGCCCAGGCAGATTTTCAGCTTTCAGCGCTGTCACACTTTGACAATTGCGTGGTCATGCAAAACTGTACCCATATGAAATTTTTATCTTTTTTTTTTTTTTCACATCAAGTTTCTTTTGGTGGTATTTAATCGCAACTTTTTTTTTTTTTTTTTTTTAAATCAAACGAGATAAAACAAAACAAAAACATTTTTCATAGTTTTGTTATAACATTTTGGAAACGGGTAATTTTTCTCCTTCACTGATCTGCGCTTATGAGGCTGCACTGATGGTCTGCGCTTATGAGGCTGCACTGATGGGCGACACTAATGAGGGACTGATTGGCAGCACTGGTGGGCACTGTGGGGACTGCACTGATAATCAGGACACTGATAATCTGTGCCGATGTCCCAGGCATTATTTAGATATCCCCACTTAAACCCCACAACGTCATATGACATCCAGCGGGAAGTGGTTAAAAAAAAAAAAAAAAAAAAAACCCAGACCCCTTTTAAAGGTTCCCTTAAGTACTGCAAACCCTAAGGCCCCTTTCACACAGGCGGACCGTTCAGTTTATCAGTTCAGTCACGTCAAAATGTATCAGTTTTTCATCAGTTGTCTTCCGTTTTTCATCAGTTGTTATCCGTTTTTCGTCAGTTGTTATCCGTTTTTCATCCGTTTTTCGTCCGTTATCTGTTTTTCGTCCGTTATCTGTTTTTCGTCCGTTATCTGTTTTTCGTCCGTTATCTGTTTTTCGTCCGTTATCTGTTTTTCGTCCGTTATCTGTTTTTCGTCCGTTATCTGTTTTTCGTCCGTTATCTGTTTTTCGTCCGTTATCTGTTTTTCGTCCGTTATCTGTTTTTCGTCCGTTATCTGTTTTTCGTCCGTTGTCATCCGTTTTTCATCTGTTGTCATCCGTTTTTCGTCCGATCGTTTTTTTTGACAGATGAAAAATAGGGCATTCATACGTTCAAAAAAATGGACATTGACGGAAGCGGATGAAAACGGATGTTAACTGATGATCATCCTTTGTCATCCGTTTTTACATAGAGATACATTGATGTCCGTTTTTCATCCGTCAACGGATGGATGAAAAACGGACAAACGGACAGCATGTGTGAAAGGGGCCTTAGGCTGCATTCACGCCTGGCTAAGCAATTTTCAGGTGTTTATTTGAAAATTTGTGAGCATTTTTAAAGGTTTATTACAAGTGTTTTACAGCTACTTGACATTAAAATGACTTAATACTGAAGCGCTAAAGGCGTCTAGTGTGAACACGTGTTTAGGCGCATCAAGTATTTTTTTTTTTTTTTAAACGCCACTACTTTTTCCTGCCTCTAAACACCCTTGCCTTTTAAACTCTTCGAAAAGCCTATGTGTTCATGGATACATAGGCTAACATTCAGGGAGGCTTAGAGGCAAGGAACGCCGCTAGGAGCAGCTGAAAAAATGTTCAGTGTGCACGAGGCCTAAAACGGGACGTGTTACTGACCAGATCACCGGGTACATAAAAAGCCAAAAAAATTCAGTTGCTACATTTAGAGATTGGTAAGCTAAAATATATTTAAGTGGTTTAATACCACTTTAACAATGGAGCGCTAACATATGCTAAGTTGCGTCAGCTTTATTACTATATTGGTATGGCTCATGGAAACAAACACTCAGTGCTCCCAGTCCTTGTATAGATGAAACATTTGCATTTCTCATACAGAAATAGTTTTGCCATTTGCATGTTGCTTTGTGCTAATTCTTAACTTCATTCTTTGTTTAGGAATGGAACTATGCAGGGGTTTTATATATTATATTGTCATTTACTGTACTATAGGGCATTTATAAAAGCTTTAATTTTGCTTCTGTTTGTGAATCAATTTGTAAGGCTCTGGATGGAATGCAGAATATGGAATATCTCCACTTTGATTCAGATTTTATGGAACTTTGTTTACTTGTGGTTATTGCTGGCTTTGGGTAAAACGGAAGAGCTTTCCTTCCCCATGCAGCACATCCCTAGTTGGTAACATAAGAAAATTAGAAGGAGAACCGAAGTATCCCAAAAGCAAGCCAATTTTCCATGAAAATACCTGAAATTCTGCTACATGCTTCTTAGCTGGCCATAGACGCCTTGAAATGTGTCTAATTCTTGCCGAATCAGCCAAATTCAAGTAGTCACTAGCACTGCAAGCACAATCTGAATTGACAAAAGTCCATTTAAAAATCATCCAATCGGATGCAGTCACTGTTTGGCCGTGGCTGCCTGAACACAATAACCTGCAGTGGAAATTTCTCCATCTACACTGTTAGCATAGCCGAATGAGCGTAACTGAGCCATTTGTGGCCATTTCTTCTGCTTGCCTACACTAAGGGCTCATTCACACCAGGTGCAGTAGGCGTGTGTTGGGCAGCTATTCCAGGGCATTACCACTGCAGAATGCCTTGTCTCATACCTGGCCAGTTCACACCACCATGCTGTCATGGTGCACATCGAAAAAAGTATGATGTGCAGTGTTTTGTTTTTTTCTTTTTTTTTTTTCTCACTGCCTTGTACCATGCTACTCCAATAGGACTTAATGTGGATCTTCACCCAAAAGGGGAAGTTCTACTCGTTTGATTCCCCCCCCTCCTTAACATTTAATTTTGTTTTGTGGGAGGGGGGGTTGCCAGAACCTGATTTTGACAGGTACCTGCTCCCACTTCTGCCCGGATCGCCTAGGCCAGTGATGGTGAACCTTGGCACCCCAGCTGTTTTGGAACTACTTTTCCCATTCTGCTCGATTACACTGTAGAGTGCATAAAACATCATGGGAAATGTAGTTCCAAAACATCTGGGGTGCCAAGGTTCGCCATCACTGGCCTAGGCGATCCGAGCGGAATTGTTCAACCCCCCAACCTCTTCGCCTGCCGGGACTAATCACTGGTTACAAGAGACTGCGTGACCATTCACAAAGCTCAGTGTGGTTTCCTTAGTTAAAATGGCGGCACTAGGGTCCCAAAGCCCAGAGAAGAATCGGCTCAGGTGAGAACAGCGCTGGACCCCTGGACAAGTAAGTGTCCTTAAAGTTAGCACTTACAGTATTTTTGTACCTGCTGGCTTTAATTTTTTTGGGGGAAACTGAAGCTCCTCTTTAACCACTTTACCACCGGAGCATTTTGCTGTCTTACGTCTGGGCCACTTTTTGCGATTCGGCGCTGTGCGACTTTAACTGACAATTGCGCGGTCGTGCGACGCCGTACCCAAACGAAATTTACGTCCTTTTTTTTCCCACAAACAGAGCTTTCTTTTGGTGGTATTTTATCACCTGTGCGATTTTTACTTTTTGCGCTATAAACAAAAAAAGAGTGTTTATTTTGAAAAAATAACAATATTTTTAACATTTTTTTTATATGAAATTCCCCCCAAAAAAGATGTAAAAACCAATTTTTTTTTAATTTTTGGCCAATTTGTTTTCTGCTACCCATGTTTGGTAAAAAAAAATCACAATAAGCGTATTTTGATTGGTTTGCGCAAAAGTTATTGCGTTTACTAACTAAGGGAAAGATTTCTGTCATTTTTGGTGTTTTTTTTTTTAACGCGTAATGGCGGCGATCTGCGATTTTTTTTTTTTTTTTTTTTTTTTTTCTTTTCTTTTCTTTTCTTTTCTTTTTTTTTTTTTTTTTTTTTTGCGGGACTGCGACATTGCGGCGGACAGATCGGACCCTTGACTGACATTTTTGACACTTTTGGGGGTACCAGTGACATTACTACAGTAATCAGTGCTATATATATGCACTGTTACTGTAAAAATGACACTGTCAGGGAAGGGGTTAATTTTATTGGAGAGGGAGGGGTTAATGTATGCCTGGTGCTTACTGACATGTGTGGGGGGAGGTGACTGAGTGACACAGGGACAGATCGCATGTTCAGCTATGCTGAACCCTGCAATCTGACCCTGTCTGTCACTTAGGAGATCCGCCCGCTTGTGTTTACACAAGCGGGCGGATCTCCACACTAGATCCCCGACGATCGGGGAAAAGCGGCGGTGATCGCCGCTGCTCCTCCCCTGGCCCGACTCCCGCTGTGACTGAATACAGTGGGAGCGAGAAAGGGGAGTACTACATCGTCAGACGATACCGAGCCACTCTGCCGCAGTAATATTACTGCAGGCAGACGTAAAGTGGTTGATGAAAGATCACTTTGTGACCTTTCAGTGAAGCCTTTATTTTTCTTCTCTAACGCAAATTAAACTGTGCAATGTGCTGTGGATGGCACCGCTGTCATCCCCTAGCATGTTCTAGTACAGCTACTGGTGTGAATGGACCCTAAATTTCAACAGACTGCACTTTCCACTTTTTTTTTCCTTTTATTTCTTTTACACTGTACAGTGAACCCCCCTCCATCACGGGGGTTACGTTCCAGACCCACCCGCAATAAATGAAAATCTGCGAAATAGAAATACCCTATTTAAATACACTGTAGGCATGTTTTTATAACTTTCACTGTACTTTTAAAAGCATTTTAAGGTCTTTAGGCTTCATTCACATGTCAGCTTATAATCGCGGGCAGAACCGCCGCGGTTCCGCCCGCGATTCGGAGATTTATTGCAAATCGCGGGACGCCTAGCGTTGCCCGTTGATTTGCAATAGCCCCCCAAACGCCGAGCGATGTTGCCGCGATTTACGCCCGCTGAATCGCGGCAACATCGCGCAAACAAAATTGCGGAACGCAATACACTCCAAAGAAGCTCTTGTACTTTTTTGGAGCGTATTGCGTCCCGCGATTTTGTTTGCGCGATGTTGCCGCGATTCGGCGGGCGTAAATCGCGGCAACATCGCTCGGCGTTTGGGGGGCTATTGCAAATCAACGGGCAACGCTAGGCGTCCCGCGATTTGCAATAAATCTCCGAATCGCGGGCGGAACCGCGGCAGTTCTGCCCGCGATTATAAGCTGACATGTGAATGCAGCCTTAAACACACTTTTAAAACAATAGAAACTCATTTAAACACATAAAAGATACTGAGAGACAGAGCAAGAGCAATGGAAAACACAAAAATACTTAATTAACAATGATTTAATTAGTAAAATAATATTAATAGGTCTTAACAGAAAAAAAACGCAAAATACCGGGACCGCGAAAACTGAACCGCAATATAACGGGGGTTTACTGTATCTCTTTTTAAGTAGTTACAGCAGCAACTTTTTTTATTATTATTTTTTATTATTATCTTTAGTCTTCAAAAAAGTAATGGATATGCAAATTATAATTTTCTTTGAGAACAGAGGTTGTCTGTCTGGTAACTTTCACCCTGCATTGACACTTCCCTGTTTATAATGCTGAGATTGGGAAATTTTTGGTGCTCAGACAATACCTCCTACTCAGATCTTATGTCCTTCATTGTTTGGTTGAATGTATTGGTGTGAAATGACAGTGTGTTATGATACTCAGTTGCGGGCATCTGCAGAGCATGACTTTACATCAAGTTAGAAAATCATTTTGACCAATATTTCCTGTTTTATCGGTCTCCAGCAATTGGTTTTGTATCTATAATACTGCAGTATTCTTCATTCTAAGATATGAGATTTTTACAGAATGTTCCCATCTGTGAGAAAACTTTGAACATTTTATGCCCCCTTTACACTTATGCGACCTAAAAGTCACGCAATTTTATCACATTTTTTTGCCACGATTTTGACTGGACTTGAAGCAATGCCTATGTCTGTGGACCTCAAAACGCATTAAAATCGTCTCAAAGTAGTGCAGGGACTTCTATTGAATTTGTTGCGACTTGAAGTGGCAGATATAAATTGTACTCATTGGAAATCAAGAAGTACGATTTGTCATGCGACTTTACAGTCCCAAGTCGCAGAAATAGTCGCACAAGTGTGAACGGGGGGTCTTAGTAATTTATTTGCATTGTTTACATAAACGTTGTTACTTCAGTACATTTTGTACACATAAAGTTGGCAGAACAGAACAAGATTCATTGTGCTGCTTATTCATTCTTCTCCAGTCAGCAATTCCAGATGTGCCCACATCCTTTGATTTTGTGTAGCTGCAGTGGAGGTCCTAGACCAGTGATGGCGAACCTTGGCACCCAAGATGTTTTGGAACTACATTTCCCATGATGCTCCACTATGCTGCAGAGTGCATGAGCATCATGGAAAATGTAGTTCAAAAACATCTGGGGTGTCAAGGTTCGCCATCACTGTCCTAGACCTTGCAGGGGGTTCTTTATAACTAAACTACTCACAGAATTACTAATCCTTTAGCAGGTACACACACACCATTAGCCAAATCTTTGTTTTAGGGCTTTCTTGCCCCCTTTTATTTAAAAGAAAGTTCAATATCACACAAAAGGTTACCCTTGCAGGGGTATTCAGCATTCCACTACTTTAACACTCCTTTTTCAATGCACCACTGCTTTTTTGGCTTCAGGCCCTCATCTGCTTCTCCTCCATAGAGTAAATGAGGATCTTCGGTCTGGAAATACTGTAACTTCTGACTTTTAATAAACATACACTTACAAGTCCAGGATACAGCACGGTCCTCAACCAGACCAATTACTCACCGGTCTTCAGGTCCCTGGCATCTCCATCTTGGATGTGGGAAGCTGCAGCAGCCAGGGTGTACACATGCTGCTACTGCAATGATTTGCTTGGCATCCGCAAAACAACCTCTCTTCACTGCCTCTTAATTTCTCTCTGAACTGTAATATGAATGCAGACTGCTCTTTAGAGACCAAAATTAGTATGAACGAGCCCTAAGCCCCCGTTCACACTGAATCCAACTTTGAAATTCACTTTAAATCGCACGATTTCAAAGCTGTGGGTAAGTGCGGCTTCAGGTGCGACTTGGCTGACATGTTTGCGACTTAATGCACAGATGTCTATGCAAGTCGCACCTGAAATCACAAAAAATTGTGCAAAAAACTTTTTCTCAAGTTGGTGTGGCACCGCAAAGTTAGAGTGGCACCGATCTTTCACCAGTTCTATTGCCAACCATAAGGTGCGACTTTTCTTGCAATTTGAACCTGTCAAATCACATGACCGGTCGCACTGGTGTGAACGGGGACTAAAAGTTTTTCAGCAAATAACCCTTTCTACGACTCAACAGAAGGTGTAATTTTTGATGCAATCATTTATTTTTCTATACAATGCTGGAGTAGCAATAAATGTATACAGTGTATTGGATATGCAAAATAAAGACTTTTTAGTCCCGGTTCACACTAGGGTGACCTGTGAGGTGACCTGTGAGGTCGCCGCAGGTCGCCTCCCATAGGGAAGCTGTGGACCTGTTCTAATAGGAGCGACACAAGTCGCTCCGACCTAGAAAAAGGGTCCGGAGCTTCTTTGGGGCGACCAGGAGGCGACCGCCATAGACTTCAATGTTATGAAGTCCGTGGCGGCCGCTCCGAGGTCGCGGCACGCTGCTCGCACCGCGGCCTCGGAGGTCGCGGTGCGAAGTAGCGTCGCCCCTATGTGAACGGGGCCTTAGAGCCGGTTCACACTGAGGCGACACGACTCCTTACTACTTCGGGGGCGACTTGTGCATTACATTGCACCACGACTTCGGAGCGACTTGCAGGGACTTCACATAATGGAAGTCTATGCAAGTCGCTCCGAGGTCGCCCCGAAGTAGAACGGGGCCCTTTTTCTAAGGGTCCTGTAGCGGTCAATGGACCGCGAGGGAGCGTGACTTGTCAGGTTGACAAGTCGCCTGACAATTCGCGCTAGTGTGAACCGTCTCTTATAGTCGACAGTTATTATATGAGGAAAACCTAAAAACATGGCCCGTTTGACGTCTATATAGAAACCTGGTACATTTTACTAGCGTGAAAGAGTCTAATTATAGATTTGTAGGTATAAGCAAATCACACCTGCATGGAAGGCTTGCCTCATTTCACTAACTTGTGTCTTCTTTGCATTGAGTGCATCTAATATAACATCCTGTTCTTGTAAAGTACCTACCTGAAATACCATGAATGGGTGGGTGCATCTCTGAGCACTACAGGAGTATGTTTGTAGACCCACGCCCTGGAACTGACCTTTGCTCTATGAACCTCACTGCCCATATCAAAAACGAATTAAGAGTAGAATCATTTTTGCTTCTAGATTCCTGTCTTTTGAGTCACCTTGGGTCTGTACTGAGAAAACACCTAGGTAGACATTGTAGAATTCTTCTTTTAAAAATCCTGGTTAGTTGGCTGTTAAGCAATAATAGAGGAGCATAATATACATAATTAATAAAATAATGTACATAATTTACACAAATAACATTGTTTTTGTGTCTTTAACCCTTTTGCTGCTAGGTTTAGGTGGCTAGATGACTTTGGCAATATTTTACTTTTTTTTTTTCTTATCTCACTTACAACTTTTAGAGTTTGCAAAAGACCCACCAAATCATTTTCTAAAAGAACAGGACTGGTCGAAAGAAAAAAAAATGAAAAATGGTGCTATTGATTTTGTAGGCCCCCTGATAGTTTTGTAATTGTTTATCAAAGGGATATTTTCAATAAAAATACATTAAAGTCATTATTTTTGCCAAACACATGCCTTACAAAATCCATACTAAATTTAAGGCTTCATGCACACTTTAACGCTGCTTATAGGGGCGTCTGGCATTTTTTTTTAGTCTTTAAATGCCTCTGTATGTTAGCCTATGTGTCACATAGACATTTAGGCCCCTTTCACACTAGTGCGACTCGTCCCGTGATTTTGGACCGCAAAATCGCATGGCAAGTCGTTTTCCATTATTTTCAACGAGCCCCATTCATATCAGTGCGTTTTGAAGTCGAACCGACTTCAAAAGTAGTTCCTGCACTACTTTGCCACGATTTGATTGCGTTTTGAGCCATAGCCATAGCCATTGCTTTCAAAATCGTGGCAAAGTCGCGGCAAAATCGCGGTAAAATCGCATCGCATAAGTGTGAAAGGGGCCTTAGAGGTGTTCAGTTTAGGGGCGTTTAGAGGAAGAAAAAAATGGCAGGCGCAATTAGCACTTGAGTGTTAATTCTCGAGAATTAACGCCCAAGCACTTTACACTCCTAAATGCCGTACATGCATTTTCAAGTGTCAATGATTTTTTCTGTCAAACTGCTGCTGCAAGGAGGGAAGGCATCTAGGAGAGATGGCCAATTTGTATGAGGCCTAAGGCTCGCCATAGATGGATTTAGCAGGAACCGGCTGACCTTCAAACCATCTATGGGCAAGCTGAATGTACCAAATTGATCGATCAACTTGGGTACAACTAGCCTGCCGGATCTTACGTGCGATTATCGCTAGCGGCTGGTATAGCTGCCAGGAATAATCACTGTTTAATCCCAGCAGGGACAGCTTTCCCCGGCCCCCCCCAATATTATATAGTGAATGGTAGAATTAGAAGCACTACCCCTCTACTGTGGCTGATACTGTAGTGCCAAATTAAATAGTAAATGCCTGTGCTAAGATAATAACGCTGAACAGGTGCAAACTAATAAACTTGATATAAAGTGTGAATCCCCCCAGAAGAAGACAATGGCTCGAGAGGAGGGACTGTCTGTGTTAACGGGGGAATTAAGCAAAATTCTTTCCTGGAACCTGTGGTGTGAATGGGGAGCAGGTGTGTTAAATTTGGTTGGTGTTATCGCTCTCACTCTCTCATACTGGTCATTGGAAGTTCAACATGCCACCTCATGGCAAAGAACTCCCTGAAAAAAAGAATTGTTGCTCTACCTAAAGATGGCCTAGGCTAGGCTATAAGAAGATTGCCAAGACCCTGAAACTGAGCTGCAGCACAGCGGCCAAGACCATACAGTGGTTTAACAGGACAGGTTCCACTCAGAACAGGCCTCGTTATGGTCGACCAAATAAGTTGAGTGCACATGAGTGACATGGTCAGCGTCATATGCATAGGTTGTCTTTGGGAAATAGACGTATGAGTGCTGCCAGCATTGCTGCAGAGGTTGAAGGGCTGGTGGTCAGCCTGTCGGTTCTCAGACCATACGCCGCACACTGCTGCATGGCTGTCATCCCAGAAGGAAGCCTCTTCTAAAGATGATGCACAAGAAAGCCGCAAACAGTTTGCTGAAGATGAGCAGACCAAGGACATGGGCTACTGGAACCATGTTCTGTGGTCTGATGAGACCAAGATAAACTTATTTGATTCAGATGCTGTCAAGCGTGTGTGGCAGCAACCAGGTGAGGAGTACAAAGACAGTCAAGCATGGTGGTGGGAGTGTCATGGTCTGGGACTGCATGAGGGCTTCCGGCACTGGGGAGCTACAGTTCATTAAGGGACCATGAATGCCAACATGTACTGTGACATTTTAAAGCAGAGCATGATCCCCTTCCTTCAGAGACTGGGCGGCAGGGCAGTTCCAACATAATGACCCCAAACACACCTCCAAGTTGACCACTGCCTTGCTAAAGAAGCATGGACTGAAGTGATGGACTGGCCAAGCATGTCTCCAGACCTAAACCCTATTGAGCATCTGTGGGGCATCCTCAAACGGAAGGTGGAGGAGCGCAAGGTCTCTAACATCCACCAGCTCTGTGATGTCATCATGGAGGAGTGGAAGAGGACTGCAGTTGCAACCTGTAAAGCTCTGGTGAACTCCATGCCCACGAGGGTTAAGGCAGTGCTGGAAAAAAATGGTGGCCACACAAAATATTGACACTTTGGGCCCAATTTGGACATTTTGACTTAGGGGTGTACTCACGTTTGCCTGTGGTTTAGACATTATTGGCTGTATGTTGAGTTATTTTGAGGGGACAGCAGATTTACACTGTTATACAAGCTGTACACTCACTAATTTACATTGTAGCAAAGTGTTATTTCTTCAGTGTTGTCACATGAAAAGATATAAAATAGTTACAAAACTGTGGGGTGTGTACTCACTTTTGTGAGATACTGTAACAGGTATTTTTGAGACAATGCAGAGGGAGTAAGGGAATCTGTAAATGCGATGCTGCATCACACATTTTTTTTTTTTTTTTTTTTTATTGGGAGGTTATTGTTTTTCTTTAACCACATAACGACCGCCCGCCGCAGTTTTACTGCGGCAGGCAGCCGCTGCTGGGCAAAGTGACGTAGTACTACGTCGCTCACTCAGGAGGCTGTAGGGGGCGAGCGCGCGGTCCGCTCGTTAGCTGGGGAGCCAGCGCGTGTGACCAGCGGCTCCGATGCCCGCCGGTCACTCACGATCTCCCACAGCTGAGGGAGAAAGACACAGACGGCTGATGTAAACACAGCCATCTATCATTCTTCCTTAGATTATCACAGAGGCTATGTGATCCTACTGTATAGGATCGCATGCCTCTGTGATGATCTCACAAGCCACGCCCCTGACAGTTAGAATCATGCCCCTAGGGACATACTTAACCCCTTGATCACCAGTAAAGTTAACCCCTTCACTGCCAGTGTCATTTTTACAGTAACAGTGCATATTTATAACACTGATTAATGTAGTAATGTCACTGGTACCCCCAAAAGTGTCAAAAATGTCAGGGGTCCGATCAGTCCGCCACAATGTCTCAGTCCCGCAAAAATATCGCAGATCGCCACCACCATTACTAGTTAAAAAAAAAAAAAAACAATAAAAATGACATCAATTTTTCCCGTAGTTAGTAAACGCAATAACTTTTTCACAAACCAATCAAAATATGCTTATTGCAATTTTTTTTTCCCTTACCAAAAATATGTAGCAGAAAACAAATTGGCCTAAAAATGTAAAAAAATAATTTTTTTTTTTTTTTTGAGAATTTAAAAAAAATGTGAAAAATTGTTGTTTTTTTTCAAAATTGTCACTCTCTCTTTTTGTTTATAGCGCAAAAAATAAAAATCGCACAGGTGATCAAATACCACCAAAAGAAACCTCTGTTTGTGGGGAAAAAAGACATCAATTTAGTTTGGGTACAGCGTCGCACAACCTCGCAATTGTCCGTTAAATTCACACAGTGCCGAATTGCAAAATAGGGCCTGGTCATTGAGCAGCCAAATCCTCTGGTCTAAGTGGTTAATACTGGGTTCACACTAGTGTGAATTGGATGCAGGTTTCGCATGACAGGAGAGTGTGCCCGGCTCTCAATGGCGCCGGTTCACACATCTCCGTGGCGGCTGCGGAGCAGATTACACAGGGGTCCTGTGTATCTTTGGCTCCTTTTCAGGCAAAAATTCAGGCTTAATTCATCCCTGAAACGGAGAACAGGGACGCACCGGACCCCTGCTGTGAACCACATCCGTATTAGGTGTGAACCCAGCCTTAAACTTCCATTTGGACTGGCTGGTTCTTGCATTCATCATTGATTTGTCTGCCACTACCATAACCTGTATCTTTGTGAGTGTCAGTACTTGCCTTCTGAACCTTCCTGCATCCTCTCTTCTGGCTAAACCTGTTTTTCATGCCCATTGTAACTATCACCTTTCTGTCTCAGTAAAACTCTTTGCAGGTAAATTTTACTTCTTACATTGTTTGTAGTGATTTTTGATGAATAGGCGGTGCAAGGCATCCAGGTAATATATACTTCCAGCTGTGGAAAACCTTTTGTGCGCAGAGATTTTGAAAGTTTCTAAAGTGTTTTTGCAGCAAGCCTGAGCTGTATTCGGTTCTTTCACAAAGATCACATACGTCACAATTGACCATACATTGTTCCATTGTCAGTAAGACATCTGACTGTAAAGCTAGGTACACACGGGCCGAAAATGGTCAGTTCGGCAGTTAACAGCCGTGTGTACAGCTCCTCATCTGACGGAAGCTGGTCTCACAACCGCCTTCTGTCGAACGAACACGCTGGAAAACTAGCATCCAATCAAGAGAATGTATACATTTGGCCCCAAAAAAGTCCAGATAAAATCCACCAGACCCATCAATGCTCCATCATGGGAACTTCCTGGCTTTGTGGGGACATAAAAGATGTCTGCTTTTCTATGAGCACCAGGCTGTCCTTTTTGGTGGAAGTTATTTTCTTCCGTGTTCTCAAAAATCCTGATTACAGATGTCACGCTTGGGGGCAGTCCTGGGCACTTTGTCAGTGTCCCTTCAGCGCTGGATCAACCTGTTGGGGGGCCATGCGATACAGATTGGGTTGGAAACACTATGGCTATGGCCTACATCAACCATGTGGAGCAGATCCTATCCTGGGTGAAACCCCCTTTTGTCAGCAGTTTACATTCTCAGTGTAGATAGTTGGTAGGCAGATCTCCTCCACTGGCATTATCTGGACAAAGAAGAGTGGTCTCTAAACTTGCAGTTGTGCAAGAACCTGTGTTATAGATGGGCAATGCCAGTTGTGGACCTCCTAGCCTCCAGGTTCCACAACAAACTGAACAGGTTTGTATGCAGGTTTAGGGATCCGCTGGCAGAAGCAGTTGGCGCTTCTCTGGCTTTTCCTCCCTTGCTCTGAGGGCATTCCGTTTAATTTTAGTTCCCACAGATTTGGTCAGGTGGATGTGATACGCAGATGTGGTATGCCTTCCTTCAGACACACCATTGCCATCACCAGATCATCTGGATCTACTGTTGCAAGGACCAGTTTATTACCATGCTTCCCTGTTCCTGGCTTTAGTGCCATGGCTTTTGAATCATTCTAAGGGACAGGACGCCCGCCAGAAACATAATTTCCTGCTTTTCGATTGGCTCACTGATTTCTCCAGAAGTCTGTGCACAGAGATACTAGTCAGATTTCAGGCACCCCCTGCAACAAAAATGTCATTTTCAGTGAGATACTTCCAATAGGAAATCACGTCTAAAGGTATGCAGGCCAAGCAGCTTTCCTTATTGGAGCCCTGCAGGTGCACAGCTGACTGATAATTGTAAAACCACTCCCATTAGACTCCCTTTCCCCCGTTTATACAGACAAACGCAAAGGGATTTCTTCAGAATAACAAAAGGTAGGAATCTGCAACAAAGTTTGTTAAAATCCTTGTTCTGTACATTTTTTTTCTTTTCTCAACAAAAGTTGAGTTACGCTTTAACACATTACCCTAGGAATTTCCTTTTCTGCAAACTTACACTGATCTAGCTTTGCCCGATGTAAGTATCTATATCTGATATCCAAATAGACATTGGGAATGCTGGAGATCACTGTATTAGTCCATGCTACATATGTAGCTGTCACCTTTCATATGCTGTTCTTGTGGTTTCCCCTCTGCACATGCTGTGCGCTACCACCATTCAGAGAACATCTGAATTTTTCATTTTTTTAAAAAAAATTCAATTAATACAATGTTTTTTTGTGATTGGGTGAGGTGGATAGACCCTGTCCCAATTGGCAAGCCCCAGTATTGTCACTTTGGAGGAAGGGGATTCCTTCTGTTGTACTTGTTATTTCACTTCCCTGGTTGATTGGAGCAATGAAGGAGTGAAGGAAATGTAGGTAGCTGCAGCTGCTAATATTAAAATGAACCTATTGCTTTGTCCTGTATGGGGAAATCAGATATTTATTTTAAAGGCTCAGAGGGAGCTGTGCAAAGCTTGTTAAATGTTTACAGAACTCATTAGTTCAAGCTGAATGAGTCATAGGATTGAATCATGCCTTATCAGTCAGCAGTCTTGAGGATTCCTTTAGAAAAATCTTGTTTTATAAATACTTTGCTGTACATATTGCTTTTCAGAGCCCATTCACATTAGCGCGACTTGTCAGGCGATTTGTCAGCCTGACAAGTCGCGGTATGTCGCGGTCCATTGAGTAGTACAGGACCCGTTCTTATAGGAGCGACACAAGTCGCTCCGACTTAGAAAAAGGGTCCTGTACTACTTTGGGGCGACCTCGGAGCGACTTGCATAGACTTCCATTATGTGAATTCTCTGCAAGTCGCGCCGAAGTCGCGGTGCACGCTACTTCACAGGTCGCCCCCCAAAGTCGTTTCGCCTCAATGTGAATGGGCTCTCAGACTACTTTATTTGCGAATACCTGTATGAAATTTGACATAATGCTATCATTTAAATCAATCAAAATGTATGTCCCCACAGAAATGATTAGTGCCTTCATTTTTCCTGATGACCATTGTCACCAAGAACGAACATGAGGGGACAATAAAATCTTAGATGTCACAATCTTAGGTGTCCAACAGAGACACCTGTTAAATGATGACTAAAAGGCTGGCCATACATGGGTCATATTTCAAAATAATTTTCTTTAGAAAATCAGAAATTTAGTGCGTTTTGTGATTCGCATTGATTCCCATTGATTTAGAAATTTGACCAACCAAGCCTTCAATTTCATCTCCTATTGCTGCTGAAAATAATTTTCGTGGCTGGGAATCTTCCTTTCTTTCCAGGAATTTTCGCCTGGAAAGCCATTGTTGCGGCCAAATAATGGTGTTAAATTTGCACGAAAATTCTTAGATCAGATTTTCTAAAGAAATCTTCTTTCGAAATTCGACCCATGTATGCCCTGTCTAAGGATGACAATCCACTATACAATCTGATTGTGCAGTCTCATTTGGCTCTACCATCAACTAAAGCTCCCTCAGCAAGGTTCAGCAGGGCCTGGCCAAATTTCAATCCATGTATGGGCACTTTGGTTATACAGAAGTCCATCTACTGATTAACTTCTGTATAGCTTCCCTGCTGGAAGTTTCCTCTCTAAGTCTAGGAAGTCTCCCTGCTTTCAGAATACGACAAAGCCGGAGGATTCCCCTCATCCACACATTTTAGGTGGATGGTGGAATCGCCCTGCTTTGTCATATTCTTACAGCAGGGAGACTTCTGAGGGTTCAGGTATCAGGTCAGTTTCTTTTTCGTTCAACCTATGGCCAGCTTATGACCCCCTTCATACTGATTCGGTGTGGGCATGTGCAGTACAGTTTACCCATGGGTTTCCTACGGGTTACTTGCACTTTGCCATTGCGTCAGGTGGCTTTGGTGTGCTTTTTGGAAGCCCACCAAAATTCCTGCATGCAGAAAAACTGTACCACATCAGTGTTAAGGCGCTCTTAGTAGTGAAAGGGACTGTCTGATTTGGTGCTAAAGTTAAAGGATTGTTTAGGTTTTTCCTTCTGTTACAGAGTTTTTTAGTAAAGTCAAAGCAGATTGTACAATCAGATTCTATAGTGTTCAGCCAGCTTAAAGCGGAGTTCCGGCCACAGAATCCTTTTTTTTTTTTTTTTAATGTCCCCAAACAGTGACCCTCCGACCTTTATACATCCGCTAATCCTGTTTTAGAGAGTGAAAGGCAAGCATAAAATCTTACTTTATAAAAATTTCTCCTGAGCGCCGCCATCTTTGTCCGGGTTACCCGAGTCTGCTGTGGGGAAATGTCTGCCCTGCTTCCTGATTCTGGTGGGAGGAGGCCGGTGAATCCAGCGTGAAATCTCGCGCATGCCCAGTACTATGTGATCGGCATTGTATTTGTTTCCATGGGGACGGACTGTGCTCCGCTTAACATCGCGTCATTTCCTGTTTTGTAAATAACGCGATGAGAGGAGCGGCCGGCCGCCTACGTAACTGCCCATTGCATCCTGGGAGCGACGAGTAAGAGCTCCCAGGACGCATTGCGGGACAGGAAGTGACGACCCGGCCGAGGAAGGAGGAAGTGGATGTAAAGGGGAGTATATTATCCTCTGTAATAAGGTAAGTTAAAAAAAAAAAAAAAAAAAAAAAAAGCCAGGAATATCCAATTCTTGCTCAGGTAACGCTAAGGAAGCGGATGCCATAAAATCTAGAGGCATGATTTTGTGGCCGGAAATCCGCTTTAAGCTTACCTGTCTATGGGGAGACTTTCTTTCTCTTCCTGTTGCATCATTGGTACTGGAAGGTAACATTTTTTAAAATACCCTTTTTATGGTTTTAACCTTTCCTATTATATGTAAAACCAATTTTTTGGCTATAAAATGCATTTTAAGGCTTCCTACGTATGTCATTTTCTCATGTAGCGCAGCAGATTTAAGCTTCCTTTGCTCATGACCAGGTTGTACACCATTTTAAAAACGTTTGGCTGGACTTTACTACAAAAACGTTCTAAAATGATGAAAAATCTCAGTTGTAAAGATATCTTGCAGTATGAGAATCAACCTCCATGGGTATCATAGCATGGGAATTAGGGCACTGCTCTCTCACATCTTAGGAATTCTTTACAAATAGCGCCCATAAAGATTGAAGAGCATCACATGCTCAGCAATGAAGTAAGAACATTGTTCTTGTCATTTAACCTTCTGGTAAACCAAGGCTTAGCTTTACTGTCTAATATCGGCATATGAATATCACTGAAGACCAAGGCTCATACCATACTCCTTCTGTGTTAGCAATCCTGGCCCCCTCCCTGGAATGCTGCACCTAGCTTTTGTATTTACATATTCAGGTCCCTGGCCTGTACAAATGTCTGAAACTTGACTCCTCTGCCTCTAAAGAGAATAATGATTTGATAGTCTCTGCACTGCTGTGGTTTGCCTTTTTTACGTTTGCTCTTCGCTTTTGCTCGTCTCTACCGTTCTTTTTTTCCCCCCTTATTAGCTGTGTGATAGTTTGCTTTCTAACATCGATGTACTTTTTGCTAGCTTTCTTGTTGCAGAGGACTTCTGTACTGTAAATGCACATATGAAATACTCCTTTCTGTATAGCATTTTTAAATAGACAAAAAACTTTCCCTTTTAATATCTTGACAGTCTGGAAAAATTTGGCTGTCACCCCAAAGTTCCCCAGTGTACATACTTACTAAATTGGTGTGAATGACATATATGGACATAATTCGATCCAATCCACATTTTGTAAATACATAAGTCTTCCCAAGTGGCTCAATTTTGTATGTGTGTAAATAAATATATAATAATGTATATACCGGCCACTTTATTAGATACACCTTGCTAGTACCAGGTTGGGCCCCCTTTTGCCTTCAGAACTGCCTTTAACCACTTGCCTACTGGGCACTTATACCCCCTTCCTGCCCAGGCCAATTTTCAGCTTTCAGCGCTCTCACGCTTTGAATGACAATTGCGCGGTCATGCTACACTATACCCATATGAAATTTCTTTTGGTGGTATTAAATCACCTCTGGGTTTTTTATTTCTTACAAAAAGAAAAAAGACAGAAAATTTTGAAAAAAAAAAAAGTTTTTCTTATTTTCTGCGAGTAAATTTTGAAAATAAATAAAATTTTCTCCTTCACTGATGTGCGCTGATGAGGCGGCACTGATGGGCACTGAGAGGCTGCACTGATGGGAACTGAGAGGCTGCACTGATGGGCACTGATGAGGTGGCACTTATGGGCACTGATGAGGTGGCACTGATGGGGAGGTACTAATATGCTGCACTGATGAGCACTGAGAGGTGGCACTGCTGGGCACTGAGAGGTGGCACTGCTGGCCACTGAGAGGCGGCACTGACGGGTGGCACTGAGAGGCGGCACTGACGGGTGGCACTGAGAGGCGGCACTGACAGGCACTGAGAGGCAGCATTGCTGGACACTGACGGGTGGCACTGATGAGCAATGATGGGTGGCAATGATGAGCACTGATGGGCAGCACCATCAGTGCCCACACTCTGCTAGTGCCCATAGTGCTGCTAGTCAGTGCCCATCAGTGCCTAGATGAGCAGGCACTGACTGGCAGCACTATGGGCACTGATTGTGGGCACTGATGGGGGGCACTGAAAGTGTGCACTTATGGCATTTATTTACCACTTTTGTAATCAGGGCACTGGTGATCAGTGCCCTGATTACATTTGTCTGTGTCCCCGAACGGCTGATCGGCTCTGCTCCTTCCTCACACGCAGTCTCTGTGTGAGGAAGGAGAGCTGGCGATGAGAGATGATCTCATATGTTTACATCATCTCATCCGATCACGTGGTAAATGGCTGCTGTGAGTGGCTGTGTCCAAGGGACATGGCCGACACAGATTTTCCCTGATGCGCGGTCGCGGGAGCGCGCGGGGAGCCTGTTACTGGGAGGCCGTTTAAAGACGGCCTCCCGGAAAATCGAGTCCGCGCTGTAGCTGTACTTCGGCTATAGCGCAGGCGGCAAAAAGTTAATTCTTCATGGCAAAGATTCAACAAGGTGTTGGAAGCGTTCCTCAGAGATTTTGGTCCATAGTGACATGATAGCATCACACAGTTGTTGCAGATTTGTCGGCTGCACATCCATGATGGTAATCTCCTGTACCTCCACATCTCAAGGGTTCTCCTTTAGATTGAGATCTGGTGACTGTGGAGGCCATTGGAGTACAGTGACCTCATTGTCATGTTCAGCAAACCAGTGGTGAGAGGATTTGAGCTTTGTGACATGGTGCATTATCCTGCTGGAAGTAACCATCAGAAGATGGGGACACTGTAGTCATAAAGGGATGGACATGGTCAGCAACAATACTCAGGTAGACCGTGGCGTTTAAATGATGCTCAATTAGTACGAAGGGGCCCAAAGTCTGTCAAGAAAATATACCCCCCCTCCCCCCCACCATAACGCCACCACCTCCAGCCTGAACCGTTGATACAAGGCAGGATTGAATCAATGCTTTCATGTTGTTTACGCCAAATTCTGACCCCACCATCTGAATGTCACAGCTGAAATCAAGACTCCTCAGACCAGGCAACGTTTTTCCAATCTTCTTCTATTGTCCAATTTTGGTGAGCCTGTGCTAATTGTAGCCTCAGTTTCCTGTTCTTAGCTGACAGGAATGGCACCTGGTATGGTGTTCTGCTGTAGCCCATCTGCTTCAAGGTTTGATGTGTTGTGCATTCAGAGATGGTATTCTGCATATCTTGGTTGTAATGAGAGGTTATTTGAGTTACTGTTGCCTTTCTATTATCTCAAACCAGTCTGCCCGTTCTCCTGTGACATCAACAAGCCATTTTCCTCCACACAACTGCCACTCACTGGATAGTTTTTTTTTTTTCAGACCTTTCTCTGTAAACCCTAGAGATGGTTGTGTGTAAAAATCCCAGTAGATCAGCAGTTTTTGAAATATTTAGACCAGCCTGTCTGGCACCAACAACCATGTCACGTTCAAAGTCACTTAAATTTCCTTTCTTCCCCATTCCGATGCTCGGTTTGAACTTCAGCAAATTGTTTTCACCATGTCTAGATTCCTAAATGCATGGAGTTGCTGCCATGTGATTGGCTGATTACCAATTTGTGTTAGCAATTGGACAGGTGTACCTATAAAGTGGCTGGTGAGTGTGTGTACATATCGGGGATCCTCAAACTACGGCCCTCCAGCTGTTGTGGAACTACACATCCCATGAGGCATTGTAAAACTCTGACATTCACAGACATGACAAGGCATGATGGGAATTGTAGTTCCCGAACAACTGGAGGGCCATTGTTTGAAGACCCTTGGTGTGTGTGTGTGTGTGTGTGTGTGTGTGTGTGTGTGTGGATAAATTTCATTTTTTTTTGGTTTATTAGATTTGTGTTTGAGGAACATCCATAGTTCTAATTCACAGATACCTGCTAGCATATGATTACCATTATTTCACATAGCTGAACACATTATATTCTGATTTCCCTCTCTGTTATAGATTTATCAAATCTAAGTATTGTAATAAACCTACCTAAACCCTAGTGCACAGGGACTGGTTATTGAGCGGCATTGGCTGGTTGAATAAAAAAACGGCCGACGTTCGGCCCGTGTGTACAGCAGCTGGTCCTACAAAAGCGGCCGGCTTTTGTCGAAGGGGTGTGACCGAAAAAGATCTGCCAATCGGCATCCGATCAGCGCTGACCAGTGTGTTCTGGCGGGGGAGGCCACCTTTCCTGTCAGAACACAATAGAACAGCAGGGTAGGTAACTGTACTAACATCGCATATGGATGTCCCACCAGAGATTTATATTTAACTTCCTGTTTCAGAAAGAGGAAGATATCTTTCCAAAGCAAAGATATTTCACCTTAGACACTGGTCAACAAAACGGGTTCTCATTTGAAGATATTCACTCATCTCCTGTTTCAGTGCTAACACAAAAACTTTGAAATTCCCATCATTTTCTATACTGGAGACAGTGGTCAACAGGCCCAATAGGGAGAGTGAATTCCCCCAATGGGGATGCAGACAGTAAAAAGAAAAAAAAAAAAAAAAAAGATTCTAACCCTTCCAAATTTGCAACCTGAAAACAAAAATAATCTATTGCAATTTACCAGTTCTTAAATGAGGTGTCTGTTTCCTTAAAGTGTTTTTTTTTATTATTATTTGGTAATACTGCAGGTAACATTTATCCTATCCTGCTTACTCCTCCACTGTATCTATAGAGAAAACCATAGTTGTCACCCAGGCTGCTTTTCTAATCTGTACTACAAATATGTATTTTCCTAAAGTGGTTGTAAACCCTAAAATTGACCATAGATGGTTCGAATCGCAGCCATTTCAGCAGGGAATTGCCGAGATTTGAACCATCTATGAGCAGGTTGACTGTCCCCATCATACTAGCAGCATGTCGGATTTTTACATACAATTATTGCCAGCGGCTATAGCTGCTAGTAATGATCGCTGTGTTCACAGCTCCCTGCACCCCCGTGGTTGCAGGAAAGAAGATTGCATCATCTATGGCCTGCCTTACATATATTCAGTTAAAGAGGAGTTCCAGCTGTGGAAATTTTTTTTTTAAAAGTCATACTGTAGCTGCTGACTTTTATTATATAGACACTTACCTATACAGGGAGCCTGCAATGTCAGCACCCCAGTCAATTTTCGAAACGGCTGCCGGGTGCTGCTGCCGCCATTTACTGTAAGGGAAACCGGCAATGAAGCCTTTAGACTTCACAGCCGACTCCCTTCTGCGCATGCGTAAAGGCGCGTTGTGCATTCTGATAGGCTCGACAGCGGGGAAGGAGAAACTGGACGGAGCTTTCATGGGGCGGCGCTGTCCCCTGGAAGTGGGGAAGGGTACCCATCAAAAACAGGTACTCGTTTGTCCGCCCCCTCCCCCCTGAAAGGTGCCAAATGTGGCACAGGAGGGGGGAGGAAGCAAATGAGCGGAAGTTCCACTTTTGGGTGGAACTCCACTTTAAATGGCTAGCCTTAGATGATACACAGAGATGTAAGTAATCCTCCTACATAAGTTTTGCCTGTTTATATGCAGCCCTCTTTTTTTCTCTAAAGCCATTCAAAGTACAGAATGCATGCAGTATTTCTGAGCATTGGAAGGCAGGGGGCAATGATCTGAGGTCACACACTGCACAGCATAGAGCACAGAGCTGAGTGTAATCTAAAGCGGTAGTATCCCCGTACAAGAAAAAAAAACCTGCAAGACAATGGCATAATGTGCTAGTATGCATTGCATAATTATAGGCTTACCTGTAGGTAAAAGTTAAAAAGCGGAGTATACTACCACTTTAAGACCTGTGTGGAGGGAAAATCACGCCCCCTCTACACAGTCTAATAGCAAGGCAAGCACAACTGAGGCTGTAATTCACCTGCTGGGGGCTGAGACATCCCCCTGGATTGTCTGTGTCAGCATAGACCAGTCTTTCTCATCCTTTTCAACACCGAGGAACCCTTAAAATGAACTTTCAGGTCTCAGAGAACCCCTGCTTAAAAGGACTATATGTACAACTCATGATACATTAGTGTGATGGTCAGTGGGATGAATGCTTCTTACATTTGTGGACATTGGGAAGAATTACCTTCTTCCAGATAGCTAAAAAGATCAATGGTGTCAGGGGGAACTTATCTGAGAGGCAGAAATTGCTCATTGCTCAAGGAACCCCTAGCAACCTCTGGAGGAACCATAGGGTTCCACTAAACACTGGTTGAGAACCACTGGCATAGACTGTCAGAAGTGACTCATGCAGATAGCAGAGGAATGAATGAGGAGACAGAAATCACACTAGGTGCTTTGGATTGAGGCTAGTACACGCTACACAAAGATATACCTTGTCCATTTTTCATTTCAGAGTTTTCCAACCACATCTCTGTTATGCAGGGGGCATTGAAATCCATAGTTTACAGGAGATTGTTCTAAAAATGATAAAATAGTTGTGCTTGTAGTTCAGTTTACATGAAGTTAAATTGACCTTGCTTCTGGCAAGACCGACAGCTATTTTCTGTACTTGCAGGAAGTATTCTTGCAAAATGAAAACTGATGCAGCCATCACATCTAAGGCACTTTATAAGCTGCATTCTATTGGCTTTAAATAACAGTTAACTGTGAACTGTGTATAGGAGGAGCTAGTAGGTTCCTTCACCAGCACTGGCCCACAAACATACTTTCCAGGCCCGTACACACGATACGAAAATCGGAAGTAAAATTTTGCCAGACGAACGATCTGCCGATATTCGGATTGTATAGTGCTTTCGACAGTGAATTTTCGGATGACAAAATCTAGATGTGCAGGCTATAAAATTTTTATCGTACGTCAACACAATGTCCGATTTTCATTTAATTAGTACAGTTTTCGTCCGAAAAAAATCGTAAGAGCAAGACTAGGCATGCTCAGAAACGAAAGAACACATACAAAACAATTCAACACATGACATCACTTCTGGAGTTGAATTCTGTCGTATGAGAATTTTCGTATGAAAGTAACCTCTTCACTTTCGATATGAGACTAGCATGCAACAAAAATCGGACCCAAGATCATTCGATAATCTGATCGTGTGTACGAGGCTTTAGGCTTAGTTCAGATATATTTGCAGGCCGCATTTGCTCAGGCGTTGCAGCCCATTCATTTTAATGGGCTTGCATTTCCCTCAGAAAAAGGTGCTTACCAGTGTTAATTTCGCCGACTAAAACCGACTAAAACCGACTAAAACGTTTTCGTCGACTAAATTAACACAATTTTAGTCGACTAAAATACGACTAAAACTAAAACAATTCAGATGACTAAAATACGACTAAAACTAAAATGGCATTTTAGTCAAAAGACTATAACTAAAACTAAATTGAAATTTGCTGCCAAAATTGGTGCATGCTCAAAGCTTAATACCATAAATAATAACATATTAGATTTTTCACTCCAGGACCAGCAGTAGTATATAATGAGTTTGGAAATTGTAGAGAAATGCTTAAATAATGCATTACAAATTACAATTGAACTACACCCATTCGATTATAGACGACTAAAATGAGTTTTAGTCGACTAAAATGTACTGGAGTTTTAGTCGACTAAAATGTACTGGAGTTTTAGTCGACTAAATACGACTAAAACTAAAACACTTGCAGAAGACTAAAATGGGACTAAAACTAAAATGCCATTTTAGTCCTAAGACTAAGACTAAAACTAAATTGAAATTTGCTGCCAAAATTAACACTGGTGCTTACATCTTTTTCAAAACACGGCCTGCAGGGAAATAGCATGGTTGTCTTATCCTTTCAATTTCCCTGCGGTTCCAGCACCTGCACACGTGCTGCGTTTTTACATGGGTGGGGCTGCCATTCAGAATGAATGGCAGCCCTGCGCATTTCTTGGCAGCAGCGTGTTTTTACTGCGAGTGGTTGCAGGTGCGGGAATCGCAGCAAGTCCTGCAGCCTACTGCATGGATGTAAACCGAGCCAAAAGAAGCTTTATACTACCTGGCTTGCCAGCATGGAGCTTGTCCATATATTACAAGCTATCGACAGTGCTGTGTCCTCTGATAATGTCGGAAAAGCTTCATAGTGTAAGGAATCCCATACACAGTATTGCAGTGTTTTTTATGGCTCTGTGCAGTATTCTAAAATACTTATGCGTTTACCATTTTTATCTTTTTTTTTTTTTTTTTTACTTGGCTCTAGCACTGCTTGAAATACTACACTTGTTGGTTCCTACATGTAGAAGTAGGAGTATAATGAAATCTGCAGGTGTAAAATGTTGTCAACCAGGCTTGTCACTGTCCAAATAGATCTAGTAGCATAGTTGTTTCAGCTGAACTCATGACCTAAGCAGGATAAGCTTCAAAGACCAGAAGGCAGGGTGCACTTTGTGAACACTGGAAGTATTATTTTGCAAATCTCACGCTTCATGCAAAGACAGCAAAAATGTGTTTATGTGAAAGATTTTAGGTGTGGATTAAAGTGACACTAAACTCTGGTTTAAAAAAAGAAAATCCTATTTAAGTATGTATACTCAAAAAGCTAATTCTACTGTTTTTAGCCTCCTCCAAATGTCTCTTTTCTGCTGTGATCCAACTTCCTGAGGGGTGTCTAGGTTTGTTCTTCATGGTCCCACTGTATGTAGGAACTAGTAATGGCAATTTTTAGATTTTTAGTGGGACTGCGACATTGCGGCGGACAGATCGGACCCCTAACTGACATTTTTGACACTTTTTGGGGGACCAGTGACATTAATACAGTAATCAGTGCTAAAAATATGCACTGTTACTGTAATGGCACTGGCAGGGAAGGGGTTAACCCAGGGGTGATCAAATGGTTAAGTGTGAGCCTAGGGGGGTGCTTTCTAACTGTATGGGGGAGGGACTTGTGGAATCAACACAGAGACTTGTGATCCTAAATAGGAGTATCACAGGTGCTCTGTTCATTCCAGTGAGAACAACGTTTACAACAGCTGACCGTTGTTCTCTCTCAGCGGGGAGTGATCACAGTGCCTGGCGGCTGCCGGCCTCGTGGATCGGCTTCCCCGCTTCTTAATGGGGGTGGGCGTACACGCCCCCAGGAGCGCTCCCGCGAGCCACCGTGCCGAGCCAGCCTGCCACAGTATATCTGCAGTGGCCGGTCGGCAAGTGGTTAAGTAATGAATGTGTATAGTTTATGAGGAAATTGTATAGAGTCATTTTAAAGTGTATCCATGAACATAAATTCAATATATTGCATCTTACCAGGCCTTTTATATGGTAGCTGCTTTATTATATTTTGGCAGCTTTTTCCCCTTTTATATTAACCTAGGGACCTTACCAGTGGTTTCTGTCCTAGGATAACTATGAACGTTCACTTTAATATATCTGTGGAAAAGCAGCATTGTCGCCCTTAACAAAAAATGCTTCCTCGCTCTCCTCTTCTCTTCTCTACGACATATGTAGGGGTAAAAGTGTAATGTAATATTCAAAGGTAGCTGGGAACAATGTAACCGATAAAGCCTCATATACACCTTGTTTTTTTGTTTAAAGAGGTTGTAAACCTTGTGAAAAAAAAACTGTACAACAAAGGCACAATGAGCTAGTATATGCATCGCATACTAGCTCATTATGAAATATTTACCTTAGAACGAAGGCCCTCACACCACTGAGATGGCTGACATCTTCCCTGGTGTTTCTTCCGGGGGCGCGGGCTCCGTCGATGTGAGTGGCCGTAAGCGATGACGTCACTTCCGTGCATGCGCTCCGGAGACACCATTTGCGGCACAGGATCTGAAGGGCACAGTGAGCCAAACCTTCAGAACGCATTGGCTGCATGCACTCTGAATATCTCCTAAACTGTGCAAGTTAAGGAGATATTCACAATACCTACAGGTAAATTTTATTATAGGCTTACCTGTAGGTACAATTAAAGAAGACGACATAACTTCTTCTTTAACCAAGCAGGTTAAATGAACAAAAACTGGCAGCTCAGGTCGGAGCCGCTGTACTAATAATCCGATCTTAGTACAGCAATCTCTTCTGCTGTTCTGTTGTGTCCTTACAGGGGGGTGGCCCCCACCAGAACACTGTGGTCAATGCTCTCAGCCATTGTCTGAGACGACCGATCGGCAGACCTTTTTCGGTCATGAACCTTCGATGGAAGCCAACCTGGCTGCCATACACACAGCTCACGAGATTTCTGGTGAGATCAACATTGTTGCAATTGTGATTGAAATTATTTGCAATTCATGAATCCTGGGCTTACAAAACGGAGAACGCTAGAAGTGGAAGTCTCAAAAATTGTTGTTATAGAAGTCTCATTTTAACGCCCATCCTCTAGTTCCGAATAAAGATTTTATTTTGTGTCTCCCAAGTACTCTGGTGTAGAGGCCCCCTACAATTGAGTTCCCTTGTTTTAAATCCATACTGAATTTTTTTTTTTTTTTTTTTAGCATTGTTTTAACCTATGCCTGTGTTTTATACCCGTTATTGGTTATAAAATGACAGTCAATAAAAGGAGTTAGCGGTACACAAAAATGTTCAGTTTGAGTTTACTGGTAAGCAGACAACCTGATGAGTGGCCCTAAGATATTTACATTTTTATTTATTGTGTATGGCTGGTTGTTCTGATTGAAGATGAATTGCACTGCACCTGAGCACTACAAAATGAAAACGCAATTTCATTCATTTTTAGTATTCAAAGCACACTCATCCATCTATGTCTCTATGCTTTATTTTGCTGAGAAATCACTTTAAAAAAAGCACCCTCTAGCATTTCTGGCCGTGGCTATCTTGAGTAACAGCAGATGATCCATGTAGCCTTTACTTCCTGGAATCCATCTGGCCTTAGGTCAGGCATGCAAGGCAGACTTCTGGAATGTATGACCTCATTTGCCTAGGCATATGAACCAGTAAGTAACCTGAAGAGATACAAAAAGTTTAAGGCTTCATGCACACTAACATTTTTTAAAAGCCCCAAAAAAGCTAAAACAAATGCTGGATGAAAAATGCTGATAATAGCATTTTTGTGCCAGCTTCTATTAGCATATTATAAGCTTAAGAGCATTCACATTTTATTAGTGTTTTTGCAGTACATGAAGAAGCAAAAAAAAAAGCTGTCAGGAGCATTCGCTGTTTTTTTTTCTGCTGAAAAAAACACTCCAAGAAACTCTACAAAAACTTTTTTTTCTTTCTGCTCCTAGATGCTGAAGCTCAAAAAGTAGTGTGCTAATAGCCTAAAGTAGTGTGCATGGACACCTAGGATAACACTCTTTAGCTTCTAAAAGCAGAAATAAAATGCTAATAACCGCTTCTAGGAGCTTAAAAAAACCATAGTGTGCATGGAGCCTAAATATCTACTTTACGATGTAATTACTAATGTTGGCAGCATGAGGATTAAAAATAATCAATGTTGAAGTTCCTCTTTAACCGCTTCCATACAGAGCAGTTAGACCCCCTTCCTGCCCAGACCAATTTTCAGCTTTCAGCACTCTCACACTTTGAATGACAATTGCTCAGTCATGCTACACTGTAACCAAACAAAATTTTTATCATTTTTTTCACACAAATAGAGCTTTCTTTTGGTGGTATTTGATCACAACTGGGGTTTTTTTTTTTCGTGATATAAGCAAAAAAAGAGCAAAAATTTTGCAAAAAAAACACTTTTTTTTAGTTTCTATTATAAAATTTTGCAAAAAATTAATTTTTCTTCATACATTTGGGCCAAAATTTATACTGCTACATATCTCTGGTAAAATTAACCCAAATTAGTGTATATTATTTAGTCTGTGTGAAAGTTATTGAGTCTAGAAGCTATGGTACCAATTACTGAAAATTGATCACACCAGATGTACTGATGGCCTATCTCCTTTCTTGAGGCCCTGAAATGTCAGGACAGTACAAATACCCCCCAAATGACCCCTTTTTGTAAAGTAGACAGTCCAAGGTATTTAGTAAGAGGCATGGTGAGTTTTTTGAAGTTATAATTTTTTCCCACAATTCTTGGGAAAATGAAGAAAACATTTTTTTTTCTTTTTTTTTTCCCAAAACGTTGTCAATTTATAAGCTATTTCTAACACATAGCATGTACACAGCAAAAATGACACCCCAAAATTCATTCTGCTACTCCTTCTGAGTATGGTGATACCACATGTGTGAGACTTTTACACAGCCTGGCCACAAAAAGAGACTCCACGTCCAAGTAGCACCATAAGGCGTTTTAGGAGCATAAATACACATAAAACTTTCTTACTACCTATCACACTTTTCAAGGCCCTAGAGCAACAATACAATGGAAAAGTCCACAAAATTACCCCATTTTGGAAAGCAAACACTCCAACGTATATTCTATGAGGCATTATGGGTCCTTTGAACATGTCATTTTTTTCCACAAGTTTTTGGAAAATGTGGGAAAAAAATAAAAACTTTTTTTTTTACACAAAGTTGTCAATTTATAGGATATTCCTAACACATAGCATGTACATCGCAAAAATGACACCCCAAAATACATTCTGCCACTCCTCCTGAGTATGGCAATACCACATGTGTGAGACTTTTTCACAGCCTAGCCATATAGAGGGGCCTAAACATCCAAGGAGCATCATCGTGCATCCTAGCCACTTGCCTAGGCCTATTTTTGACATTTGGTGTTTACAAGCTAAAATCAGTTGTTTTTGCTAGAAAACTACTTAGAACCCCAAAACATTATATATTTTTTTTTAGCAGAGACCCTAGAGAATAAAATGGAGATTATTGCAATATTTTTTATCACACCGTATTTGCGCAGCGGTCTTCCAAACGCAATTTTTTGGGAAAAAAATCACTTTTTTTAATTAAAAAATAAGAAACCAGTAAAGTTAGCCCAATTGTTTTCCATAATGTGAAAGATAATGTTACGCCGAGTAAATAGATACCCAACATGTCATGCTTCAAAATTGCGCACGCTCACAGAATGGTGACAAATTTTGGTACTTAAAAATCCCCATAGGCGACATTTTAAAAATTTCTACAGGTTGCTATCTTAGAGTTACAGAGGAGGTCTATGGCTCAAATTATTGCTCTTGCTCTAACGATCGCGACGATACCTCACATGTGTAGTTTGAACACTGTTTACATATGTGGGCGGGGTTTCCGTATGCGTTCGCTTCTGCGCGCGAGCTCGCGGGGACACGGCGCTTTAATTTTTTTTTTTTTTTACTATTTATTTTATTTATTATTTTTTATTTTTACACTGTTTTTTTTAAAAAAAAAAATTGATCATTTTTATTTCTATTGCAAGAAATGTAAACATTACTTGTAATAGAAAAAGGCACGACAGGACCTCTTTTTTGTGAGATCTGGGGTCAAAAAGTCCTCAGATCTCACAAGTACACTAAAAGATAGAAAAAATAAAAAAAAAAAAATTAAAAAAAACTAAATAAAATGAAAAAAAAAAAAGGGACCTTTAAACTGGTTGCTAGGCAACGACGTTTGCCGTAGCTCCGGTCCTCCAAGACCATAGAGTCGAGTGAGGGCAAGCTTGCCCTCACTCGACATCCTGTCTGTGAGGATCTGGGACCGGATCGTTTTCCCCGCTGCCGGCGGGTCCGGTAAGCGGGGAAAAGGACCAGAATGCAGCGGGAGGGGGGGGGGGCACCTCTTCCGCCACCCCGGAAGGGTGATCCCGCGGCGAATCTGCCGATGGGACCACCCTTATCGGAAAGCCAACCGTCCACCGTTTAAAAAAATACCAGGGTTATGGCAGCTATCTGCTGCTATAACACCGGTATTTAGGTTTAAACGGACGACGTATGTTAACCTTTTTGGACTTAGACATGGTGGCTGTATGAAGGGTGACAGGTACTCGGGTACTTTGCTGGGCAGGTGACAGGTACTCTGGTACTGATGAGCAAGTGGCAGGTACTCGAGTACTCCGATAGGCAGGTGACAGGTACTCGGGTACTCTTATGGGCAGGTGACAGGTACTGATGAGTAGTACTGATACTGATAGGTGATACTGATACTGTACTGATGGGTACGGATGATCAGTACTGATACTAATAGGTGATAGGTACTGATGGGTACTGATGAGTAGTGATGGGTAATGATGAGCAGGTGGCAAGTACTCGGGTACTTCAGGTGTCAGGTACTCTAATGAGCAGGTGGAAGGTACTCGGGTACTCTGTTGGGTAGGTGACAGGTACTCGGGTACTCCGATGACGGGTACTCAAAGTACCCGAGTACCTGTCATCAGAGTACCCGAGTACCTGTCATCAGAGTACCCGAGTACCTGTCATCAGAGTACCCGAGTACCTGTCATCAGAGTACCCGAGTACCCGTCATCAGAGTACCCGAGTACCCGTCATCAGAGTACCCGAGTACCTGTCATCAGAGTACCCGAGTACTTGTCATCAGAGTACCCGAGTACCTGTCATCAGAGTACCCGAGTACCTGTCACCAGCCCATCAGAGTACCTGTCACCAGAGTACCCGAGTACCTGTCATCAGAGTACCCAAGTACCCATCATCAGAGTACCCGAGTACCTGTCATCAGAGTACCCGAGTACCTGTCACCAGCCCATCAGAGTACCCGAGTACCTGTCATCAGAGTACCCGAGTACCTGTCATCAGCCCATCAGAGTACCCGAGTACCTGTCATCTGAGTACCTGATGGGCTGGTGACAGGTACTCGGGTACTTTGATGGGCTAGTGACAGGTGCTCTTTATTGGGGGGGGGCAATCAGTGTGGTTGGGGTGCACTATGATTGGTAACTAGCTGTTACCACAATCTCCTCCTCACACAGGATCAGTGTGTGAGGAGGAGAACACGGTGACAGCTAGTTACCGTGTTCTCTGATGACATTTGTGACCGGCTGTGATTGGACACAGCCGGTCACGTGGTAAAGAGCCAATTTCATTGGCTCTTTACCTAGATCGGGGATGGGCTCTGTCCGAGGGACGAGCCTCGTCCCCGATCGCCGCGCTGCGCGCCCCCGGGGGCGCGCATTAAGGAAGGAACGAGCGGCTCGCGCTGGAGCCGCTCATGTGATCGGCTGTGATTGACACAGCCGATCACGTGGTAAACAGCCAATTTCATTGGCTGTTTACCTTGATCGGGGTTGGGCTCAGTCCGAGGGACGAGCCTCACCCCCGATCGCCGCGCTGCGCGCCCCCGGGGGCGCGCAGTAGCGGGGAGATCCGGGCGCCGTCATATGACGTCGGCCCGGATCGAGAAAGGATTTGTGCCGACGTCATTTTACATGACGCGGTACGGAAGGGGTTAATAAGGAAAATCTTTTCTCAGTAAAACGTAGTCACTAACATTACAAGCCTCTCATTCAGTAAATGCTTATTGCCTGGCTGTTATGCTGACCCTTTGACATTGACACTATCACCTTTATAGCTTAATCGTTCCTTTACTTTTCCTTTACGGCTTCTAGACCTTGTTACTTTGGAGGAGCGCTTGGCAAAAGTTTGAGATCTCAGGGAGCCCCTGAAATAACTTTTAGATCTATAGCTCCCACGGAACATCGGTGTGATCCGTGAGCTGTTGATAAAACAAAAAATATTTTTCTAAATGGCATAAAATAACAGAACAAATATTGAAGTGATTGTAAAGTCTCATTTTTAAAAAACAAAACAAAAAAACAAGCATGTTATACTTACCTCCTCTGTGTAGTTGGTTTTGCACAGGGCAGCCCGGATCCTCCTCTTGGGTCCCTCGTTGTGGCTCCTGGCCTCTCCCTCCTGTTGAGTCCCCTCACAGCAAGCAGCTTGCTATGGGGGCCTGTGAGCCAAGCTGCAGCTCCGTGTGTGCATTCAGACACAAAGCTGCCGTTCGGCCCTGCCCCCTCTCTCCTGATTGACTAACTGACTTTGACAGCCGCAGGAGCCAATGGTGCCGCTGCTGTGTCTCAGGGGAGAGAGTCCCAGAAGGCCAAGGGACTCGTGGACATCGCTGGACAGAGATGGGACTCAGGTAAGTATTATGGGGTGCTGGGGAGGCTACACACACAGGTCTTTTTTTATCTGAATGCATTAAGATAAACCTTTTTCCTTTACAACTCCTTTAAAACTTCCTTCCCTATGATATTTGGGCTTGCTTTTTTCTGCACAGATGCTCAGTTCTAGGTTGAACTTGAGATAAGCACACCTGAATTTCACCTTCAACTGAAATTTAGACAGGGCTGTCACCAGGGCACAGCACAGAGATGACACTGGGGCACAGCCCAAGGACGTAGACCAGGGCACGCACCGCACAGGAAGTTTGTAGTATTTTCCTCCACAATAGAGCGATGCAGGGAAGCTGCTGTCTTGTCCATCGCAGCTGAAGTCATATACAAGCACCTGGGATGGACAAAAGAGGATGGCTCAGCACAGTACAATTAAAGGGATTGTAAAGGCAGCAAGTTTTTTTTTTTTTATCCTAATGCATTCTATACATTAAGATAAAATAAAACCTGTGTGCATCAGCCCCCCTAATGCTTACCTGAGCCCCCTCTCTCTCTCCAGCGATGTTGGAGTTTTTCAGCTGCCTGAGACTCCCCTCCTCATTGGCTGAGACAGCAGCGTGGCGCAATTGGCTCCCGCTGCTGTCAATCAGCCAGTCAGCCAATTAGGAGAGGGGGTGGGGCCGGGTCGCACAGAGGAGTTAGGGGGATTGTAAAGGTGGAAGGTATTTCATCTTAATGAATTCTGCATTAAGATGGAAAAAACCTGTATGCAGCAGCCCCCGTAATACTTGCCTAAATTCCATCTCTATCCAGCGATGTCTACGAGTGTCTCCAAGATTCTCCCTCCTGTTTAGCTGAGACACAGCAGCAGGGCCATTGGCTGCTGTCAATCAAAGTCCGCTACCCAATCAGGAGAGAGGGGGTGGGGCTGGAGCTCAGTGTCTGACTGGACACAGGGAGTTGGGGCTTTGCTTGGGTGCCCCCCATAGCAAGCTACTTGCTGTGGGGGCACTCAACAGGAGGAAGGGGCCAGGATCACCGAAGAGGGACCTGAGAAGAGGAGGATCCAGGCTGCACCAGAGCAGGTAAGTATAACGTTTGTAATTTTTAGAAAAAAATAAAAATAAAGACTTTGCAATCACTGTAAGTATTGTTCCCTGTGCCGCTATGCAGATACACCTCAGTACTGATTCACCTAAGCTGGCATCACAACAACAGCCACAAATAAGGTGTCGGGATTCTCCCATGCTCTAATCCTATGTTGCCCTCCACCGTGACATAACTAAGCTAGGACTATAAGGAGGTATCGGGTGTCAATGTACCCTGACAGTACTTGCGGGCATTGTGTGTTGAAACCACCATTGGGTGGATACACCCCCCCCCCCCCCATGGTATATTGTTGCAAAACCCTAGGTTTAGAAATGGACTGGCTCTCTTTCTCCGATTTGTATCAATCTCTTGCTTTATTTGAATTTCCTTTATGATTGTATGTACTTCTGCATATGGCTTCTCTGTATTACCCTTATTTTTATAACTTTGTAGAAAAGAGATGAGGTAGTTGCATAATTCAGTGATAATAATCTTAAAAATAGCTGTGGTTATGGATGGAGTATGTTTGTTTTTAATTATGTAGAGTGTGTGCTAATATATCTTGCTTTACTCATTTGAAGGGAAACGTTTAGTGAACATGTTGACAGCAATTGGCTTCCAATACCATCTAGACTGGATTTTTTATCTAGTTTCCTGGATTTTACAGGGAATTGAAGCCCAATAGGCAAAGAATAGGGTGTGAGGTCAGAGTGGTTACAAATTGTTCCCTACTTTTTTAAAAATTTAGGTATAGATTACTTGAATGAGCTGGAAAATAGTTGATATGATGCAGATCAGCTTTTTTCAACCAGGGGGCCCAGGCACCCTGGGGTTCCTTAAGGTTTCTTCTGTATACAAGGCAGCGGGCGGATGAAGACTGCCTTTTTAGTTACACAAAGCCACAGGTTTTTAATTTTGCACCATTACGATCTTCTAGCTTCCAATCTCCTAACGTTCAATGACATCATCAGTTGATAAGAAGGATGTCAGTTACCTGTATAGCATCCTTGTTTGACCCTCCCCTGCCTCTCTCCTATCAGCTTTGGGGTCACATTAGCTAAGTGATGGAGAAAAACTGAGGAAGAAGAGCAACATTGGAATACTAGTCAGTACCAGTTTACACCTCTAACGTTGGGTCTCCTACGTGTGTGGATGTTGCTGCATTATGTAACACTATTAGAATAGTGTTTACATTTTAGGATGGGGTGCTTCAAGACTGTCCATATATTTAAAGGGTGCCTCAAGACTGTCCATAGTTTTCAGGGTGCCTCGAGATTGTCCTTAATTTTAACCGCTTGCCGACTGCACAGTATATTTACTGCGGCAGTCAGCCCCTCACAGGCAAAGTGACGTTAATTAACGTCACTAGCCTGGGAGGGTCTGGGGAGCGAGCGCGCGCCGCCGGAGGCGCGCTCCCGCACGGTCACGGACCCCCCCCCCCCCCGCGCGTGTGACCGGCGGACCCGATGTCCGCCGGTCACTCGGCGATCGTCGGGGGAGAGGGAGAAAGTCAGGCGGCTTGTGTAAACAAAAGCCACCTGTCATTCTCCTCGGTGTAAAAACACTGATCACACGGTTCTACTATGTAGAACCGTTGATCAGTGTCCTTACACCTCAAGTCACAGCCAATCACAGTAAGAATCACGCCCCTAGGGACACACACAGCCCCTCCCTCTCAAATAAAGTTAACCCCTTCGCTACCAGTGTATTTTTACAGTAGCAGTGCATATTTATAGCACTGATTACTGTAGAAATGTCACTGGTAACCCCAAAAGTGTCAATGTCAGTCAAGGGTCCGATCTGTCCGCCGCAATGTCACAGTACCGCAAAAAAAATCGCAGATCGCCGCCATTACGCGTTAAAAAAAAAATGACAAAAATCTTTCCCTTTGTTAGTAAACGCGATAACTTTTGCGCAAACCAATAAAAATACGCTTTTTGCGATTTTTTTTTTTTTTACCAAACATATGTAGCATAAAACAAATTGGCCGAAAATGTTAAAAAATTTTGATTTTTACATTTTTTTTTGGGAAATTTCATATAAAAAAATGTGAAAAATAGTTATTTTTGTAAAATTTACGCTCTTTTTTTTGTTTATAGCGCAAAGAGTAAAAAGCGCACAGGTGATCAAATACCACTAAAAGAAAGCTCTGTTTGTGGGAAAAAAAGGACTTCAAATTTGTTTAGGTACAGCGTCGCACGACCGCGCAATTGTCCGTTAAATTCACGCAGTGCCGAATCGCAAAATACCCCCTGGTCGTTTAGCAGCCATATCCTCCGGGGCTTAAGTGGTTAAAGGGTGCCTTGACTAAACCTAGGTTGAGAAACACTGATCTAGACAAGAAATGCGAAATATGGGCACCGTCTTTACTAGTCTTTTTGAAGCAGGTGGACTGCTGAATGGTAGGTGAGCATCTGGTGAGAGGGGTATAAAATGTCATAGTTGCACTGCCTGCCAAATGGCCAGGGGCAGGGTTATCATTGTTTGGAGATTTGGTAAAGACTTTTGCCTCAATCCAGAGGTGTTTTTAGTCTTAAGCCATTAAAGGTAACTGAAGGACCCATCGGAGGTGCTTGAGTGGAAGAGAGGATGGCCTATGACCGGAGTCTTTTTCATAGAGGCCTACTGTGGATGATATCATCTCCTTGTCTTGTGCCAATGCTCAAAGAATACTTCTAATAGTTTGGGGAAATAAGAAATTCTTCAGGATTGAGCTTCCCGGCCAAAGAAAGGCCCTTCAGGTGAAGATCTAGTGCCATCTGTTCTAATTAGATCCAGCACGTTTCTTATTTAAGACAGCATGATTCTGATACTCATGCCATGTAAATAGCTTTATAGTACTGAAGGGTCTGAAAAACCTATTACCTTTCCTCTGTTTAGGCAGAGAAAACAGAGTCTTGTTCATCTTGTAGGCTTTATGGGACAAAAAATATGAGACCCTCTCCCCGCTTACCTTGGGAAAAGAGTTTAGGATCTTTATTGGGAGAGTCTGGAAAAGATCTGCTGGAATTATTGTCAAATTCATGGTATATTTAGCAGATTCTGAACAGTTGCCCCCTCACTTTGTAAAGTAGCATATGGTATAATTTCTTCCTTTTTTAATAACTATTCTGTTGCAATGGATTGAGCTAACTTTTTATGCTGGATCTTGAGGATATGTATTTATTTTATAAGATTTGCCAGTTTATCCTATCTAGGTATTTATTTTTCTTTTATAGGAAATGATTGTGGCATGTTTTATATTTTTCTTCGTGTTCATTGGAACCCTCAATCAGATTCACTTGTTTTCTCTAAAAATAGGTAGAAGTATGCTATGAATGGGACTCTTGTATTTTTCACCTAGATGTTTGTTTCTTGTTTACTCTACTTGACAGCATGTGCAAGGTGTCTTTGTTGTCAGTCTCAGTGAGTCATATTGGAGCGCTGCATTCTTCACCACACCTTTCATGTCCTTTGTGTTTCAGATGAAACATAGATATGATTTCTTTATTGGCAGTGTTATGTTATTGAATTTTTGCCTATTAGGAAATCCTAAATGTAGAACTGTAATCAAACCACAGAATACACAGTTAAAATACATAAAGTATACAAAAACTAGTAAACCTACCAAAACTTAACACAGTAAGACCCCATTCACACTAGCGCGACTTGTCAGGCGACTTGGTCGCCTGACAAGTCGCGGTGGGTCGCCTGCCATTGATTAGCACAGGACCCGTTCTAATAGGAGCGACACAAGTCGCTCAGACTTAGAAAAAGGGTCCTGTACTACTTTGGGGCGACCTGGAGGCGACCTGCATTGACTTCAATGATATGAAGTCCGTGCTTGTCGCGCCGAGGTCGCGGTGCACGCTGTGCACCGCGACTTCACAGGTCGCCCCAGCAAGTAGCGTCGCCCCGATGTGAACGGGGTCTGAATCTGTTTACTCTAGTGATCTAGGCTATACAGCTAGAGTGCATAGCCTAGTCAGTGACCTCTCTTTTCCTATTTTGTAGTTAAGAAAAGCAGCCTGGATTTTAGCTAAAGGCTCTTACACACGATAAGAAAATCAGAAGTAACATTTCGTCCAAAGACCTGACGATTTTCAGATCGTTAGTATGGTGCTTTCGACGGCCGATTCTGTATTTTCGAACGACAAAAACTGAATGTGCAGATTTTTATCGAAAATTAACACATCATCTGATTTTGGTTTAATTAGTACAGTTTTTGTCCTAAAAAATTCGTAAGAGCAAGACTGCGCATGCTTGGAAACGAAAGAATACATACAAAACAATACAACACATAACATCCTAGTTACATAGTTAGGTTGAAAAAAGACCCAAGTCCATCTAGCTCAACCAATTAAAAAACAAAAAATAAAACCCAACCATACAATCCCATAGACACCAATCCTATACCCACAGTTGATCCAGAGGAAGGTGAAAAACCCAGCGAAGCATGATCCAATTTGCTACAGCAGGGGAAAAAAAATCCCTTCCTGATACCCCCGAGATGCAATCGGATATTCCTTGGATCAACTTTACCTATAAATATTAGTGCCCGGTTATATTCTGTACACCTAGGAAATAACCCAGGCCTTTTTTAAAGCAATCTACTGAGCTGGCCAGAACCATCTCTGGAGGGAGTCTGTTCCACATTTTCACAGCTCTTACTGTGAAAAAACCTTTCTGTATTTGGAGATGAAATCTGTTTTCCTCTAGACGTAACAGAGTGCCCCCTTGTCCTCTGTGATGACCTTTAAAGTGAATAACTCAACACCAAGTTCACTATATGGACCCCTTATGTATTTATACATGTTGATCATATCCCCCCTTAATCTCCTCTTCTCAAGAGAGAATAAATTCAGTTCCTCTAATCTTTTCTCATAGCTGTTCTCCTCCGTGCCTCTTATCAGTTTGGTTGCTCTTCTCTGCATTTTCTCTAGTGCCCTGACATCACTTCTGAAGTTGAATTCTGTCATACGAGAATTTTTGTTTGTTGAGTAACCTCTTCACTTTCGATATGAGACTAGCATGCAACAAAAAATGGACGAAAATTCATCCAATAATCTGATCGTATGTACGAGGCTTTACCCTAAATTTTCAGAGAGGAGAGATCAGGAATGATGGTCGATATATTTTTCCATGACAGATGTGCTTTAGAAAAAATTCAGTTTAATTTTTTTTTTTCTCCTCATGTGACCTTGGTAAAATATTGTTCACATGGGAACAAGAAGTGGCTATGATGAATAAATAAAAATCATAGCAACTAGCTCAATCAAAATGCTGCTGTAAAGAAGCTTCACCTTGCGTATTAGCATTGACCTTTTTATTACACTTTGTTTTGGAGAACAAATTCCATACGAGGCACGATCGGTCGATTTTCGTATTGTGTGTACATCACTTTCTAAATCGAATTCAGACCTTACAAACGAAAATTTCTGAGTGGACGAGTTTTTCTCGTATGTGAACAGAATGAACGATTTTCGAGAAAAATCGGATACGAAAGACTGCGCATAATCCGAAACAAAACCCATAAAAAACCCTTGTCCGAGATTTTCATACAATTCGTATCATCCTCGGTTACCACTTGCTGTGAAACATGGAGGAAAACATGATTGTTTGCCTGATTTTCTTATAGTGTGTACTGGGCCAAAGATTTAAACAATCAGAAAATCCACGTGACGTGGAGTGCTTGTAATCCAGTGTGCATTTCATCAGAAAATAAAAAGCTTTCTTAGCTGGTCACAAATGTTAGTTGGGCTAAAAATATCTCAACACCTAATACCTGTATGCATGTATATGAGATGTCAGTTAATCCAAATTATTATACCCTGACATCACTTCCTCTGATCTGTATGGCACTTTTGATCACAGTCAACACTGCTATAAATACAAAACAGGGCGCACTAGCCTAGCGCATTATCCTCAGCGAGTTTATTAAATAAAAATTAAAATCAGCTACTCACAAACATTCGTGAAATTCAGGCACATCAATTCCATAAAGCCGCCTCATAGCAGAGGTCCAACATCTTTACTGGAAGCAGAGGGCTGACGCGTTTCGAGGCCATGCCTCTTCCTCAGAGCCTCAGTAACACTGCTATGTACCACTGCATGGTAAGAAGTCCAACAGTAAGGCCCCTTTTACACAAGTCCGTTCTGACGAGGGACTCCGTTTTTCTCAGCGGGGATCGATCCGCCGATCCCCGTTGAGCAGGCAGATGACAGCTCAGTCTCCGTTCTGTGTGCGGAGATGGAGGTGTCAGATTCCCGCTGTCCTCCTATGGGGGAATCGGATGAGAACGGACCACCTGTCCGTTTTCATCTCATCCGCCAGACGGAAGGAAAATAAGGTTTCCATCTGTCCGGATTTGACGGACAGGATCGGATGAGAGCGGACATGTCTCCGCTGACATCCGCTGCCCCATAGAGATGCATGGGGCATCTGTTAAGATCAGCCTGAAAAACTGACATGCAGATCTGAACGGACCGTATGTGTGAGAGGGGCCTAACAGTTCACCAGCATAGTGATACTGGAGACCTTGTGTGATCCCAAACCATGCATTCTGATTATATATACATTTGTTGGAGCACAGCCCAGTTTATATATACCAGCGATTATCCATTAGGCATCCTCAAACCCTAAACTGCTTGTAGAATGACTGTAGAGGGTGGCTGGCAGTGCAGGCATAATCCAACTGTCCTTGTTTACCAGTACCTCAATGATTTTTCTTCTATGTATTGATCACCTGGAACACTGAATGTCTCTTCTACAAGGCCATGTAGGAGAGTATTGTCACACCCAGGCTCTGTATGCGTGTACATTGTGCGTTTTAAAGAAAATCATTCATTAATACTACTGTTCTTTGGGTGTGTATGGTGCACTCTAATACCTCATGAAGAAGAAACATCTTATCTAACCAGTTGAGGCTCATAGCTTGCTTTATATGTAAACTATTGAGCAGGATTGTGCTTCCAGTGAGTAATTAAGCCTCAGCCCCATACACCCACACCTAGTGTCAGAATCTAAAGTTCACCTGCTGTGATCACTGCAACAAATCTTTATAGACACTCAGGTTGATGTTCTCACGAAAGTTGTAAAGATAGGGCAATGGTGAATGCTCATGTATGATTGACATTCATTTTTTTTCTTTAGGGAGCTCGCATGTTCTCTTTGTGTTCTTTTAGATCTTTGGATTCCTTTATTTTATTATTTATTTATTTCGGGTACTTATATAGCGCTGTCAATTTACGCAGCGCTTTACATATACATTGTACATTCACATCAGCAGCAGAAAAGCTTGTAGGCACTGTAAGGCTACATTCACACCTGAGCGTAGCGTTTTTGAGCGTTTTTAACCGCGATTTTTACCGCGATTTACAGGCGTTTTTTGTGCAGGCATTTTTAGATTGCATAGAGACCAATGGAAAACGCCTGTAATCTGCCCAAAAAGAAGCTCATGTACTTTTTTTGAGCGTTGGGCGTTTTGCTCACAGCGTCAAAACGCTCAGATGTGAACAGGGGCCATTGAAATGAATAGGATTTGTCTTGTTGGGCGTTTTGAGAGCTGATCCTAGAGCAGAAAAACTCCCCAAAAACGCCCCAAAACGCCTACATGTGAACGGAGCCTTAGTAAATTGACTTGAAACCAAATTGTTCCCAAAAATGTGCTGTGTATTAGTATGAATGAGGCTCAGGTTCTAAGCTCTATCTCAGCAGTACTAATGGACTTCTATGCTAGAGTTCCATATACTTAGTATATTCAACATATTTTCTGGCTGAACTGAAATGAAGATTTGCTGTGCTATAGGGAAAGTTTAGATATAAGGGCAGCAAATATCTCAATGGCATCACTAGTATTTCTTTGTCAGTTTCTTGAGGCAATATTTAAAAAATTGCTGCATAATACCCTTTTTATTCATTTGTTATGGCTCGTACACACTATACATGAACATTTTCGTCCAAGGAACTTTCGTACAATTTTCTTATAGTGTGTTCACAACTTTCGACAGCTGATTCCAACCGTCTGCACGAAAATTTCCAAAGGGACAAGCTTCAAAATGTTTCTCGTATGGAAGCAGAACAAACTATTTTCATTTAATGTGTACCGTTTTTGTAGGATTTTCATACAAAAAAAAAATCAGAAACGAAAGACTGCGCATGATAAGAAACAGTAAACAGGAAAAAAAATAAAGCCTTTGTCATACATTATTTCCTTCCTCGGTTTCCGACTTGCTGTGAAACAAGCCCAATCATTCTCGTGATTTTTCTTATAGTGTGTACTCTAGCTGTAATCACAAGACTGCTAACCCTCCTGTTTACTTCCCCTCCTCCGTGGGTGGTGGACACGGACTTTCAGGGAATGAAGTCGCATCAGGATGTGACCTACTGTGCAATAACAGAGTTGCTTAGGATTTTAAATACAGTAAAACCTTGGTTTGAGAGTAACTTGGTTTAAGAGCGCTTTGCAAGACAAGCAAAATTTTCAAATAAATTTTGACTTGGTTTACAAGCGATGTCTTGATATACAAGTAGCTTCAAGTCACAGCTGAGTATAAAAGAAGAAGAGAGGCGCCTCTAAGTGTAGCAATATGGTTACATTTAATGAAGGTACAACATTTAGCAACTCACATGGTTGATGATTGGAACAGGCACATCTAAGTATGCAGGCATCCAGGCTAAAGCTGTCCACATAGGACCAACCTCTGCACCGCCATCTACGTCATCCCTTCCATGCTGCCCCTCGCTTTTAGATCCCTTTACTGCAGTGGTCTTCCCGGTCAGGATTACAGACTGGCAGCCGGCGGTGCAGAAGATAGTCCATGTGGACAGCTTTACCCCGGATGCCTGCATACTTAGATGTGCCTGTTTTATTCATCAACCATGTGAGTTGCTAAATGTTGTACCTTCATTAAATGGAACCATATTGCTACACTTAGAGGCGCCATTCTTCTCTTTGATACTCTGTAGCTCCTACTGGATTTTGCTTCCAATCCCCTTGTGGAAGCGGCTATTTGTGGATGGACATTGTATGGTTATATAACCTATCGCAATGCTATAATCTTTTTATATGGACTATAAATTGAAGGATTTATGAATAAATGGTTGTGGAACGAATCATCTGAGTTTCCATTATTTCTTATGGGGAAATTCGCTTTGATATAAGAGTGCTTTGGATTACAAGCATGCTTCCGGAACGAATTATGCTCGCAATCCAAGGTTTTACTGTAATTGTTTTTTCACTTGTCACACACACAAAAAAAACATAACTGATTTTCCCATCCACACATTCCTGGTGACTGAGGAAATCTTCCCTGCTGTGTCATAATAATCTGATAGCAGGACTCCCCCACCATCAGAATTCACTGATTAGCACTGCAGTCAATTGGCTGCATGCGCTGATCGAGCAAAAATATACCAAAAAGCCGTTCATTAAAAGTGGATAGATCAACTTCTCATAAACAGAATTGGTATACATAGATCTAAATTTATACTGTGTTTGCATAGTACCTTGTGCTTTGCTGCATGGGTGGTTGGAATATGTCTTTATATCTAACTATCCACCTTTTAGCTAGAGGCACCCTTACAAAAAAGAAAAAGCAATGGAAAGTGTTTCCACATGTTTGTACATGCCTTCTTTGTTAATGGGAAATGCTTTAAGTCTGTGTGTTTAGACTTAAAGTGGTTGTAAAGGTATTATTTATTATTTTTTTTAATTCACACATATGTCATACTTACATGCTCAGTGCAATAGAATTGCACAGAGCGGCCCCGACCCTCCTCTTCTGGCATCCTCCCCCCCCCCCCTCCCCACTGATCTTCTAGCTCCTCCTCCGCCCAGTTCCCCCATAGGAAGCCACATCCCATGGGAGCACTTGTGCGTGTTCCCTCTTGAGCCCCTGCTGTTGTGTCCATTGACACAGACAGCAGGACTCAGCCCCGCCTCTGCTCCCTCGTCACTGGCTTTGATTGACAGCAGTGGGAGCCAATAGCTCCCGGTCCCCCCAACAAACCCAGTGAGGCCCTGAAGTGAAGGGAGAAATGAGCTGCAGACATGCACAGCGCTGGATTGACTGAAGTCTCAGGTAAGTAAAAGGGGGGTGAGGGGGGATGCTGATGCCTAAACATTTTTTTTACCTTAATGCAAAGAATGCATTAGGGCCCTTTCACACGGGCGCTCCGTATGTCCGCAAATCATCCTATTTTTTTGCGGATGATTTGCGGACATAATGTAAGTCTATGGCATTGCAGATGTCAGCGGAATACCATCCGCTGACATCCGATTTTCTTCCTGTCAGTTCTGTTCCGTTTTTTGGAACTGAACAAAACCCTATTTTTGTTCCTTTCAAAAAACGGAAAGGAAGGAAAATCGGATGTCAGCGGTGTCATCCGCTGACATCCGCAAACCCCCATAGACTTACATTATGTCCGCATATCATCTGCAAACGGATGGGATGATATGCGGGCATACGGAGCGGATGACAGAAATGTCATCCGCTCCGTGGGAAAAAAAAAAAAAAAAGGACCACAGCGGAGCTCTCACACGGAGCGGCCGTGTGAAAGAGCCCTTAAGCCTCCGTTCACATTTATGCGATGCGGGAAGGCTGCGAATCCGCAGCCTGTTCCCGCATCGCACACGCACCCCCGGCAGTTCACACTGCCATATGCGATACGCTGGGGGTGTCAATGTAATGTTAACGACACCCCCAGTTTGATCGCATATCGCAGTGCGATTGTGCAGTTCACACAGGATCGGATCGCACAAGTGTGAACCGCTGTGCGATCCGATCCTGATGCGGCTGCCAAAAAGGGTCCCTGTGCGTGTTTGGTGCGGCTGCGGTGCGAATTTAGCCATACAGACTGTATGGCTAAACTCGCACCGCACAGCCGATCGCATGTAATGTCGGAGCAGTGCGCTCCGACATTACATGCGAACCCCGCACACGCACAAGTGTGAACCAGGGCTAAAGTGATTGCAAAGTCGTTTTTAAAAAACAAAAAACAAACATGTTATACTTACCTTCTCTGTGCAGTTGGTTTTGCACAGAGCAGCCCGGATCCTCCTCTTCTTTGGTCTCCGTTCCTGCTCCTGGCTCCTCCCTCCTATCGAGTGGCCCCCACAACAAGCAGCTTGCTTTGGGGGCAACCGAGCTGCAGCTCCGCGTGTCCTTTCAGACAAGGCGCTGCCATTCCGCCCACCCCCTTTCTCTCCTGATTGGCTCACTGACTTTGACAGCTGTGGAAACCAATAGCGCCACAGCTGTATCTTAGCCAATGAGGAAAGAGTCCCAGGATGGCCGAGGGAATGCATTAAAAAAAAAAAAAAAAGTTCCTGACATTACAACTCCTTTTTAAGTATAACATGTTCAGGCTTCAGAACCATAGAAGTGATTGTAAAGTCACTTTTTTTTTTTGTTTAAAATAGCAAGCATCTTATACTTTCCTGCTCTGTGTAATGGTTTTGCACAGAGCAGCCCAGATCCTCCTCTTCTCGGGTCTCTCTTCGGCTCTCCTGGCCCTTTTCTCCTGTTCAGTGCCCCCCACTGCTAACAGCTTGCAATGGGGGCAACTGATCCGAGCCAGGGCTCCCTGTGTCTATTCAGGCACAGAGCCATGGCCTGGCCACACCCCCTTTCTCTCCTCATTGGATCACTGAATTTGATTGACAGCAGTGGGAGCCAATGGCCCTGCATGGCCGTCTCAGCCAATGAGGAGGGAGAGACTCGGGCAGCCGAGTGTCTCCTGCAACATCGCTGGATTGAGATGGGCTCGGGTAAGTATTAGGTGGGCTGCTGCCCAGAATGCATTAAAGTGATTGTAAAGTCAGAAGTTTTTTTATCTCATTGCATTCTATGCAATAAGATAAAAAACCTTCTGTGTGCAGCAGCCCCCTAATACTATCTGAGCCCATCTCTATGTAGTGATGTCCACGAATGTCTCGGCCGTCTGGAAACTTAGTTAGCCAATGAGGAGAGAGGGGGTGAGGCCGAACCAAGGCTCCGTGTCTGAATGGATACACGGAACTGCGGCTTGGCTCAGGTGCCCCCATAGCAAGCTGCTTGCTGTGGGGGCACTCATCAGGAGGGAGGGACCAGGAGCTCCAGCCAGGGACTGGAGAAGAGGAGGATCTGGGCTGCCCTGTGCAAAACCACTGCACAGAGGAGGTAAGTATAACATGTTTGTTATTTTAATAGAAAAAAAGGAGAGGCTTTATAATCACTTTTAAGATAAAAAAAACCTCCTGATTTTACAACCACTTTAAGCAGCCCATACATTTAATCAGTTTTTTTATTTTTTTATTTTTATCCAGCAGTGTTATTGTATTCTGACAGCAAGGAGACTTCCGCCATCGTCAGAATACACTGATCAGCACTGTAGACTAAAGACTGCGGCACTGATCAAGTGGGGAAAATCTGACAGGGATTGTACAGAAGTTGATCAGTAGATCGGCTTCTCTAAAAACAGTGTATACATGGATCAGCAGTTTTGATCCATGTAGCCAGCCTAAGGCCTCATGTACACAGGACATTTTAAAACCTCTTCTGAATGCTGGAACTTGACAGCTAGTAAGCGTTTTGCCACTTTTAAATACTGCGCTTAGCGGTGTTCTTAAACGCTTTGGTTTGGAAACCTTTTTTCCAGCCAGATAACAGATTGTACTGATTTGTATACCCTCTCAAATGCCTACAATGTACCCCTCTCCCTCTCCTTATAAAAGCGTTTCCACGCTGTTACAAGCATTTGGCTTTTCAAATGCCAATAAACTTCCATCCTTAACGCAATTTTTTGCTTTGAAAAAAAAAAAAATGCCTCTAAACTCCACTGCCTCTAAACAACTATAAAATACTAAATGTACATGAACAGATAAGATGACATAGAGGAGAGTTCAGGGGCTGCTGAAAAAAAACACCCAACTGCTCCTAAAAAACGTTAGCAGCAGTGTACACGAGGCCTCAGTGTTTAAACCCATGAACAAAAATGTGATCTATTGTGGTTTACCAGTCCTTTGATTTGATGGCTGCCCTGTTTATTGACCCAATGCATAAATGTGAATATGACCTGACAAATATATTTTCCACAATATGCACACATCATTGCATATTTCTGTGTGTTCTAGGGCAGGGCTTGACCACCCCCAGGCGCCAGGTCGTCATTGCGACAAAAAGTTTTTTGTCTTGGCACCTTGGCTGCCGCCCGAATGCTCCCCACACCTCCCGCACATCTACGGGCCTGGGACCGGCATAGTGGGTGCCGCTGGAGAGAGAGGAGAGCGGACGCACTTCTGGGGCCCTGTTGAGTTTCCCGGCAATGAAGCCCAGGAAAGTAGGCCTGCACGATATTGGAAAAAAAATATATTGCGATATTTTTTTTCAACGATATATATTGCGATATTGACTGAGTGGTGAGCGCCGTGAGCAGCAACACAGCAAACCAATCCTTTCTGACCATACAGGGTTAATATATGTTACTGTAGGGAATGGGATTCAGTGCACAATGCAGCCTTGTACCATAGGGTTAATGTTACTGACACTGTAGGGGTTGGAAAAGGATGCTGGGAATGGAAATCCTGAAGCATGCAGGCAGCCTTGTAAATTTTAATTGCAGATACAGGGCACTGGGCAGGTCAGGGTTAATATGGTAAAATCAATTACTCAGTGACAGTGTGGACTGTGGAATCGATCAGATTATTCAGTGACAGACAGTCTTTCTCACAGTGGTGGTGGTAGGAGACGGGAAAGGATCACAGCACACACAGCCGCATACACTTAAGCCCCGTACACACGTACCGATTGTCGGCCGTAAATATTCGGCCGACGACCGGTCGGCCGATTGTAGGCTTGTTAGTATGATGCTTCCGACAGCGCATTTTCGGCCGAACAGAATCTGTCGTGCAGGCATTAAAATTTTTGTTGGCCAACACCAGAACGGCCGATTGTTCGCCAGTCAGTACAGATTTCAGCCGACAGACAGCAGATTAGCAAGACTGGGCATGCTCAGAAAAGAAAAAAGACAAGGAAAGTTAACCATCGCATGACATCACTTCTGCAGTCGGCTGTTGTTGGCCGACAAAATTCATGTGCAGTCTTTTGCAGTTTTCAACAGACACGACAGCCCTGGACAAAAGACGGCCGATCGTTCGGCCGACGATCAGTACGTGTGTACGGGGCTTTACTCACTCGTGCACTGCAGCCCGCCCCACACGTTAAGTGAGTCTCACTCTCCGCCCTAGTTTTCTCAATGGCACATTCAGGGAGCCAATCACGCCGTGAGTAGCGGCACAGCGGAACCAATCAGGTGTGTAGGCACGCGTGATTGGTTAGCTGTGCAGCTAATCACGGCGTGATTGGCTCCCTGAATGTGCCATTGAGAAAACTAGGGCGGAGAGTGAGACTCACTGAACATGTGGGGCGGGCTGCAGTGCACGAGTGAGTCAGTGTATGCTCACCGCTGAAGTGTCCCGACTTCTCCCTGCCTAACACGGAAATCTGTGAGTCCTCCTGTCCTCCTCCGAGTCCCTTCCCCCTGCCTATGCAAATATCGTGACCTCGGCGATATGAATATCGCCTACGGCCGCAGAACGATAATCGATATCATATCGACTATCGTTCAGCCCTACAGGAAAGAATGTAATGCAGTGCGATGGGCAATGCATTACATTCAGTAGAGCACAGGGGGAGCCATGCAGGGTCTTTTAGACCCTGGATGTCTCATTAAAGAGAACCGGTCACCCAAAAAAAAAATCATCACACGGGACATTTTGTCCCTACGTAATGGGGGGGGGGGGGGGGAAGTAAGTTAAAAATTAAAGTTACAACCAAGCACAAAAAATTCCCCGCTCCTGCGCACGCAGGAATGAGAGCAATAATTCTAGCACTAGACCTCCTTTGTAACACTAAACTGATGACCTATAGGGGGCTTTTAAAACACCTATGGAAAATATAGGGTCCTGATGTGTTTAAGGTTTGACATGCTGGGTATCTATTTACTCAGTGCAACCTCGGCTTTTATATTTTACCAACAAATTGGGTAATTTGTCGCATTTGTGCCCCCCAACTTTTAATGTGTTTTTTTTTAACTGAAATTTTGAGTTTCCTAGACCATTGCGGTAATATCCTGTAACATAAAAATTTGGAACTACCACTATTTTATTCTCTAGAGCAGGGATTCCCAAACTACTGCCCTCCAGTTGTTCAGGAACTACAATTGCCATCATGCCTAGTCATGTATGTGAATGTCGGAGTTTTACAATGCCTCATGGGATGTTTAGTTCTGGAGGGCCGTAGTTTGGGAATCGCTGCTCTAGGGTGTCTACTTTCAGAAAATAGATAATGTTTGAGGGTTTTATGTAATCTTCAGGTCTAAAATGATTTTTTTAAGGGCCGGTTCACATTAGTGCGATCACAGAGATCGCATGTAATTCGGAGCGCGCTGCTCCTAAATTACATTCGATCTCATGTGCGGTGCAAATTTCAGACATACAGTTTAAACACGCACATGAAGACCCTTCTTTTTATCCGCAGCAGAATCAGATCGCATGGTGGTTCACACTAGTGCGATCCGATTCTGTGCAAACTGTCAGATCGCAGACAAAAAAAGACATGGATGAGCGAGTTTGGGGTGAAGGAACTTGACTGACCTGCACAGAGTCCTGACCAAAACCCGATAGAACAACTTTGGGATGAATTAGAGTGGAGATTGTGAGTCAGGCCTTCTCTCCAACATCAAAGCCTGACCTCACAAATGCACTTCTTAAAGAATGGTCAAACATTCTCATGGACACCTTGTGGACAGCCTTTCCAGAAGAGTTGAAGCTGTTATAGCTGCAAAGGGTGGGCCAACTCAATATTGAACCCTACAGACTAAGACTGGGATGCCATTAAAGTTCATGTGCGTGTAAAGGCAGGTGTCCCAATTCCTTTAATAATATAGTGTATATTTAAACGGAGCTCCACCGAAAAGTGGAAGCTCTGCTTGTTCGCAAACCACCCCCCCCCCCCCCCCGCTGCCACATTTGGCACTTTTGGTGGTGGGGTGTGTTACCTGTCGCAGCTAGGTCCCCACTCCCACTCATACTTCCTGTTAAGATTGCCACACAACAATTGCGGCGATCTACGAATTTTCCCGCACCTCCTCGAAGCCGGCCCCCCGCTGCCTTCTTGGAGATGCACAGGCCCAAGAAGGCAGTGCGACCATTCAGAAAGCACAGAGCAACTTGCGCATACGCAGTAGGGAACAGGCTGCGAGACCGCATCCACAGCCGATGGATGAATCGGCTAGGGGTGCTGACATCGTTTGATACCTTTACAGGGAAGTGTCCTCATATTACAAGTCAGCAGCTACAGTATTTGTAGCTGCTGATTTTTATTTATTTATTTTTTGACTGGCTGGAACTCCTCATTAAGTATGATTGATTTTCTTCCTTGTTTCAGAGAAAATCAATCACCCTTCTGATGATGTGCATATGAAATATTCTAGCTTCCTTTTCCTTGTTTAGTACATGGGATCAAGGCTACTAAAGGCTGCGTATTGATTGGAGGAAAGCTGGACCTTGGTTACTGGTTTTTTAGCACACACATGCATTTTCAAATGTCTTCTATTGTCTGGTCATCTTTGGCATGCAACAAATATTCCACCTCTGATCAGAGATTGTTGGCTTGCTTTTTACTATTTTGTATGTTCTTCATGGAGATTTCTGTATTGCAATAAAATTCTTTCAGGACGTATTGGTACCCAAAATGAAAAGCGCCATGAATCTGATGGCCCTGTACAATTGTACTATATACCACTGCCTTGGGCAGTATATGCTGGTAGTACCTTTGTCAATTATGGAGCTTCTGTCCGCATCAATCTTCTACTCATCATATCAAGCCACCTAATGAGTTCAAATGATTTCCATTTCCATGTTAAAAGCATTTGGTTTTTATTTCCTCCTCCAATTTTTCAATTAAAAACACAAATGTAATCAGGAGTGGCAGATTGCTGTTGCTGAAAGATTCTAAGTGTACTGCCAACTTTTTAGGGTACCTTTGTCAACCTCCTAGTTCCTTTTCTGAATTGACCTGATGAAAGAAAATTCTGAACTGTTAAATTTTATTTATTTATTATTTAATATTTTAGTACTATAGTGCTGAAGTTAGAAGTTTATGTATATTTTTTTTTACTTCTTTGTTCGTAAGGGGCAGGACCAGCAGAGACTGATATGTCTATTTTCTGGAGAGTGGAACCATCTATGTATGGCATAACTTAAGCCTGGTACACACGTATAGAAAGTCGGCCAGGTCCAGAAACCTCTGGAATTTCAGTGTTCAACAGAAGTCAGTCGTTAGAGAAAAAAAAAAACTTATATGTACACCCTACTTTAGGCTATTAAAGGATATGCAATGTTGAAAAAGAGATTTTCCACATGTCAATCTGTCCCTCTGACTATACAGCCTAAAGTGATTATAAACCTACGTTTTTTTTTAAATAACAAACACGTCATCCTTACCTGCTCTGTGTAATGTTTTTACACAGAGCAGCCCTGATCCTAATCGTCTCAGGTTCCGCTAGTGTTCCTGGCTCCCCCCCATAGGAAGCTGCTTGCTATCTTGTACGTGCTCACTTCTAAGCCAGCTGTGTGTGTCAATTGACAAACCGAACGCAGCTCAGCCCCGCCCCCTACTCTCTCCTCACTAACTGTGATTATCAGCAGCAGGATTCAATGGCTCTTGCTGCTGTCTCTGAGCTTAGGAGTAGAGAGAGAGAGAGATGCTGCTCTCGTGCACAGCTTTGGATCAAAATCAGGCTCAGGTAGGGTAAGGGTTGGGGGGGGGGGGGCTGGGTTGAGAGCAGAGAATAGGGGTGTCCAACTCAATTACATTGTAAGAGAACCATAGGAGGGCTGGAGTCAGCTGCCAGAGTTTGCTGAATGCTCATGCTGAGACCAGTGGAGGCAGAGACAAGGCGGGGCTGCCACTGCATATGTTTAGTAAATGTGATAGGAGGAGTTCTGTCCTCCTCTCTGCTGCCGACTGCAGAGTCCGGGGTTGGCAGAGACCATCTTCTCTGCGGCTGCACAGAGAAGCGGAGGAGTTCTGTCTTAAGCCTCGTACACACGCGTCGAAAATCGGCAGGGAATTTTCGTCCGACGACCGATCTGCCGATTTTCGCTTGTTAGTATGATGCTTCCGACAACCGACTCCGACTTTTCGGCCGAAATAAATCTGGTGTGCAGGCTATAAAATTTTTGTCCGCCGTCAAAACACGGCCGATTTACGTGCAGTCAGTACAGATTTCGACAGGGAAAAATCTAATGAGCAAGTCTGGGCATGCTCAGAGAAGAAAGAACACAAACAAAGCAAACCAACACATGACATCACTTCTGAAGTAGAATTTTGTCGGGCGAGAAAATTCGTGTGCAGTCTAGGCACATTCCAACCAACAAAACACCACTCTGGACAAAAGACGGACGATCGGTCGGCCGATAATCGTTGCGTGTGTACTAGGCTTTACTCTCTGCGGCCGTCTGCTGATACAAAGTAGGGGCAGAGATGAGGTAGGTGCAGCAGCTGCAGGAGAGGTGCGAGGGCCACATGAAATGGCATTTTATTTGAATGGATATGGCCCACAGGCCTTGTGTTTGACACATGTGCATTAAGGTAAAACAACCTTCTAGCTTTAAAACCACTTTAATCTGAATATAAATGAGGAGAAGAATTAATAACAGAGTAATATACCAATTATCATTATATGTATGAACAATATAAACGTTTTTAAAACTCATTTTTGCTCACCTGAAAAAGTTAGGCCTATTCTGTAAAAACAATTTCTTGTTAAGGCCTAGTTCACGCTGGATCAAAATGCGCTCCGACTTTGAGAGCACATGTCGCATCACAAGTCACACCCTATTAAGTGCATTGGATCCATGGTAATAGGAGTGACTTGAGTCGATCCGACTTAGAAAAAGGTTCCTGCGCCACTTTTGGTCCGACTTTGGCAGGACTTTCATTGAGTTCTGTTTAAAGAAGGCCTAAGACAATGATGCAATGAAATGTAGGTGTTGAGAAACTTACTGGAAAGCATGCTTCCTCTGGATCGATTCACAGGTGCTGCAATACTGACCAAGGTTTGTTTTTTCCTACAGTGATTTTAGGATTGCTGTTCTATTACTCCTAATCACAGGAATAGCTTTTCACTTGCATAGTTATATCTTGCATGAAAGACATGAACAAAAGAAAAATAATTACTTTCAAGCTCTACATCTGTTTTAGGGCCCATTCACAGTAGGAACTGCATATGCCTCTGTGTGTTTCTGTGCGGTTCACATGCAGTAATGTGCAGAACGATTTCAGCCCATACATTTTGAATGGGCTGAAATCGCACCACACCACACCAAAAGTAGTGCATGCATTACTTTTGGAAACACACTGCATATGATTTCCATATGATTCAATGCAGGCAACTGCACTGTGTTTGCAACCTGCGTTTTGGGGTGTTGTTAACTTTGCACTAATACCCGCTGCCGATTGCAAGGGCAGTTTGATGTGAATGTGGTGCGAGAAACGGAATGTGGGTTCCCCACACAGCATTCTAATGTGAATGAGCCCTTACTTGACATCCGGAAGATTTATACTCCTTCATGACAAGGCCATTTTTTGCTTTTTGGCACTGTTACTTTAACTCCAGTCCTCAGGGCACACTAACAGGCCAGGTTTGCATGAAAAGTGCTGCTCGGTGATTGCAGTATTCTAGTCTGCATCTCCCCAAGGTAATACCTAAAATCTGGCCTGTTAGTGTGCCCTGAGGACCGGAGTTGTGAAACACTGCTTTAACTGACAATTGCGCGGTCATGCAACGCTATACACAAATTACATTTTTATCATTTTATCCTTACAAGTGGAGCTTTCTTTTGGTCCTATTTGATCACCACTGGGCTTTTTAAAAAGCGTTTTTTTTTTATATACTAGTAATCGCAGCGATTAGCGACTTATAGCGGGACTGCAATAGTATGCTGGCAAATCTAACGCTTTTGACATTTTGTGGGAACCAGTGACACTAATACAGTGATCCGTGCAAAAAATATACACTATCATTGTACTAATGACACTGGCTGGGATGGGTTATCTAGGGCGATCAAAGGGTTAAATATTTGCCATGCCTAACAGTGTTGGGTGCATTCACTGTGTGTGGTTTTATACTAAGGGATGTGCCAGTTTTCTTTGCAGGGAAACAAAAATTGGCACGTACCCACTGACAGGACAGAGCTCTGTATTGTTTACATTCGTCTTCGTTGATCAGTGGGTGCCGGCATCTGCTGATCGGCTTGAGCTGTGACTAATCACAGCCGGTGCGCGCGCGCCCCCTACCCAGACGTGCTAGGTCACGTAGTCGATACGTTATCCAGCACAGGAGAGCTGCTCTTCCGTCGTACTCCAAATGAGGTGGCCAACAAGCGATTATTGTAGAACTCAAGAATCAGTCCAGTTGAAGTTTTAGGTCATCTACAGGCACACAACTTTCTGAAAATTGTAATAGCTGAATGCTTTTTTGTCCTTTACTTTCTCTTTAAGAGCCGGTTCACATAGGCGCGACCCGACTTGCCGGGGCGACCTGTGAAGTCGCGGTGCACAGCTTGCACCGCAACCTCGGAGCGGCGTGCACGGACTTCATATCATTGAAGTCAATGCAGGTCGCTCCAGGTCGCCCCAAAGTAGTACCGAACCCTTTTTCTAAGTCGGAGCGACTTGTGTCGCTCCTATTAGAACGGGTCCTGTGCTACTCTATGTCAGGCGACCAGGTCGCCTGACAAGTCGCCCCAGTGTGAACGGGGTCTTACACTCTTTATAAACTCTTGTTTTGTCAAAATAGGTTGCCTTTTATAATGATGGGGGCACCTATTTTCTGCTTTTGGGAGCAAACACCTCATCTTCATCCTATGTGTTGGATGACAGGTTACCTCCCCTCCTATCTGTTGTTCTGTCGGGTAGTGATGATGTCGTCATGTCAGCATTTTTCTTTAGCAAACGGAACTTAGGCTGGGATATAGGCCCTTTCAGCCTTTCCACCTCTGGCCCCTGCTCCACTCCACTCCTGCTGCGTAACAGGATGCTGACAAGTGTGGGCAAGGAACCCGTGTCTAAGGGCCCGATTACACCTTAGGCTCCGTTCACATCTAGGCGTTTTGGGGCGTTTTTGGGGCGTTTTTCTGCTCTAGGATCAGCTCTCAAAACGCCCAACAAGACAAATCCTATTCATTTCAATGGCCCCTGTTCACATCTGAGCGTTTTGACGCTGTATACAAAACGCCCAACGCTCCAAAAAGTACATGAGCTTCTTTTTGGGCAGATTACAGGCGTTTTCCATTGATCTCTATTCAATCTAAAAACGCCTGCACAAAAATCGCGGTAAAAAAACGCCGCAAAAATCGCGGTAAAATCGCGGTAAAAAACGCGCGAAAAACGCTACGCTCAGGTGTGAATGTAGCCTTAGCGATTATCTGCTTGAAGCTCTAAAACACTCAACAAGCCAAATCCCATTCATTTCGTTGGCCCCTGTTCACATCTGAGTGTTCTGTCGCCTGAATCAAAACGCCTGTGGCTCATAAAACATGAGCTTCTTATTAAGATTACAAGCGTTTTTGGCCCCGTAGACTTTAATATAAATGCCTGACTTGAGCATTTTACAAGTGTTTTCTGCTCAAATAGCAGCTCTCCACCTCTTATTGTCTCTCCCTCTCCTCCCCCTAGTGCTTTCTATTGGCTAAACAAAAATGCCTGAAGCTGTAAAATGCTTGCAAAAACACTTGAAAAAAATTACCAGTGAATCGATTTGCTCAGGTGTAAAGGGAGCCTTAGAGACCAGACTGTGCAGACAGCAAACCACTCCCTATGACAGAGGTCACACCTTGATTTAGTAGCTACCCATGTTTATTAATTATACTACTAAATAGACATTATTTCTCGTTGGCCAAGTTATTCCTGCACAAATTGCATGGTATTTATCTTCTGTTAAATAGCTTTATAGTTTGGTGTAACATTTACATAGATAACTTGTTAAAATGGCTGCCAAGAAAAAATAATTATTAATAAAAGTAGATATTAAATGCCTGGGGTATTATATTATTTTTATGGAACTGTGTGCGATAATCACATTTCCCTTACTTTGTTTTTGTGCAGTTGCTCCTATGATGTAAACCCAAATACAAAAGTTTCAATCTCTTGATTTCCATATACTTGTATGACTCTGTAAGGCCTAACTCCAGCCACTTTTTGGGATTGAATGCAAAAGCGTTAACATTTCTCTCTGGTTACCTTTATCGGGGAAATTTTGCCTGTACAAGAAATGGTGAATGTGGTTGTCGCCAGGACAAAAAGGCATAGACCGCAGTAAAAACATTGTCCGATATAGCGAGCCTTCCTTACTGTTTGTTTGTGTGCCGTGTTGTAGAGATTGCTCATCACTTCCTGTCCTGATGTTAGGGGAGCTTTCCACAGCGGGACACAGAAAGTAATGACAATCTAATAAAGGTTGTAAACCCTTCCCACACTTTCCAAAATGGAGCTTGTGTTTAAAAATGTGTTGTACCCAGCTGGGCAAAATGCAAACTTGCTTTTTAGTATATAGTTTTCCTATACATACAGTACATACAGTATCTCACGAAAGTGAGTACACCCTCACATTTTTTTCAAATATTTTATTATCTTTTTATGTGACAACACTGAAGAAATTACACTTTGCTAAAATTTAAAGTAGTGAGTGTACAGCTTGTATAACAGTGTAAATTTGCTGTCCCATCAAAATAACTCCACACACAGCCATTAATGTCTAAACCACTGGCAACAAAAGTGAGTACACCCCTAAGTTAAAATATCCAAATTGGGCCAAATTAGCCATTTTCCCTCCCCGGTGTCATCTGACCTGTTAGTGTTACAAGGTCTCAGGTGTGAATGGGGAGCAGGTGTGTTAAATTTGGTGTTATCGCTCTCACTCTCTCATACTGGTCGCTGGAAGTTCAACATGGCACCTCATGGCAAAGAACTCTCTGAGGATCTGAAAAATAGAATTGCTGCTCTACATAAAGATGGCCTAGGCTATAAGAAGATTGCCAAGACCCTGGAACTGAGCTGCAGCTTGGTGGTCAAGACATACAGTGGTTTAACAGGACAGATTATACTCGGAACAAGCCTCGCCATGGTCGACCAAATGTTGACTGCAGGTGATCAGCGTCATATCCAGTTGTTGCTTTTGGGAAATAGGCGTATGAGTGCTGCCAGCATTGCTGCAGAGGTTGAAGGGGTTTGGGTTCAGCCCGTCAGTGCTCAGACCATTCGCCGCACACTGCATCAAATTGGTTTGAATAGCTATCGTCCCAGAAGGAAGCCTCTTCTAAAGATGATGCACAACAAAGCCCGCAAGCAGTTTGCTGAAGACAAGCAGACTAAGGACCTGAATTAAAGGAACCATGTCCTGTGGTCTGATGAGACCAAGATAAACTTATTTGGTTCAGATGGTGTCAAGCGTGTGTCGCGGCAACGAGGTGAGGAGTACAAAGACAAGTGTGTCTTGTTTACAGTCAAGCATGTGGGTAGGAGTGTCATGGTCTGGGGCTGCATGAGTGCTGCCGGCAATAGGGAGCTACAGTTTATTAAGGGAACCGTGAATGCCAACATGTACTGTGACATACTGAGGCAGAGCATGATCCGCTCCCTTCAGAGACTGGGCTGCAGGGCAGTATTCCAACATAATGACCCTAAACACCCCTCCAATACGACCACTGCCTTGCTAAAGAAACTGAAGGTAAAGGTGATGGACTGGCCAAGCATGTCTCCAGACCTAAACCCTATTGAGCATCTGTGGGGCATCCTCAAACAGAAGGTGGAGGAGCGCAAGGTCTCTAACATCCACCAGCTCCGTGATGTCATGGAGGAATGGAAGAGGACTCCAGTGGCAACCTGTGAATCTCTGGTGAACTCCATTCCCAAGAGCATTAAGGCACTGCTGGAAAATAATGGTGGCCACACAAAATATTGACACTTTGGGCCCAATTGGGACATTTTCACTTAGGGGGTGTACTAACTTTTGTTGCCATCCACCATTGCTTCAATAGTATTGTCTTATCACATTCTTATTGCTTGGGAATATCACTTTGTTATCACTGAGCTTTACTATTCATATTTATTTTATTTAAGAATAGGGCAACACCTTTGTTTTTTTATATCACAATTTTTGCTGTGTGCTTTGGGTCATTGTCATGTTTGAAGGTAAACCTTCTTCCCTTTGAGAACTTTCTGGCAGAGGGCAGCAGATTATCCTCCAGAATTTGATAGTATTTTGCCCAATCCATTTTTATCCTATCCTGACAAGTGATCCTTGAAGATTCTGCAAGAGGAAAGCCCCAATTGTTTGGGACTATAAATGCCACTGGACACAAGTAAAAGACTAAATAGTAAAAAGCATCAAAATTTTATGAGGATATAGTATAAACCTGTTATATATAGGTAGACATATAGTCGGAGGTCACGTAGTTGTCAGCTCCCACCCCCATGCTTGACTGTAGGCCAAACATACTTGTCTTTGTACACCTCCCTGGTTGCCGCCACACACACTTGACACCATCTGAACCAAGTAAGTTTATCTTGGTCTCATCAGACCACAGGACATGGTTTCAGTAATCCATGTCCTTAGTCTGCTTGTCTTCAGAAAACTGTTTGCAGGCTTTCTTGTGCATCATCTTTAAAGGGGCTTCCTTCTGGGACGACAGCCATGCAGACGTGCGGCGTATGGTCGGAGCACTGAAAGGCTGACCCTCCACCCCTTCAACCTCTGCAGCAATGCTGGCAGCACTTCTATGTCTATTTCCCAAAGACAACCTATGGATATGACACTGAGCACGTGCACTCAACTTCCTTGGTCGACCATGGCGAGGCATGTTCTGAGTGGAACCTGTCCTGTTAAACCACTGTATGGTCTTGGCCACCGTGCTGCAGCTGAGTTTCAGGGTCTTGGCAATCTTCTTATAGCCTAGGCCATCTTCATGTAAAGCAACAATTCTTTTTTTAGATCCTCAGAGAGTTCTTTGCCATGAGGTGCCATGTTGAACTTCCAGTGACAAGTATGAGAGTGAGAGCGATGACACCAAATTTAACACACCTGCTCCCCATTCACACCTGAGAGCTTGTAACGCTAACGAGTCACATGAAGGGAAAATGGCTAATTTTGCCCAATTTGAACATTCTCACTCAGGGGTGTACTCTCACTTTTGTTGCCAGTGGTTTAGACGTTAATGGCTATGTGTTGTTATTTTGAGGTGACAGCAAATTTACACTGTTATACAAGCTGTACACTCACTACTTTACATTGTAGCAAAGTGTAATTTCTTCAGTGTTGTCACATGAAAAGATATAATAAAATATTTACAAAAATGTGAGGGGTGTACTCACTTTTGTGAGATACTGTATGTATACACATTTTTTATATATATAATACATTTTTGATCCCCTGTAGCTTATATATGTTTGTCCACTTACAAAGAAATGAATGGTCTATACTGTAATTTTTATCATAGGTGTACCGTATTTTCCGGCGTATAAGACGACTGGGCGTATAAGACGACCCCCTACTTTTCAAGTTAAAATATTGCTTTTGGGATATACTAACCATATAAGACTACCCCCCTTCCGAAGCAAGGCAACACCATTGAAAAACATTTTCTCAGATCTCTCGTATGTCTCCAAGGTACTGTAAGAAAGTGAGGTAACCATTCAAACCGCACACTAGGTGCTGCATGGCTCTGTCACAGTGTGCCACATAGCTTTTGGGTACCGATTTTGTTATTGCTAAACTGTGTTATAGTCTATCATTCAGTACAGCTATAAATTAACAAAGTTAGCACCCAAAAGCCATGTAGCACACTGTGACAGAGTAATGCAGCAGCTAGTGCGCTGTGTGACTGAAAATCCTAATGCTAATCATCATAAGGCACTTTGAGGATTCTACAGTGCGGTACTTAAGACATTACAATATGCAATTATAGTCCCTACTCACTGTGTGCTGCCAGTGCCATGCTACCCGCCGCCATCGGGATTCGTTTTAAATCTCCCACTCCCTGCGAGTCACCTCCACATACCGTAGTCCCGTCGCCTGAGCAATAGAGTTCAGATCACTCCGCCGCCAGAGAGCAGCTACGGTATCCAGAACTTCCTGAACATGCGACGCGGCGCCGATAATGTACATGCGCCCGAAACAGAAGAAAAAGTCCCTGCATCGCTCCAACCTCCTGGGCATCTCTCTTGAAGGTACCTTGAAAATAGTATACTCGGCGTATAAGACGACCCCCAACTTTTGAGAAGATTTTCCTGGGGTAAAAAGTCGTCTTATACACCGGAAAATACGGTATTTTAAATGATAGAGATAGAATGTCAACCAAAAATCCAGAAAAAACCACATGATACAAATGTTATAAATTGAATTGCAGTTCAGTGAGTAAACTAAGTATTTGATCCCCCTACCAACCAGAGACGAGTGACGTGACCTAAACAGTCTGCTGCCGCTCTTTCACTGTCCCATCACTGAGGGCATGAGAGGTGACCAAGTGGTATTGCTTAAAGCAGTGTTTAACCCCAAAATGTAATGTATTACAGCTTACCAATCATTAGATGTGATGGCTGCATTCATTTTCTTTTTTTTTTTTAGGATTTTTTCCCTTTGTTTTCACCTTGTGATCAGGCCAGTAACATACCTCCTGTATTGGAGTGGCCCACTCTTGAGAACAGGGGAACAGAGAGCAGCATGGTTGGTCTGTGGAGAAGAGAGTGTTAGATGTATTAGCAGATTTAGATATACTAACCAATTGAAGCCAAGCTTCAGCTCACACTGCCAGTTACACAAACAGTTATAGCAACCATTTTTTTTCCTTTTGCACTAAAGGTATTACATGAATAACTAAAAGTTGATAATTGTAAGCACCCCTGTCAGTGGTAAATGGTTTGTCTCAACTCGCTGACACCTTTGAAAGAGAGGCTAAAAACAACAGACTTACTGGCCAGATCACCAGGTGAAAATAAACGCAAAAAAAAAAAAAAGAAAACGAATCCTTTCACCACATCTAAGAATTGGTAAGCTGCAATGTAATAAATTGTTCCATTTAGGTTCAATGCTGCTTTAACAATACTGGTTGGACAAAATTACAAATCATTTGGCAGGTAAAATTACTCCTGTTTATGTATTTTACTGTGTATTTAGGGGTCTGTCTGGGATTTATCTTTAATGCAACTAATCTTACCTGTGAGTGTAAAAACGATTTTTAACAACTCCAGTTTGGAGTTGCGCTAACAATAATAAGTGTATAACCGCTAAATACATTTATTTCTCTTTTGTTTTTATTAGAGCTACGGACTGGGTCACTCCATTGCTTAGAAAACTTTACAAAATGGCATTATAACGAACGAGTGTCATGGCTACACGGGTAGAACTTACAACGAGGAACGCAAGGAGTGATATTGTAAATGAGGGGAAATCTACCAGGTCATATGTTAGTCCTCTATCAGATGCAAGCAATAAGTCCAGTGAGTCCATTTCTAGTTCTCTTATTATCGAAGAGACCATAAGAGCTCCCTCCAAATCGGTGAACATGTTCAACGTAGGAATGAAGCCAAGACTTTCACCAAGGCCATTTACAAGGGAAAAACCACCTGAAACCCGAAGGTCTGTGGGAATGATGTCTGCACTGTCTACAGATATGAAGTCAGAAAGTGATGTGCCATTTCAAACTTCTACCAACATTTCCTGGTCTGATACAAAAACTGAAGACCATGAAAGAGTAGGTCGCAGAATTTTTACATCCACCTGTCAGCCAGACACTGAAGAGGACCAATTAAATAAGTCTGTTTTTTCTTCTACTGTTTTGAGTAGGAAACAGACAAGCTCAAGCTGGACACCTACAGACATCGGAGAGTCTAAATTAACGTCACAGACTGATGAACCTAAAGTGACATCAAAACCTCCACTGATGTCCAAAAAAACAGATGTTTTCCAAAAGCAGGAAAAAGTTAATGCTAGCTCCTTCAGAAGGCCCTCAACAGATGAACAAAAGGAGGCTGTGGAAAAAGCAAAAGATAACTCACTGTCTGATTCAATGGACAGCTCCACTGTTAGAGCTCAGTTAAGGCCAAAGCGTCGCCCAGTATCTGCTATGTTTCTTGACTCTGTAGGTGACCAAACATCTGACAGTAAAATAACCGACAAGAGACCTTGGAATAGAAGGCCACTTTCAGAGGACCTTACCTCGTTATTTGAAAGTGGAGTTCTTGGGAACCAAAAGGAAAGTCCTTCTGAAGAAACTAAGGAAAATAGACCTTTAAACAAAAGTTCCTTAAACAGTAGCATCACAGAGGACCAGTCTGATTTGGCATCCAAAGTGGGAGATTTAGGCAGTGCTATAAATGCCAGCAATGAAACAAGAACAGCAAGAAATAGGATTTCTCCAAGAAATGTGTTTTCTGAAAGTTGGACAAAAGACGCTATTACAGAAACTAGACCCAGTACGGAGCAGGAAAAAAAGCCTGCAACTGAGATTGACTCTATATTGAAGAGGTCAGTAAATAATAATAACCAAGATTCTAAAGCTCTTCCTGATTACACCGATGGCTCAAGCAGTGAGGTAAAGAACGCAGATGGCAGTGGCATTGCTCCGGGAATCATGAAAAGACGAATCAGTCTCTATCTTGCCAATACCAGCTCTTCGATGGATTTACCGGATTCACCTACAAGTAAAGACAAACTTGCTTCTACAGTTGAGAGAATGACCAGAGCAATTGGTTCTGATAAAGATATTGAATTGGGAAGACCACAGATGGCATCACAATATCAAACTGCAGACGTGACTAAGAAGTATGTATGAGTTCACACATTTTCTAAATGTATAGATGTTAGAGAGGCGGGGAGTAAAGTAATGACCTTTATTCGAAAGACAGGGTGTGCCTTACTATTTCTAAAGCTGAAAGACAAGTAGATATGCAAGAAAGTGTATCAATGCCTTGTGACAGTACTGAGATTTGGGAAAATTATGTTTTTCCTACTCTGCCCACATGCCAATTTTGTTATGGTTTTTTGAAACGGAGGTGAGTAAAAGATTGTGTGCTACTGGATTCTAAAGTGCATTTGTTCATGGTGGCAGCAGGTTTACATTTTTTTATTTTGAATAGAGTAAGGTTATACCCCCTGCCAGGCTTTGTTTTGTTATGTGTGCCACATTGGGGAGTTTTTCCCTAAGGCTCCGTTCACATGTAGGCGTTTTTGGGGAGTTTTTCTGCTCTAGGATCAGCTCTCAAAACGCCCAACAAGACAAATCCTATTCATTTCAATGGCCCCTATTCACATCTGAGCGTTTTGACGCTGTGAGCAAAACGCCCAACGCTCAAAAAAAGTACATGAGCTTCTTTTTGGGCAGATTACAGGCGTTTTCCATTGGTCTCTATTTAATCTAAAAACGCCTGCACAAAAAACGCCTGTAAATCACGGTAAAAATCGCGGTAAAAACTTGCGAAAACGCTACGCTCAGGTGTGAATGTAGCCTAACTTCTCTGCCCTAAAGTCACAATAGAAACCAGGAGGAAATCTGCAAAAAATGCCTTCATTTAGCCCCGGTTCACACTACTGCGTGTGCGGGGTTCGCATGTCATGTCGGAGCGCACTGCTCCGACATGACATGCGATCAGCTGTGCGGTGCGAGTATAGCCATACAGTTTGTATGGCTAAATTCGCATCGCACCCGCAGCAAACACGCACAGGAGGCATTTTTGCTGCCGCATCAGGATCGGATCGCACAGCGGTTCACACTTGTGCGATCCGATCCTGTGCGAACTGCACGATCGCACTGCGATATGCGATCAAACTGGGGGTGTCGTTAAGATTACATTGACACCCCCAGCGGATCGCATATGGCAGTGTGAACTGCCGGGGGTGCGTGTGCGATGCGGGAACAGGCTGCGAGTTCGCAGCCTTCCCGCATCGCATCAGTGTGAACCGAGCCTTATACGTAAAAATTCATCTAAACCACAAAACTTAAATATATTGCAGTTAGCCATTTATTCAGTGTGGACATTGCATTTATTTTCTCTTGTCAGACTAAGTGCATTTCTGCATGTACAGAGAAATACCTTTTGATCCCAGCAGAAATCCAGTGCCCTGTGCATTGAACTGAAATCTTAAGCAGTGTTATTATCGGCCTTTCTAGTTTTCTCTGTGGCCAGATAGATAGAACACCTCCCCCTATATTAAAGAGAAGAAGAGGAGGGGAGCTGTTCCTCCATAGATCAGATACAGCAGTGTTTTACCCTGGGACAGGAAGTGTGGTACTGTTAGGAATGCCAGATGAAAATAAAGGAAAAAGCATGAACAAATAAAGTATAGCAGTCATCACTGCCTCAGACTGGTAAGCTGCAGTATATTAAGTTTTTTTATTTATAAAGGTTATATTGCTAGAGAGAATTTGTCACAGGCACCACATCCCTAAATAGTGTTCAAGAGCAATTGGATAGAATAATGGGACTTTTAAGGTGCTGTTAGTTATTAAATGATGGAGAAAAAATCATTTTTTGTAAAAAATATTCAAATATAATTTTTATTAAAGACAGTGATACAAACATGAATACTTTTAAAACGTATAAAAGAAAAGAGAAAGCACTTGATTATGTCTGCTTAACATGTTTCACCATCCTGTAATGGCTTCTTCAGGAGACTGACGAACATCTTTCACAAGTGAACATTCTATATGTAATAAGAAACCTTGTGAAAATATCAAAAAACATATACAAACAATATGTATATTAAATAACGATCATTGAGTATAATAGTCATGGTGATATCCATGAAGTTTACATAAGCCAAAAATAGAGGCATACCTCAAAAAACTGAACTTTAGCCTATATATGAAGGAAGCTGTAGATGGATAATGCCCTTAGGAAGAAGGAGAGATAGTCACCCGCTAAGCTAAGTTTTTTTTTTTTTATGTTTTTGTGTTTATCAACACTTAACGATAACTCACAAATAGGCCTATGCAATAATCTAATAAATCTTTAAAGTACATCAAGCCAAAGCTTCTTTTTTTTTTTTTTTAGTTTTTGCATAGAGTAGGAGGCCCTTTAAAACCCCTGTCCAATTGTTTTGTTTTTTTTCCCCATCTGTGTCCAAGTTGGGAGATTTCCCATACATACACAACAGGAAGTGGGAGGTAAACTCTCTACAGTAAGGTAAACCCCCTCTTAGACAGTTGCCACTGAAACAAGTGAAGATTTTTTTTTATTTTTTTTTGTATTGCATTATGTGTCCCATTTAGGGATATTCGCACACTCTGTTCTGGAGACTATGGTCACTGGGACTGAAACTGAGGGGCAATCTTACATATCATATAAATATATTGTCTGTCTGTCTTCCTTTTAACAAGCAGTTTACCCGTAATGCTTTAGTGCAGTTGGGTTAATAGTGACATGGCTTTTTGTAAAAAAAAACAAAAATACTTAATGCACATTAGTTTGCAGGTAAAAAGGTGCATTAATTTTTTTTTTTTACAATGGAGCCTTTACCTGCAATTGGATCGCAGGTGCAGTTTCAGACAGCCGTGGACACTCAGCACAGCTGTTTGCCCATACCTCGCGTAGGGCAGACAGTTACTGAAGAGCAGGAAAAATCAATGAACTACAAAGGTGCTCACTATGTCCTTGCAGTTCATTGATAACTACAAGCTGTCTGCTTCAATGGCAAACGAGACTTCACCACTTACCCACTGGGCACTTAAACCCCCTTACTAACCAGACCACTTTTCAACTTTCAGTGCTCTCACATTTTGAATAACAATTACCCAGTCATGCAACACTGTACCCATATGAAATTTTCGTCCTTTTTTTTTCACACAAACAGAGCTTTCTTTTGGTGGTATTTAATCATCATTGGGTTTTTTAAATTTTTTTTACGCTAAAAATAAAAAAAAAAAAAAGACCGTAAATTTTGTAAAAAACCAATGCATTTTTTTTCGTTTTAGTAATTTTTCTTCATAAATTTTGGCCAAAATTTATACTGCTACATATCTTTAGTAAAAAAAATAACCCAAATAAGTATAAATTTTTTGGTCTTTGAGAAGGTTATAGTCTACAAGCTTTGGTGCCAATCATTGAAAATTGATCACACCTGATGTACTGACGGCCTATCTCATTTCTTGAGACCCTAAGGCCCCTTTCACACTATCCGTCCTTCGGACAGAGTCCGTTTTTCTCAGCGGGGGATCGATCCGCCGATCTCCCGCTGAGCAGGATGACAGCTGTTCTCCGCGCTGTGTGCGGAGACACAGCTGTCAGTTCCCCATGCATCTCTATGGGGGAAATCAGATGGGAACGGACCGTCGGTCCGTTCTCATCCGATCCGATCCGCTGGACGGATGGAAAATAGGGTTTCCATCCGTCCAGATTTGATGGATCAGATCGGATGTCAGCGGACATGTCTCCGCTGACATCCGATGCCCCATAGGAATGCATGGTGGGGACCGTTCATAAATTACACATATAATTTCCTGACAACCTATCACACATTTGAAGGCCCTGGAGCACCAGGACAATGGAAATGCCCACAAAATGACCCCATTTTGGAAAGCAAACGCCCTACACATAATCTAGAAGGCATAATGAGTCTTTTGAACATGTCATTTTTTTTCCACAAGTTTTTTTGGAAAATGTGGAAAGAAAATGAAAACGCATTTTTGTTTTTTTTTTTACACAAAGTTGTCCATTTTATAAGATATTTCTAACACATAGCATGTACATAGCAAAAATGATACCCCAAAATACATTCTGCTACTCCTCCTGAGTATGGCGATACCACATGTGTGACACTTTTACACAGCCTCAGCCACATAGAGGTGCCCAGCATGCAGGGATCACCATCATTTCCTGACTTCCCGTTACAATTTTGTAAGGCACTGATAAGCACTGATGTGGCATTGATGTGGCACGGATGAGCCCTGACTTGACATGGGTGTCATGGATGACCACTGACGTGGCATGGATGTGGCACGGATGAGCACTGACGTGGCATGGATGTGACACGGAGGAGCACTGACGTGGCATGGATGTGACACGGAGGAGCACTGACGTGGCATGGATGTGACACGGATGAGCACTGACGTGGCAGGGATGTGGCACAGATGAGCACTAACGTGGCAGGAATGTGGCACAGATGAGCACTAACGTGGCAGGAATGTGGCACGGATGAGCACTAACGTGGCAGGAATGTGGCACGGATGAGCACTGACGTGACATGGATGTGGCACAGTTGAGCACTGACGTGGCATGTATGAGCACTGATGTGGCATGTAGGACCACTGGTGTGGCATGGATGAGCACTGAGGTGGCATGGATGAGGCACAGATGGGCATAGTAGAGGTAAGGAGCGATCACGTGGTAAAGGGTCGCTGTCATTGGCCCTTTACCACGATCCGTGATGGGCCGGGTCCCCGATACCCGGCGAGCATGAACACTTCAGGGGGCACGCGGGAAGCGGGATTCTAGGGAGGGCGTCCTAGTACGCCCTCCCGGAATAAGCCGACCACGCTGTAGCCGTCATTCGGTTATGGCCTGGTCGGCAAGCGGTTAAAGTTTAGCGGAGCTCCATCCAAAAGTTGAAGTTGTGCTTGTTTGCATCCCCCCCTCTCCCTCCACTGCCACATTTGGAGCTTTTTGGCTGGGAGGGAGAAGCGGATACCTGTTTTCCACAATCTGAGCCAGAAGTTCAGCTCCCCCCTCTTTCCACTGCAGTCTTCTGGGACACATTACAGGTCCTAGGAGACTAGGGGACCATTCACAAGGCGCAGCGCGCCTTGCGAATTCGCGGAAGAAAACCAGCTGTGGAGCCACAAAGCTTCACTTCCTGTTTCCCTTACTTGCTTTGCCAGCATCTGCACTCGAAGCAGATTGAAGAATGGGTTTGGGTGAGGACATCGCTGGATCCCTGGACAGGTAAGTTTACTTATATTAAAGGTCAGCAGCTACAGTATTTGTATCTGCTAACATTGATTTATTTTTTGTTTGGGGGGGAGCACTTTCAGTTTGTAACTTTTAATTCTGCTGCCTCCTGCTTTCTCAGTGCTGCATCTCTTCACAGGGAAGAGTTAATGTTGAACAGTGTTGTCTCTAGCAAGTCTCTTAGCTTGGTGAAGGGAGGGAAAATGAGGAAGAAGGAGCAGGGGTGTGCCTTGCCATCCTAGGCTAAAGGTTTGTTTTTCTATTGATGCAGTTAGTGTATGGAGATCCAGCTCTAGTCACTACCTGCAAGGTTGGCTCCATTGGATGCTACAAGAGAAAGAAGCCACCCTAAAGCAGGAAACCTGGTCATGGCACCAGCTTAACCTGGAACATAGGCAAGGGTTAAAAGACAAAAACAAAACCCTGCATACCTGGTGAGGCTTTGTTTATAATTATGGTTATGGGGAATGCAGTAAAAAAGCAAGTTTAAGTTACATTTCTCTATCGCTCATTGACAGACGTAGTCCTCGGTGATACAGCACCTTCGGGTTATGTTGCCTCCACAGGAGTAGGACTAGACAGAAAATGAAAAATGCTCTGGCCACACCCCAGGGGCAGTCCCCGAGGGTATATCCTCTCTCTCTCCACCACAGCAAATCAGTTTTTTTTCTAGTCAGGAGTAAGGACCTAGATACCTTGCTGGGATCTTCGGTCCTGGCAGGATTTTTTTCTTAGAAAAGAATTTTTAGACAGCTTTTTTTCTCCAGTGTTCCTGTGAGATCTTCAAGCAAGAAAGCTGAACTGGGCGACGGGCGGGATGTTGAGATCCAGTGGTCACCCCAGTTCAGCCTACGAGCGCGTGCAGGCCATAGCTCCGCGCTGGGTCGGCCGCGACATAGTCCCACTGGACGGGGACTGACCCTGCGAGTTAAACGTCTCGCTGAAACGCCAAAGACCATGAGTCACGGCGCCCATATTGGTCGACAGCCCTCCTACCTCGGTGGAGAGGGGTACTGTCAGGAGTTGGCGCCCGCCTGGTTCCGGTATGGTGAGTAGTATGTTCCCCCTTTCCCCCTGACGGGTCTTGTGGTGAACGCGGGCCCCTCTCTGTAATGGTAAGGATGGGTTCCCCTCTATCCTACAACATGTCACAGATCCCCCTAATTGAGTGTGATTTTTGTGTACAAGAAGCCAGGAGGCTTGGTTTGGGAGCTGACAATCTAATTGTAAAAATATGTAAATGATTGTAGTCAGTGGCAGTACTAGAACTTTACTGTGATAGTATAAGGTATCCTACCTGTCAGTAGCCACAGGGCGATGTCTATACATGTATACTGCATTCCAGATCATTCCTCCAGCTAAGCAGATGCCTCCTGACGGCCACGGCCCGCTAGGGTCCGGTACCTCCGACCACTCTGACCACCATGAGGGTTGTGAGGCCGAGATCCTTCTGCAGACATGCCGCTATTCTGTGCAGGCCGCCGCCATTGTCTGGTAGATCGCACGAGGCCGCCATTTTGGTGTAGCCTCGTGTCTCCAGCATGGGGGCGGCCATGTTTGAGGTGACTCAAACACCTCATGGAGCCAGGGGGAGGAGCCGGCAGGCGTGTTAAGGGGCGGAGCCGCCTCTTTTACCCAGGAAATAGGGCCAAAGACTTCCTGTCTGTAACAAGACAAGCACTGAGCAAGCTGATGAAAACTTCTGTGCATCAGGGATGAGCCTTGGGGTCTGTCTCTCTCTCTGTGGGGTCCAAAAAGGCAGGTAACACTGAGGGGCGCTGTTGCGACTGGGGGACACAAAAAAAAAAAAAAAAAAAGGTTTTTTTTTTTTTTTACTTTGTCATTTTTTGTCGCTGGCAAGTGTCTTGTATAATCATTGACCCTGCCGCATAGGTATCCCCACCTGATCCCCTCAAGGTGGCCGCAGGTCTCTCCAGTACCCCACTTGTTTTTAATGCATTATCTGCAGTTTTGGAGTCTTTGGTATCCCGGGTGGAGGTGGCCTGTCAGGGACGGGGATCAAGAAGCGACCCCCGCCTACCCCTATTGTTTATCAGATACTTCAGATACGGATTCGGAACTGGTCAATGCAGTTGCAGGTCCCTCTTAGGGGGCTGTTGTCTCAGGTAATATCTTAGAGGCAGTACCGTATACCCAGTCTCATACCCGAATTCTCCTGAAGGAGATTCTTTTTTAATGGAATCAGAATTCCGATTCCCTGGACAATCGGATCCGGTTGAGCGAGCGGACCAGGAAGTCTCCGATGCTCAACCAGGGGAAGTCATTTCTTCCGATAGTATCCAGATTACCAATAAGGGTATCGGAACTGAGAGCGATCAGATTTTGTCTGATTTACTGGATCGAGCAGCTCTAGAGCAGCCCGATTCGGATGCAATCGCATATGGCCTCTTCATCCAGAGGTTTTTCCCTAGCTGTCCCTTCATTGGGACATCCCGGATGTGGATCTGTTGGCACCTTGGCCTAACAGGAAGGTGCGGAGGTTTGTAGCTCGCGCCACGATCCTCTAGCGGACGCAGCAGAAACGCTGATCGCCCCGTGGGGGCAGTATCAGCTACGGCATGCCTTCCATCCTCTCAAGTTGCTGCGGGAACTTCTTCGCAGGATAGAGGTGGAGGGAATTCCAGTTATTCTGGAAATTCCGGATTGACCTCGTCGAGCCTGGTACGCCGACTTGGCGAGGCTAGTCGCGGACGCTCCTTGGAGACTTCCTCTCAGGGAGGATTTGCGGTCTCAGGGACCGATCTTCCATCTTGCTTTACAGTCGCTGGCTTAATGGCCTGGCCATTGAGACCCAGGTACTGAAGGACAAGGGAGTGTCAGCTTCAGTTATTCCTACCTCCAGTTAAAGCAAGGAAAGCGACTTCCAGCACATGGAAGTCTTATATTGCATGGTGTGAATCTATTGGATTTCCCCCACAGACCTATTCGGTGACCCGAATTTTGGTCTGTCTGCAACAAGGGGTTGAGCAGAAACTATCCTTGAGCACGATCAAGGGTCAGGTTTTCGGCGTTAGCAATCTTCTTTCAAGAAACCTTTGGCTAATCATTCCTTGATGCGGAATTTCATCCAGGGGGTGCGACATCTGGCTCCGCCAGTGTGCGCACCCTTACCGCCTGGTATCTTAATTTAGTGTGGTCGGTTCTTCAGAAACTTCTCTTTGAAGATATTAGGGAGATTCTCTTGCTTACATTCCCAGAAGGTGGCCTTCTTGGTGGCCATTACTTATGTACGCAGGGTGTCAGAACTGGCCGCATTATCCTGTCGTTCCCCAGATCTGGTGGTTCATAGGGATAAGGTGGTTCTTCTTCCGAATCCATCCTTCCTTCCTAAAGTGGTTTTCGTAAGACGGACTCACTTTTTGTGATCACGGATAGCCCTTGAAGGGGGTTGCCTGTGTCTGCCGCGACCATATCTACATGGATCAGTCAGACGGTGGTACAGGCTTATTCTATTAAGGGTCGGAATCCTCCGTTCCCTGTTAGGGCGCACTTCACTCGAGCGCTCAGTACTTCCTGGGCCTTTCGCCATCAGGCGTCAGTGGTCCAGGTATGTAAAGCAACCACCTGGTCGTCGGTACATACCTTTACAAAATTTTATAAAATTGATGTGATGGCATCGGCGGATGCCTCATTTGGCCGCAAGGTTTTGCAGGCCGCAATTTGAGGAGACCGGTGGTCTACCTCGAGGGTTTTTTTCTGTTTGAAAATTTTTTTGTTGAGTCTCATCATTAAGGATGAGCATTGTAAACTTCTAGTTGGCACCGGTTGGCCCTTCTAGATTTGGATTTGATTTCCATTTTCCCACCCCTCATTTGTGATACTGCTCTGGGACTTCCCGAAGGTGCTGTATCACGGAGGACTACGTCTGTCAATGAGCGATAGAGAAAAATGGATTTTTGTAAAATCTTACCGTAAAATCCTTTTCTCTTAGCTCATTGACAGACGTAGTACCCGCCCCTCTGTTTTTGAGTTGGGTTGGGTTAAATTCTCTAAGCACTGCTTTTGTGACATAACTGATTTGCTGTGGCGGAGAGAGAGAGGATATACCCTCGGGGACTGCCCCTGGGGTGTGGCCAGAGCATTTTTCATTTTCTGTCTAGTCCTACTCCTGTGGAGGCAACATAACCCGAAGGTGCTGTATCACCGAGGACTACGTCTGTCAATGAGCTAAGAGAAAAGGATTTTACGGTAAGATTTTACAAAAATCCATTTTTTTACCGCTCCTACTATTCTGCAAAGGCATATGAGTGGGGTGTACAATTGCACAATGCTTTGTACCTTGGTGCTTCCAAAAATTATTCCTGCAGTCTTGTTCAGTTTACTGCTCACTAGGGATCAACCGATATCGCTTTTTTCATTGCCGATACCGATATTTTGGTCATCGCGTATCGGTATGGGCCGATATTTTCGTACTTTTTTTTACTTGACAGGTACTCTTGTGAAGGGATCTGGGGATCTAAAAGACCCCAAACCCCTCCTCTGCACTTAAAAGCATTTAAAATACCAAGTTTGGTTGTTTTGAATGCTGTCATTTATTTGAATCTGGCGCCAGTACCCGGAAGTGATGTCATGACATCACTTCCGGGTTTTTGCATGGAGACCCGATCAGGGCCGAATGCGGCTTTGATCGGGTCTTTGGCGGCCGTGCAGGCTGGTTGCCCTGCTCTCCCGGTGGGACGGGGGACCCAGGCAGGCCGCGGGAGGGGTGTCCCCTCCTGCTCCTTGTAATGACAGCCGAGCGGCTTCTCAGCCGCATCGGTTGTCATTACAAGACAGCCGACCGTCGGCTATGGACGCCGGTACCGGGGTGATGCCTCTAGCTGCAGGCATCACTCCAGTACATGCACTTTTCCGAAATATCAGTAATATGAGCCACCTTGGTGGCCGATTCCGATATATCGGGGAAAGTGCATATCGGCCCTCGATATATCAGCTTTGCCGATAATCGATCGATCCCTACTGCTCACCATATGCAACCTATTCAATGTGCTGGTGCAGGGTTTAGGGGGTTACACAAGGCAGTGAGGAGGCAATACAACTCCTCCTCACCGCCTTTTGAATGCCCTCTAATGCCCTCTTCAAAGTATATAAATATGCCGTAAGTGATTAAATCAGCTGCTGAAGGTGCTTTAAAATACTCAGGATTTAATATCCCTTTTAATAAATTTTGCATGAAGTAGTGTTCAAAGATTCAGAGATTGATAGGCAATTATACAAAATGCCTAAAATAAGTAATTTCTACTACAGGGGGATGTACCAGCTTTTGATATCACAGATGTACCTGTAGATTGACCCATGATGGGGGGGGGATTGATGAAAAGTGTCTTGAGACAAAAAATTTGTCTCATCTGGATCATTTTCAGTTTTGAAGCTATGTGGACAAAAAAAAGATTGAAGGAAATCCGTTTCTGTGAGCAAGAACACCAGTTGGGGTAGAACATGTCTTGGGCACCTTTAATCCTCCCCAGTGAGTTTGGCATCATACATAATATGTTTTATTTTGACTTTTTTCTACAGGTTTTCAACATCCTCTTCAAATGTGGAGCCAAGATCAGAGAAAACTGATGAAGAGAGGAATGCCCTGGCCTCACAAGATGTTGGAGTTCAAAAGGTTAGATTTCCTTCTGTGACCATGTGTGTTCTGTGTTGGATAACCTCTCAAGCAACTAAAAGCGTGTTCATTGTCAAACTTTTAGCTAAGGGACAGTTTTGAAAATAATTTTGTCCAAGGTCTATTGAAGCCTTGACAGTTGCTACCTGTCAACTACCTAACTTTATACATAAATTAAGGCCTCGCTCACACTATATGCAGAGACGGGGCTTTTTTCTGCATTTGTTCTGCAAAGGTACAAAGAAAACAATTGTTCTCTGTGTCCTGTTCACACCACAACACTGGTGTCACGTGCAGATTTTTTTCTGCTCTGGAATCTGCAAAATTTTTAAAACTCACTGAAATGCGCATGAAAACTGATGTAAATTGATGTGTCTCCAAGTGAAATCTGTGCATTTTTGTGAACAAGGCCTTCGAGTCTGAAGTCAGACAGTTGTCAATCTGCAGATGTCAAAATTCAAGGAACTAAACCCTCCTATCCTTTTCCACCAAGGAAGCTGCCATCTTTGCCTCTTTTTGATCTGCAACTGCCATGGTGCTGTACATGTGATCGGTTGTTTGATGGTTTGACAGTTTGGTTGAGAGCAAAAGCATATGTGACAGTTAGCATTCCTGGCATGCTTTTAGTGTAACCTGTTTTATACCATTAGCCTGGGTTCACATTTGTTCGATGCAGACGCTGCATGTGATTCGCACAGGAATTGCACCGCATCCCTGTGCCCATTACATGCAGTGTCTGTGCGGTGCAATTTCAGCCATTTAAGGCCGAAATCGCATCTGCACCAAAATCATGTAGGACCCTTTTTTCCCCCCTGCACCTGATTCACATTTCATGGGTGTTCACACCTGGCAATCTCACTGTGTTTTGCTGTCTGTTTTGGGGTGTCATTAGCATAACGTTGACGCCCGCAGCTGATCACATGGACGGTGTGCGATTGCTCTCCTTTAGTCTGATGAAAACTGACCACCTGTCCCTTTACACTGCCATCCAATCTGATCTGCTAGAGGTGCTGATCAAATCTCATCAGATTGGATGTCGGTGGGTGTACACCCACCTCTCCATAGAGGGCAACGGATGGTCTGATCGTGTCTGCCTGAAAAATTGATGTGTGGACCCAATTGGTATACTTGCACATTGAACCCAGCTGAGCCCTGCCTCCCGCTCCCTGCTTACTGGCTGTGATTAATATCAGTAGGAGCAAAAGGCTCCTGCTGTCTCTGAGCCTATGAGAGAGCAAAGAGAGCTCTTGTGCACAGTGCTGGATTGAGATTGGGCTCAGGTAAATAAATGGGGGGTTGCTTGTTCCACATTTAAGTTGTGCTATATCACTTAAAGGGATTGTAAAGGCATAAGGTTTTTTTTATCCTAATGCATTACGATTAAAAAAAACCTTCTGTGTGTAGCAGCCCCCGAATACTTACCTGAGCCCATCTCTATCCAGCAGTGTTGCAGGAGTGTCTCGCCTGCCCGAGACTCCCCTCCTCATTGGTTGAGACAGCAGCGTGGCGCGATTGGCTCCTTCTTCTGTCAATCAGCCAATCAAGAGAGAGAGGGGCCGGGTTGTAGCTCCCTGTCTGAATGGACACAGGAAGCTGTGACTGGGCTCGGGTGCACAGAAGAGGGGCCCGAGAATTGCAAAACCAATTGGGGCCACTCTGTGCAAAACCAAATACAATCACTTTAAGCTGTATCTGCGGTAGAACAGCACCCTCCTATATGGTATAATAGATACCCCCAGGTTGTGTTTTAGAATTCCCTGGGAGCACCATACCTTTGGGGTGCTGTAATCTAAAAATACCAAATTCAAGTGTTATATTTTGTGGGTGGGGTGGGGGACAGAGTAACAGGTTACTTGCAGCTATATTACTAAGTTAGAGTTTATTTGTATAGCAAAACATTGAACTAAATGATGTGTTTTGATTCGAGTACTGCTGCTTGCAGTTTAATTTTCATACATAGAACACTCCATGGAGGTCACGGGAATGAGAGACTTATTTGCTGCAGGGCCTGTGGCGTATTTTTGGCAGTAGTTAATAAAATTCTGTCTGAAAATCTTGGTTTGTTATTTCACGTGGACTAGAGAAAGCATTTCCTGCTTTCTTTCCCAAGATTGTTTAGGGTTCAGAGTTAGAATGCTGAGGAATGTACAACTTGAAGTTAAAGGTTTACTGAAAATAAAATGGAAAGCATTTAATGTTTTGTATTCAAACACACTAGCATTACGCTTGCATTTGCACATCTGTGCATTTAATTTGAAGATGAACTCCAGAATAGTTCCTAAATCTTCCCATCACTTCTTCTCCTTGTCCTCCATTAAAATTGTCCATTTTTTAAAAATTGTTTTTGAAATAAGTATTTTTATTTGTGCGCAAGGTCATCCCTTTACAAGGGAGAAAACGGCTATGTCCAGGCACCATGGGGACAGATCAGTTAGTTCCATTTGATGTACGTTCCATTTCCTGTTTGTGGCTGCTGTATCAAAATACTGTTCCCATCATGTAATGGAAATTAGTGCATTTATAGGGTGTAATTGGGTGATCAGAGACCATCTCCTGATCGATCAGTCAAGGTATAACATCATGAAGTCTGAGATTCTGGGGTCCTCTTACTGCAGCGAGAGGAAACGTAATGATACCACAACTGTTAGAAATAACACCACTGGTGGCTTAGGGAAGAGCAGGCACAGTGGCTACTGGTCTTACAAGATATTAGCTACACTGATCCCTGAAAATATTGCATTTAATAAAAGATTGACTAGCTGCTGCTGATTACAAACCAAAGATAGTAATGGACTGTTAACCGCTTGCCGACTGCTCACAGTATATTTACTGCGGCAGTCAGCCCCTCACAGGCAGAGTGACGTAGGTCTACGTCGCTAGCCTGTGAGGCTCTGGGGAGCGCGCCCGCGCGGTCACGGACCCCCCCCCGCGCGTGTGACTGGCGGACCCGATGTCCGCCGGTCACTCGGCGATCGTCGGGGGAGAGGGAGAAAGGCAGGCAGCTAGTGTAAACAAGCTGCCTGTCATTCTCCTCGGTGTAAAGACACTGATCACACGGATCTACTATGTAGATCCGTTGATCAGTGTCCTTACAGCTCAAGCCACAGCCAATCACAGTAGAAAGCACGCCCCTAGGGACACACACAGCCCCTCCCTCCCAAATAAAGTTAACCCCTTCACTACCAGTGTATTTTTACAGTAACAGTGCATATGTATAGCACTGATTACTGTAGAAATGTCACTGGTACCCCCAAAAGTGTCAAAAATGTCAGTCAAGGATCCGATCTGTCCGCCCCAATGTCGCAAAAAAAATCGCAGATCGCCGCCATTACGCGTTAAAAAAAAAAAAAACACCAAAAATTACAAAAATCTTTCCCTTTGTTAGTAAACGCGATAACTTTTGCGCAAACCAATAAAAATACGCTTTTTGCGATTTTTTTTTTTAACCAAACCTATGTAGCATAAAACAAATTGGCCGAAAATGTTAAAAAATTTAGATTTTTACTTTTTTTTTTGGGGGAATTTCATATAAAAAAATGTGAAAAATATTGTTATTTTTGCAAAATATACGCTCTTTTTTTGTTTATAGCGCAAAAAGTAAAAATCGCACAGGTGATCAAATACCACCAAAAGAAAGCTCTGTTTGTGGGAAAAAAAGGACGTCAAATTCGTTTAGGTACAGCGTCGCACGACCGCGCAATAGTCCGTTAAAGTCACGCAGTGCCGAATCGCAAAATACCCCCTGGTCGTTTAGCAGGAAAATCCTCCGGGGCTTAAGTGGTTAAAATACTGAATACAATTTTCTACCTGGAATTTAGCTTTAATATAATATGTCTACTTTTCAGCGCATAGATGCAGATAACTTGCTGCATGGGGTTTCTTCTACTACAGCCTCCCTTTATTACTGGTATAATTGAGTAGTGTGGGAGTGCATTTCTCAAGATTTCATTGCAGAGGGCGAAAATCAATTCAGTTAGAATGTGGAGCAACAGGAAAATAATTTGTAGCAGGCTCAGCGGTTTCGTGCAGAGGTAGATAAAGTTGCTCAACAAGCCATTCCAAGCAGCACTAATACAATGGCAAGTCATTGGATGCTTACCAAGTGGGTCCATTTACACTGCTGCATTGACCAGCCAGAAAAGATGAAATAGGGCCAAACATCGACCAAATCCTTCCCCATAGTAAAATGTATTGCAGTTTACAAAATAAACTAGGGTTTCTTTAGGGTTTTTTCTGTTGACAGGTTTTATGATTGATCTGTCATATTTTGGTGGTGTTGTCACCACAATTTTGCAAGTATATATTACCGGCTTCGAAAAGGTAGGCATCCTCCATACTGAGTTGCAATCATATCAAAGTTTTTTTTGTTTTCTTGCTTTTATGTACGTAGCTGTATGTTACCACTGCATTCAGTAGCATTGGCTTTTACCTTGAAATATTACCCCCTGTACTTTGACTCTGTTATGTGTGTAGAAATGTATTTCCTACTGTCATGCTCTTCGAGAATCAGGTTACTGTCCCTTGGTACCCTGATAAGCTTTTATGGTGTGGACTTTGTGTCGGTCTTGCAGCCATCATTTGAATTATTTACACAGGTATTTTACAAAGACTGATTCTTCTGAAATGAGCATGTACAGATAAAGAGTTTACCATTACTGCATCTTTAAGTAGTTAGAATTTACAGCTCTTTCAAATGCAGTAATGGTTTAGTATGGCTGCAGATATCGGGGGAGATTTACTAAAACTGGGGCACACAGAATCTGGTGCTGCTATGCATATTAATCAGCCTCTAGGTTTTATTGGCAAAACTTAATTGAACAAGCTGAAGTTAGAAGTTGATTATTTACTATACACAGCTGCACCAGATTCTGTGTGCACCAGTTTTAGTAAATCTCTGTACTTGGTTTAAAAATGACATTCTACGCACATCTCGTACACAAACTTGACCATGTCCAGTTAAAATTTTATCCCTGTAAACCTATAGAAATTTTAATGATTGCATAAAAATCACATATTCGAGTGTGCGAAGAAAAACTTCACATCACTCCTTCTTCTTGCCTTTTCTGTCGGGTTATCCACAAAGACAGGGCTGTGTAAGGATCCGCTATTGCACACTTGGCCCCATACCACCATACTTCTCCCTAACTTCTTAGGGAAATGGCTGCCACTTCCAGGCCCTTACAGCCAACCCCCTGGTGATGCACAGCAGCATATGCTCTGTGGAGCAGTGGTCCTCAACCCTGGCCTACAGGGCCCACTAACAGGCCAGATTTTCAAGATAACTGAAATACATCCCAGGTGATACCATTTGCTGCTCAGTGATTTCAGTACTCTAGTCTGCATCTCCCCAAGGTAATACCTAAAATCTGTCCTGTTAGTGGGCCCTGTAGGCCAGGGTTGAGGACCACTGCTGTAGAGTACCTGAGGCCCCTCTGGACGCCTGATTTGAATATCCCTAGGATCTGTAAGCAGCTGACTAGGTCATTCTCACGAGGAGTGAAGTGATGGAAAGTGGGTGGGGAAGAATGGTGGTCTGTTTTAAAGTGTATACAGTGCCTTGCAAAAGTATTCGGGCCCCTTTAACTTTGCGACCTTTTTCCACATTTCAGGCTTCAAACATAAAGATATAAAACTGTAATTTTTTGTGAAGAATCAACAACAAGTGGGACACAATCATGATGTGGAACGAAATTTATTGGATATTTCAAACTTTGTTAACAAATAAAAAACTGAAAAATTGGGCATGCAAAATTATTCAGCCCCCTTAAGTTAATACTTTGTAGTGCCACCTTTTGCTGCGATTACAGCTGTAAGTCGCTTGGGGTATGTCTCTATCAGTTTTGCACATTGAGAGACTGAAATTTTTGCCCATTCCTCCTTGCAAAACAGCTCGAGCTCAGTGAGGTTGGATGGAGATCGTTTGTGAACAGCAGTTTTCAGTTCTTTCCACAGATTCTCGATTGGATTCAGGTCTGGACTTTGACTTGGCCATTCTAGCACCTGGATATGTTTATTTGTGAACCATTCCATTGTAGATTTTGCTTTATGTTTTGGATCATTGTCTTGTTGGAAGACAAATCTCCGTCCCAGTCTCAGGTCTTTTGCAGACTCCATCAGGTTTTCTTCCAGAATGGTCCTGTATTTGGCTCCATTCATCTTCCCATCAATTTTAACCATCTTCTCTGTCCCTGCTGAAGAAAAGCAGGCCCAAACCATGATGCTGCCACCACCATGTTTGACAGTGGGGGTGGTGTGTTCAGGGTGATGAGCTGTGTTGCTTTTACGCCAAACATAACATTTTGCATTGTTGCCAAAAAGTTTGATTTTGGTTTCATCTGACCAGAGCACCTTCTTCCACATGTTTGGTGTGTCTCCCAGATGGCTTGTGGCAAACTTTAAACGACACTTTTTATGGATATCTTTAAGAAATGGCTTTCTTCTTGCCACTCTTCCATAAAGGCCAGATTTGTGCAGTATACGACTGATTGTTGTCCTATGGACAGAGTCTCCCACCTCAGCTGTAGATCTCTGCAGTTCATCCAGAGTGATCATGGGCCTCTTGGCTGCATCTCTGATCAGTCTTCTCCTTGTATGAGCTGAAAGTTTAGAGGGACGGCCAGGTCTTCGTAGATTTGCAGTGGTCTGATACTCCTTCCATTTCAATATTATCGCTTGCACAGTGCTCCTTGGGATGTTTAAAGCTTGGGAAATCTTTTTGTATCCAAATCTGGCTTTAAACTTCTCTGCACTTTAAACGGACCTCTGAGACTATCACAGTGCAGGTGCATTTATACGGAGACTTGATTACACACAGGTGGATTCTATTTATCATCATTAGTCATTTAGGCCATGATTGTGTCCCACTTGTTGTTGATTCTTCACAAAAAATTACAGTTTTATATCTTTATGTTCGAAGCCTGAAATGTGGCAAAAGGTCGCAAAGTTCAAGGGGGGTGAATACTTTCGCAAGGCACTGTATAAACCATATTGCAGCTTACAAGTTTGAAAATGTGGAGACGTCATTATTTTATTTTTTAAGGCCCAGTACATTATCTACAAATGCCAGAAATTAATTCTGTTAATTGATTCTGTTAAATATCTTGTATTCTTGTAACTTCCCTCAGACTAAACTAAATTTTCAAACCGTGATCAATTTTCTCTCCTATCTTCTGTGAGCTACAAAAGCAACAGAGAGCAGAGGTGGGGGACTTGAGTCACATGACTTGACTTAAGTCACCAGTTTGAGGACTTGAGACTTGCTTGACTAAAATTAATAAAAGACTCGACTTGACTTTGACTTGGTATTCATGACTTGAGACTTAACTTTGACTTGAGACATATGACTCGAAATGACTTTTTTAAGTTATTAAATATTTGCATTTTCTCAAGATGTGTTAAAGCAAAATTAATGTGCCTGTTATATTTCTAACACCACAGTCACTTAAAACACCTCAGTGTGTTCTGATTTTTAGGACACTGGCTGTTTAACAATGGAAATACTTAACATGTTTTTAGTGATTATAGTGTTGAAACATGACCGGACGAATGATTTTGAGCTGTTTGGGCATTCAAAGTGTTTCTTTAATATGCCAAGAAAAAAGCACTATGCAGTTTTGTTAATGTTGAAAATAAAACAAAACCTTTCCTGACCACTGACTTTTAACTGATTTAAAGGTGATAATTGGGGTAGATCAGTATTTTGATTTGATTTGTGACTTGACCAAAATAAATGACTTGACTTTACTTGCTTGACTTCTAGCAGGGACTTGACTTGCTTGCTTTTCGCTACAGTAACTTGGGACTTGCTTGAGACTTGAAGGTTAAGACTTGAGACTTGCTTGTGACTTGCACATGTTTGACTTACTCCCATGTCTGACAGAGAGTAGCAAGATAGGGTAAAGCAATTGCTGTCCAAATCAGAAGAGCAGCCTAGACTGACAACAAAGCTGCTCCATAGATCCAGTGCAATAAGTGTTGTCACCCTTGGACAGGAAACCGGCTGGATCACTAAGTGAAAATGAAGGGGAAAAGCCTGTAAAAAGAAAACTATTGCAAGTACTAAATCTAAATAATTTTGATGACCAAACCTCATTTTATAAGGCTCCTTTCACACTAGCAATAGTGTTTACCAACCCCCTGAAAACCTTTACATAGACTAGTGAAAGAAGGTTTGTGGGTGCATGCAGCTGCCTCCTGATTATTGTTTTTTGGGCTTTTTCCCCTACCAAATGGCAGTTTTGTATTTCAGGACCACAGAACAACTGCAAGTGTTTGACTTGTGGTTGCAGTGTGGTGCAATTCTCTTACTTGGGAGACTTTGACAGGGGATACTGCCTGTGAAGCTTGGTATGTCGCATTAAAATTACTGCTCATCATGCCACACACTTACAGATTGAACATCTAGAGCTCATAGTAATGAATAGAAATAGCAGATAACAGTAATATTTACTGGATTTATAATATGAACATTATTCAGTTCAACAGCACTAAATGCCCTGAGACTTGTACATTTTATCTTGATTACTCCTCTAACCCCATGTTTCCACAAATCTTAAATCCTTACATTGCATTACTGACTTGTACACCCTTCATTCAAAGTGATGAATGTACCTAGATTTGCTTAGATGCTAAGGAATCCCTGTTTGTGGCTCTGGAAAAATATCTTTCTCTGTCGCTCATTGACAGACGCAGTCCTCTTGATTAATATCAAATTGGGTTATACTGCCCTCTACAGGAGTAGGACACTAGGAAAACGTTCTGGCCACACCTTAGGGGCAGTCCCAGAGGGTATATCCTCTCTCTCTCTGCTACAGGATGTTGGTTTTTTTCTGTCTAGCCAGTGCACGCGCCCTTACCGCCTTGGGATCTTAATTTGGTGTTGTTGGTTCTTCAGAAACCTCCCTTTGAAAATATTAGGGAGATTCCCTTGCTTACGTTATCCCAGAAGGTGGCCTTCTTGGTGGCCATTACTTCTGCACGCAGGGTGTCAGAACTGGCCGCATTATCCTGTCGTTCCCCATATCTGGTGGTTCATAGGGATAAGGTGGTTCTTCGTCCGAATCCATCCTCCCTTCCTAAGGTGGTTTCAGAGTTTCATCTAAATGAAGATATTGTGCTACCTTCCTTGTGTCCTAAGCCCAGTCATCCTCGGGAGTTTGCTTTACATTCCTTGGATGTGGTTCGGGCAATCAGGGTGTACTTGAAAACTACGGACTCGTTTCGTAAAACGGATTCACTTTTTGTGATCACGGATGGCCCCAAAAAGGGGTTGCCTGCATCTGCCGCGACTATCTCCAGATGGATCAGACAGACGGTGGTACAGGCTTATTCTATTAAGGGTCGGAATCCTCCGTTCCCTGTTAAGGCGAACTCCACTCGGGCGCTTAGTGCTTCCTGGGCCTTCCGCCATCAGGCGTCAGTGGTCCAGGTTTGCAAGGCGGCTACCTGGTCGTCGGTTCATACCTTTACAAAATTTTATAAAGTTGATGTGTTGGCATCGGCGGATGCCTCTTTTGGCCGCAAGGTTTTGCTGGTCGCAATTTGAGGAGACCGTTGGTCTACCTCGAGGGTTTTTTTCTGTTGGGTTTTCAGTTGAGTCTCATCCTTTTGGTTTGATGAGCCTTTAAGACTTCTAGTCGGCACCGGTTGGGCCTTCTGGATTTAAATTTTGATTTCTGTTATCCCACCCCTCATTTGTGGCACTGCTTTTGGACGTCCCAATTTGATATTAATCAAGAGGACTGCGTCTGTCAATGAGCGACAGAGAAAAATGGATTTTTGTAAAATCTTACCGTAAAATCCTTTTCTCTTAAGCTCATTGACAGACGCAGTACCCGCCCCTCTACTTTTGAGTTGGGTTGGGTTAAATTCTCTGACACTGCTTTGTGACATAACTAACATCCTGTAGCAGAGAGAGAGAGGATATACCCTCTGGGACTGCCCCTAAGGTGTGGCCAGAACGTTTTTCTTCTGCCTAGTGTCCTACTCCTGTAGAGGGCAGTATAACCCAATTTGATATTAATCAAGAGGACTGCGTCTGTCAATGAGCTTAAGAGAAAAGGATTTTACGGTAAGATTTTACAAAAATCAATTTTTCTCTTTCGTTCATTGACGGACACAGCTCCTGATCTTCTAAACCATTGGGTTATACTGCCCTCTACAGGAGTAGGACACTAGGCAGAAAAAAAGTCTGGCTACGCTTTATGGGCAGTCCCATGGGGTATACTCGCTCTCTCTGCTATAGGTACTCAGTTTTTTTTCTGCCTAGTCAGGCGTAAGGACCTAGTTCCTTGCTGGGATCTCTGGTCCTGGCATTTTTTTCTTTTTAGATGGAATTTTTTTCTCCTGGATTCCTGTGAGATCTAAAATAAACTGCCAGGTTGGGTGACAGGCTGATTCTCTAGATCCAGTTGTCACTCCAGTCTGGCCAGCGAGCGTGCGCAGACCTCAGCTCCGCACTAGGTTGGCCACGACCTAGCCTCACCAGACGGGGCTGGCCTGTAAGTTAAACTTCTCACGAGGTCGCATACGACCGGGTCGCGGCCTGAGTCACAGCGTTCCTCCTGGCCGACAGCCCCCCCATTTCGATGGGGAGGAGGTTCTGTCTGGAGCGGTGCCCGTCTGGTTTCTGGTATGCCAACTGTCCCCCCTCTCCCCTTTGAGGGTTTTGGGGTGGACATGGGCCCCTCCATGGGATGGTCAGACCCCTGGGTTCTCCTACTTCCTGTTAGGCACCCCCCTCATTGGTCTGGTGGTCCCTGCAGACCATCTCACCCCCCATCTGCCCCCCCCTCCTTCACTGACGCTGTGGGGTGGCCTAGTTCATCACCTAGGGTGGGGGCAGGATGCTGTGCTGGCGATGGGGGCAGGGGGTTGCGCCGCTGGTGACCGGGCAATCCACTGTAGAGGGGGGGCTGTACCTGATGGGGGGGTCCTGCCAGGGCCCCCTCTTCCTGCCTGTGTCATTTTCTGAGGCCTACGGATCCCTCCTGGGTCCCTGGGAGCCTCATGGTGCCACCATTTTCCTGTAGCCTGTGTGCGTAATGCACGTCGGCCATGTTTGTGTTGTCCAGCGGCCATTTTTTGGTGGTTTGCCATTAGAAATAGCAGCAGCCATGACAGTGGAGCCCTCTGGGCGGTAACTTCGGCGGTGGGAGCCCCTCCTCATCCCTTGGTGCAGACTCTTGGGTATTTTCATTTCCTGATCGCCGTTTGTGCAGGGCAAATTCTCCTGGTAGCTGCGGTGCCTGGTTTCTGCAGGGTGGGGAGTCTGGAGGGGTCCTCTTCCCTCTCTACTGAGGATTGATTGGTGCTCTGTGGCTGGCAACTGGGTGGGCTGCCAGAGTGGTGGGGGTTGTCCCTTAGTAGTGTTTTACACTTTTTTGTGGGGTCCCTCTGATGACCCATGGAGTCTATGGAGCACATCTCCCCACCTGATCTCCTCTCTGAGGCTGCGGGGCCCTCCAGGTCCCATCTATCCATTCATTGATGCACGGACGGCAGTCCTAGAGTCGTTGGGTTCCCTTCGTGGAGGTGACTTTTGGGCGACGGGCTGGCAAAAAGCGCCCCCCCCCCGCCTCATCTGTCTCATCAGATCCTGAATCTGATTCAGTCGCCGCAGACGTGGGTCACCCTGCTGAGTCTGCGACCACGCTCCCTGAATCCCCAGACAGTGAGAATTCCTCCACTTCTGCAACTGCGTACAAAAAGGCGCTGATGGACGCACTGATTATAGCTGTGCGTAAGACCTTAAAGATAGAGGACGCAGCTGAAGCTACGGTGAAGGCACAGGTTCCCTGTAGCATTCACAAGCCATCCAGAGTGGAAAAGGTGTTCTATTCCCCTCCTAATTTGACAGAATTGTCACTGAATAGTGGGGGCGACCAAAGCATCCCCTTGGGGTCCCTAAGCGATTTTGCTAGGCGATACCCCTATGGGGACTCCCTTCTTAAGAAGTGGATGCAGCTCCCCTAGTGGCTTGGCTCTCTGTTTTTAGCAGTGGTCCTTCGGCGTGTCTTTTGGCTCAAATGCTGGTCTGCGGACCAGACTTCTAAAAAGGCCTTGACTACCCTGGGTGACCTCCTTAAAGGTCTCACGGGGGGGGGGGTACTTTTCTTCCGCTGGCTACTAAGGGCAAGGACCCTCGTAGACGTGGGCCCTCCTTCTCGGCTCATAAGAAGTTTTTTCGCCCTTCAGGGTTGACTAACAAGGGATTGGAGCCCTTCGGGCCTCCTCTGGAGGATCCAAGTGAACATAGTCTGGCAAATCAAGAGCGGACTTCTCCAGACCATTGACAAGGCCACTTCAGCATGAAGGTGCACCCTCTCCCGTATCTGGGGTGGGGGGGGGGGACGTCTTTGCTGGTTTCAGAACACCTCTGGTACAAGTCAGGTGGGTCCACGAGGTAATTCGGCCTGGCTACCACATCAAGTTTCGTTCTTACCCTCCGGTAAGGTTCTTCCTTCCAACGTGCGACTGTCCCCGCTCCACTTACAGGCTCTTTTTGGGGCAGTGCAAGACCTTTTACTTTAAAGGGTGATGGTCCCGGTTCCGACTTTGGAACCTTTTCAGGGGTTTTTTACTTAAACCTGTTTACAGTCCCCAGGAAGTAAGGCAAGATGCATCCAATTCTGGACCTCAAGGTGCTAAACTGCTATGTGCAGGTGCAGAAGTTCAGAATGTAGTCTGTTCGCACGGTGGTGGCTTCCCTGCAGCGGGGATTTATTTTTGCCTCCATCAACATCAAGGACGCTTACCTTCACATTAAAATCTGTGATGGTCTACAGTGCTCCCTGGGCTTTTCCATGGGAGAGGAGCATTATCACTTTGTGGCGTTAACCTTTGGTCTCGCTTTTGCTCCTTGGGTCTTCACAAAAGTGTTGGCCCCGGTGCTAGCATTGTTATGCCAATGGGGGATCGCGGTACTGGGGTACTTGGATGACCTCCTTCTGCAAGCGAAGTCTCCTACTGCTCTGGTGGAGAACCTGGAGATAACCATACGAGCTTGAGGGTGTTTGGCTGGATTCTGAATTTTCAGAAGTCTTCTCTGGTTCTGTCCACAAAGCTGGACTACCTGGTTCTAACTCTGGATTTGGCCTTAGCCAGAGTGCTCCTTCCTGTGGACAAACTCCAGAAACTGCAGGCTGTAATTCGTCTTCTGCTGTCCAGCAGATGGTATTCCCTCCGGACTTGCATGCAGGATCTGGGCCAGTTCTATACAAGGTCTCCTGCAAGGGAGATTCTGGCCAAATGGGACAAGTATCCGAAGTCTCTGGACAATCAGACCTGGCTGAGCCAGGGAACGAAAGAGTCCCTGATATGATGGCTTCGGCTGGGTAAATCCTTCCTACCCTTGTATTGCACAGTGGTCACCATGGATGCCAGCCTGTCCAGCTGAGGAGGGGTCTTTGGCAACATTTCTGCTCAGGGAGTCTGGACACTGGAAGAATCCAGACTACTGATCAATGTCTTGGTACTCCGATCGATCAGATTGTGCCTGGAACATTGGACGGATCGTCTTCAGGGATATCCAGTGCGCATTCAATCGGACAATGCCACGGCCGTGGCTTATGTCAATCACCAGGGGGGCACAAGACGTGTCCTGGTGAGTAGCCAGCATTCTAAGGTGGACAGACCGGTTCATTCCAGCCCTCTCTGCCGTACACATTCCCAGTATAGAAAATTGGCAGGCGTTGGACCAAGGGGAGTGGTCCCTTCGGAGGTTTTTCTTTAGCTGTGTCTCTGGTGGGGCATCCCTGAGGTGGCTCTGTTGGCATCCCGGCTCAACAGAAAGGTGCAGAAGTTTGTGGGTCGGTCACGGGCTCCTCTGGCGGATGCCACTGATGCGCTGGTGGCCCCATTGGGTTAGTATCGTTTGATTTACGCCTTCCCTCCTCTCAAGCTTTTGCCAAAACATCTACGCAGGGTCGAGGCAGAAGGGATTCTGGTCATTTTAGTGGCCCTGGACTGGCCTCGCCGGGCTTGGTACGCCCATCTTGTACGGCTGGTTGCCGACATTCCTGAGAAGCTTCCTCTTAGGAAGGATCTGCTGTCCCAAGGACCAATCTCCCATCCTGCTTTACAGTCGCTGGCTTTGACGGCTTGGCTATTGAACACCAAGTGCTGATGGATAGAGGTTTGTCTGGGTCGGTGATTCCAACGCTGTTAAAATCTAGGAAATCTACTTCTAGGAAGATCTACCATCATATGTGAAAGGCGTACATTGCATGGTGTGAGTCTCTTGGGGTTCATCTTCGCTCCAGTTGTTTGGTTGAGCTCCTGTTTACCTGGTTGGCTATAGTTAACCATTGGGATGTCCCAAAGCAGTGTTAAAAACATGAGGGCTGGGAACAGCGAAAAATAAATTGTTGTATGGACCTAGAATCCCATGTGCGTATGTATTTCTTTTACAGTTATGCTGGCCAATTTTGGAAACCTTTTTTTTTCATCAGCTTCCAATCAGAACAATTTAATGGAATGGAACTGTCCACAGTATTTTGACCCCCATAGTTTAGATTGTTTCCTATGTCTCCAGATGTTTAAGATCGGGGTAGAATTAAAAAAAAAAATAAAAAATAAACTCTTTTGACTGGCATTACGTTTTTTGTATTTATATAAATGTAATACTTTAGTCACTAAGATTTATAACTAATGGAAAGCTTGCAACTTTGCCATAAAATTGCCAAGTTTATCCCCAGAATTTTGAACAAATTGAGTTCTAGATTATCAAATAGTTTTTTTCTGACAATTACATTTTTTAAAACAAACCATTTTATGTCTGGCTTGCTACACTGGTTGCAGGAATCAGGTGTAGTTGCTACCAATAACTGTTCGGTGTGATTGTTACTAGTAAGGAGGCTCTTACAAAAATGCATGATTAGGATAAGGATACCAAGAGAAATGTTTTGCACATGGACCTTGGTATCTAGCCAGTTACAGTAAATATGTTGCCATTTCCTGCATTGCTAGCGAAAGACAAGCTGTACACAGATACATCTGCAAAAAGCGCTTATGATGAGGTCCGTGAAAAGATTTTTACGACATGCAGCACTGAAAACTTCTCAGGAAAAATGATGGTCATTAGCAGTTGCAGAACTGCATTGTCATTAGCTGCTATTGTAACATGGCCAATCAGGGCCGGCCTTAGGTGTTCAGGCGCCCTGTGCGAGCTAATCCTGTGGCGCCCCCCCACACAAAGTCCCCCTCACATCAGAGACCCCCTACACACACACAAAGCCCCCCCTTACATCAGAGACCCCCCCACACAAAGCCCACTTACATCAGAGCCCCCCCACACACAGAGCCCCCCTTACATCAGAGAGCCACCCACACAAAGCCCCCCTTACATCAGAGACCCCCCACATCAGAGACCCCCCCAGACAGAGCCCCCCTTACATCAGAGAGCCCCCCTTACATCACAGACCCCCCACACAAAGCCCCCCTTACATCAGTGTCCCCCTCCACACAGAGCCCCCCTTACATCAGAGCCCCCTTTACATCAGAGAGCCCCCCACACAAAGCCCCCCCCCACATCAGAGACCCCCCCACACAGAGCCCCCCTTACATCAGAGAGCCCCCCTTACATCAGACCCCCCACACAAAGCCCTCTTACATTAGAGCCCCCCCACATCAGCAGAGATGTATAGTAACGAAGTAGAACTACTTAAGTACTGTACTTAAGTACCGAAATGCGGTATCTGTACTTTCCTAGAGTAGAATTTTTTTCTCCTACTTCTACTTTTACTTCACTACATTTTTTCAATGATTTCGATACTTCTACTCAAGTATTTTTTTTTTTTGTGCTGCATAGTTACTCGTTACTTTTAAAAAAAATTACCACTGCCAGAACAGTAGATGGCAGGTTGCATAAAGCTCAAAAAAATGTGTATAATGTCATTTGTAAATCAGCGCATACGAAAATAAAGGCTGTGTATAATAAAAGCTGCTATACCAAATCTTTCCAATAAAAAGAAAATATGAAACAAACAAATAAATGGTGCTACAGCGCTTAAAGTGCATCAAGAAACTACTAACAAACACAGGTTAATCATTTGAATAAATCATTTGAAATAATAAAAACAATATGATGTTCATACTTTTGACTTCTTTCTTTAATAACTACATAACACAGTACTTGTACTTCTACTTTCAGTACTTGAGTAGAGTTTTTTTTTCAAAACTACTGGTACTTTTTACTTTTAGTACTTAAGTAGCAAATTTTTTGAAAAAACTACTTGCAATACTTAAGTAAAAAAAATGTTGAATACTTTAGTACTTCTACTTAAGTAACTTTTTCTGCGAGCACTTCCACTTCTACTCAAGTAATTTTTTGATCGAGCACTTGTACTTTTACTCAAGTAGAAATTTCGAGTACTTTATACAAGTCTGCACATCAGAGAGCCCCCTTACATCACAGACCCCCCACACAAAGCCCCCCTCACATCAGAGACACCCCTTACATTTTTTGAAGGAGAGAGACCTCACTTACCTCATGCTGTCTGCAGCTTTTTTTTTTCTTTAAACTTCCCGCCCACACATCCCCGGGGAGTGTGGGGGCGGGGCGGGAGGAGGAGGAGCTGACTATCTCTCCTCTGGTGTCCCTGCAGGGAGGATGGATCTGTCAGCGTAGATCGGAGGCTGAGCTGTGTGTTATACACAGCTCAGACTGCAGCAGTAGGAGACCGAGGCACAGCCGCACAGCGGGAGGTAAGCGACGGCCGAGGCCTGTGTTAACCCTGTCCAGGCCACGGTCGCTGCTTACCTTCCGCTGTGCGGCCTGATCTTCTGCGAGCTGTGATAGCCGCACGGCGCCCCTGTTGCCCATGGCGCCCTGTGGCCGCACAGCTCTCACACCCCAAAGGCCGGCCCTCTGGCCAATTCTCAGCTCTGTAGTAGCTTTATGATTCACTTGTGTTTCCATCATACTGAACTAAACTGTAGTCTAAAGTGAATCTATACTTGCCTTCACATACCTTCCTTGCCCCTCTATTTGAGCAGCAGGAGTAACAAAATTTGAATAGTTGAATACTCCCCTGTATGGCAGTGCCAATACATAAGAGAAGAAAGGCAAGAAAAAACTGCTGGTGGAACCACCATTAAAGTGAGCCTGTTGCTTGCCATGCTTTGGCAAAGCATAGGTTCACATTGAAGTTGCAGTATAATTTAGTATGATATAAACACTAGTAACTGATATAGCTACTGCCATATTACAATAGCAACTAAAGACAAACCAACTGCTCGTGACTGCCATGTTTTCCTTTTAAAAAGTACAGCTTGCTGTGAAAATCTTTTCAACTCACCTTATCATAAGTGCTGCTTGCAGATGCAAGAAGTGATTGCAATTCCAGTGATGATGTGCAAAGCTTAGTAAGCCATAGTAGCCAGTTGAAATTTAACTCTTTGATTTCATTGTGGCAAACCAGAAATCTTGTTGGTAAAGAGCATTGGTGCTCAACTTGACATGGGGAGGCTCAAGTGCGATCCCTGACATTGCAAAGGGGACCCACCTAATATTCCATATATAGACAGTCTCAGAGACAGCAAACACACAACAACTATGAGATAAAAGATGGTTAGTAATTGAGGACTTGATACATGAGTCTGTGGATGTCCTGCAGGAGATTGTCAGAGACTGGGGACATAATATAAGAGATGGTCAAAGACTGCTCACATCGTGCAGGAGATTTCAGCAACTACAGGCAAGAGATGGTCAGAAACTATAGGCTTAATAGAAGAGATGCTTAAAGTGTGTAGACATGCTGCAGAAGATGGTCAGGCACTGCAAACATACAGTATCTCACAAAGTGAGTACACCCCTCACATTTTTGGAAATATTTTATTATATCTTTTCATGTGACAACACTGAAGAAATTACACTTTGCTACAATGTAAAGTAGTGAGTGTATAGCTTGTATAACAGTGTAAATTTGCTGTCCCCTCAAAATAACTCAACATAAAGTCATTAATGTCTAAACCGCTGGCAACAAAAAGTGAGTACACCCCTAAGTAAAAATATCCCAATTGGGCCCAGAGTGTCAATATTTTCTGCGGCCACCTTTATTTTCCAGCACTGCCTTAGCCCTCTTGGGCATGGAGTTCACTAGAGCTTCACAGGTTGCCACTGGAGTCCTCTTCCACTCCTCCATGATGACATCACGGAGCTGGTGGATGTTGGATACCTTGCTCTCTTCCACCTTCCATTTGAGGATGCCCCGCAGATGCTCAGTAGGGTTTAGTTCTGGAGACATTCTTGGCCAGTCCATCACCTCTACCTTCAGCTTCTTTAGCAAGGCAGTGGTCATCTTGGAGGTGTGTTTGTGGTCATTATTATGTTGGAATACTGTCTTGCGGCCCAGTCTCAGAAGGGAAGGGATCATGCTGTGCTAGTATGTCCTAGTACATGTTGGCATTCATTGTTCCATCAATGAACTGTAGCTCCCCAGTGCCAGCAGCACTCATGCAGCCCCAGACCATGACACTCCCACCACCATGCTTGACTGTAGGCAAGACACACTTGTCTTTGTACTCCTCACTAGGTTGCCGACACACGCTTGACACCATCTGAACCAAATACGTTTATCTTGGTCTCATTAGACCACAGGACATGGTTTCAGTAATCCATGTCCTTAGTCTGCTAGTCTTCAGCAAACTGCTTGCGGGCTTTTTTGTACATCATCTTTTGAAGAGGCTTCCCTTTGGGGCAACAGCCATGCAGACCAATTTGATGAAGTGTGTTGTGTATGGTCTGAGCACTGACAGGCTGACCCCCCAATCCTTCAGCCTCTGCAGCAATGCTGGCAGCACTCATACATCTATTTCCCAAAGACAACCTCTGGATAGGACTCTGAACACGTGCATTCAACTTCTTTGGCCGACCATGCCAAGGCCTTTTCAGATGGAACCTGTCCTGGTAAACAGCTGTATGGTCTTGACCACTGTGCTGCAGCTCAGTTTCAGGGTCTTGGCGATCTTATTATAGAGCAACAATTCTTTTTTTCAGATCCTCAGAGAGTTCTTTGCCATGAGGTGCCATGTTGAACTTCCAGTGACCAGTATGAGAGAGTGAGAGTGATAACACCAAATTTACACACCTACTCCACATTCACACCTGAGACCTTGTAGCACTAACGAGTCACATGACGTTGGGGAGGGAAAATGGCTAATTGGATATTTTTCACTTAGGGGTGTACTGACATTTGTTTCCAGCGGCTTAGACAGTAATGGCTGTGTGTTATTTTGAGGGGACTGCAAATTTACACTGTTATACAAGCTGTGCACTAACTCTTTTACATTGTAGCAAAGCATAATTTCTTCAGTTCTTCAGTTGTCACGTGAAAAGATATAATAAAATATTGACAAAAATGTGAGGGGTGTACTCACTTTTCTTTATCCTACATCATGGGACACAGAGCCATATTCATTACTATGTCGGTTATAGGGCACCTTCAGGTGAATGGACACTGGCAACCAATCAGACATGAAGTCCCCCTATATACCCCTCCTACACAGGAAGTACCTCCGTTTTTTTCCCCCAGTGTCTTCAAAGTGATGGTCACTGTGGAGAAGATCTCAACTTTTTTTATGTTTTTTTTTTTCAAATAAGAAAAGCGATTATGCTACAAACCCCGATCAAAGATCTCTGAATCGAAGGGGTTAGCAATCAGATCGATCCAAAAAAGTCAAAGACTAAAAGGATCGTACCTGAACCTCAGGAAAGCAGATACGAGGTTTTGCCTGTAACGTTGTCCTTTTTAGGCACTGGACCCTGGGATCCGGCCCCTTAGTAAAACCAATCCCAAAGGCGCTCTGGCAGGGTGCTCTACAGGTCCAAGGGAGTGGCCCCTCAAAACAAGGGGACCTGGTCCTTGAAGGTGGGCAAGTGACAAAACTCACCGTGATGGGTGAAGATTGGATTCTTGTTATAAGACAGAATCCTGCGGCGGGCATGGTAAGTCCACTTTAAAAATATTTGTAAAAATATTTTTATGCACTGCTCCCTTTAAAGATAAGTTACCAAGTGTCATGTTGGTCTCTGCTGCCAGACAATAGGTGTATTAGCTATTTTAAAGCACACCTTGTTTGTTTAAACATTGTCTTTGCTCTCCCTGTGCAAAACAGTAGGTGTATCAGCTGTGTTAAAGAACACCTTGTTTGTTTAAACATATTGTTTCACCCTATGCTGATCACTTGAAAGGTATCAACTGTGTCGAAGCACGCTTGTTTGCTTACGCTGCTCTCACCCCATGTTGTTTGGCGTGTAGTTTTTGCCCTTGACCCGTAAGCGCCAACGCATTTGTCTCCTCAAAAGCTTCGGATCAAGTAACCCCTTCAGTGGCGTGTCTGTGGTGAAGGATCGTCTACGCACGCAAAGATATGCCATTTAAGCACAAGCGTACGCTTGGAGCAGGAGGGGAGCGTCATGACATAATTGGCGTGCACGTGGACACCACAGAGCACGCCGTGCATGCACAGTACTACCACAAACGGCGCGATTTTTAAGGAAGTGTTTTCAACGCACAAGCCTCTGTCAGAAGGCTAGAGGGACACAGAGCAGCAGCAGCTGGGTTGCGTGAGTCACTGTGGGTGCATGTTTACAGGCACAGACAGGTTCTGTATCTTTGGGATAATCAGTGCTGTGTGTGATAAGCTGTGTAGTTTGGCACAAGCCTTGAGCACACTAAAGTTGGTACCTCAAGTTTGTCTTGCCTCAGAGCAATGTCCTTCCGTAAGAGGAGTCGGGGGAGGGGGACACAGCTGGAAGGGGCACGCTGTCAGGACTTGAAGATCCTAGTGGTGCTTCCTCTGTGTTTTCCTCCCCTGATAGGCCAGAGGCGACTAGCCAATCTGAGCCATTACGATTGTCTGGCATAGTAGCTACAGCCGGTACTTCTGTCGCAACCTACGTCATTAAGGACACTTTGGCATTGGCATTAGCCGGCCTTAAGGGTAAGATTGCTGGCATGATCGCAGCATCGCAAAGAGGGAGGAAATTCCTCCCAAAAGGTTTTCACTATTGTATCCTAGTAGGAAAAATTCCAGAGAAAATAGAGTATACCTAATGTGGATGCTGCTATTTCTTCAGTTATCAAAAGTTTACTTTTGTCCTGTGGATAATGCCCAGGTTTTTAAAGAGCCAGCTAATAAGAAGTTGTCAGTCTTTAAAAGACTGTATTAAGTGAGTTTCCAGGATGGTTCCTTCTCAAGGAGAGTCTGTGGAAGATTTGAGAGCTACCTCTCACATTGTTCTGCAGTGGATGCTCTTAATGACTCCATACAGCAAATGTCACGGTTTGCTCTTTTGACAGTGCATATGCACAAAATCCTATGGCTAAAAAGCTGGTCTGTGGAATTGCCGTGTAAGAAGTTGCTGGCCGGCTTTCCCTTTCATGGTGAATGCCTATTTGGTGATGATCTTGATAGATCTATCTAAAAGATTTGGGGGGGAGGGGGGGTCGAGAGAGTATGTTGCTACCTGTTTGGAGGAAAAACAAGTGTCCTTCTTTTAAGATACCCAGCACTCAGACCCCCAGTGCTGCTATTCCCCCAGTTGAGACTGCCTCAGCTGTCTGGATCCCGAACCAAAGCTTAAGGGCAAGGGCAGAAGAAACCCTGGGCCCAGATATTTACCAAGTCTACCTCTAAGCCTACCTTGTGAAGTGGCGCCCCCCACTCAATCGGGTGGGGGGAAGGCTGCTACAGTTCTTCAAGGTCTGGGTAAAAATAATTCAGGACAACTGGGTTATTTCCATTATCTCGCAGGGATACAAACTGGAATTTCGGATGTTCCCGCATCCTCTGTTTGTAAAATCAAACATACCTGCAGATCCTCGAAAAAGAGGATCTCTCTTTCTGGCTCTGGACCATTTATGGTCCAAAAGAGTTATTACAGAGGTCCCAGAGAGATTCAAGGGTTTTAACTCAAACCTTTTTGTAGTCCCCAAGCTGAACGGAAATGTGAGATCTATTCTGGATCTCAAAGCTCTGAACCAGTTTCTGAACATTCGTACTTTCCGTATGGAGTCAATTCATTCATTCATTCATGAACTCCCTCCAGGGAGAGGAATTTCTAGCATCCATAGACATCAAGGATGCATACCTTCATGTGCCTATTTTTCAGGTCCATCAAAGGTTTTTACGCTTTGCAGTAGTAAACCATCATTTTCCATTTGTGGCCCTGCCCTTCGGCTTGGCCACGACTCCAAGAGTGTTCACAAAGATCCTAGCTCCAGTATTGGCCACTCTAAGGTGTCAAGGGATATCAGTAATAGGATAACTAGAAGATCTATTGCTTATAGATTACTTGCCTTGGGCTCTAAGTCAAAAATTTTTCCAGACAGTACAGTTCTTAGAACGTCTCGGTTGGATTCTGAACTTGGCAAAGTCAGCATTACAGCCGGTCCAGCGTCTGAAATATCTGGGTTTCCTTGTGGACACGATCCAGGCAAAGGTATTCTTGCCATCAAGAAAGGTCACGGACCTGAAGGATCTGGTTTGATCCGTAGGAAGGCAAAGGTATCCTTCTAAAGTTATTAGGGAAGATGAGATCTTCATTCTGAGCAGTTCCCCATGCTCAATTGTATGCCAGACCCTTACAGAACAAAATTCTGTCAGTGTGGGCAAGAAAGGTCCAGTCCCGAGACTGGTGCATGTCTAAATTGGGGGGGGGGGGTTAACCCGAAATTTGGAAAAAGGGAAATCCTTTCTTCCAGTAGTCTGGAAAATAGTGACTACCGATGCCAGTCTCTCTGATTGGGGAGCGTTTCTGGAGGAAACCACTGTCCAGGGAAAGTGGTCTTGGGCAGAGGAAAGTCTTCCCATCAATATCTTGAAAATATGAGCAGTTTGTCAGGCTTTAAAGTACTGGATGCCCAGACTTAGGGCTTACCCTGTCAGGGTACAATCCGACAATGCCACTGCTATGGCTTTTATCAACCATCAGGGAGGCATAAAAAGTCGGTCCGCCCAGAAGTAGGTGGATATTATCCCGTCCTGGGCAGAAAAATTAGTTCCATGCCTATTAGCAGTTTTTATTCCAGGAATAGAAAACTGGCAGGCAGACTTTCTGAGTCGTCTGCAGGTTTCCAGGGAAATGGTCCTTACACCCCCAGATCTTTGCATTGATCTGCCAATGCTGGGGGGTCCCAGATGTATACCTGTTGGGATTCAAGTTCAACAACAAGTTGAAAAGATTTGTGTCCAGGACCAGAGATCCACTCGCAGTCTGAGTGAATGCCTTGATGACTACTTGGGAGGAGTTTTCCCTGATCTATGCCTTGCCTCTGGTTCAGCTGCTGCCACATCAGTTATGCAGAATCCAGCTAGAGGGGAAACCAGCAATCCTGGTATCTCCAGCATGGCCGAGGAGGTTTTGATATGCACTACTTTCTCTAGGTCCGATATTCTACCCTGCTTTACAGTCTCTAAATTTGACGGTTTGGCTATTATAGCCTTGATTTGAAGGAGCCGAGTATATCTTGCCCTGCAGTTTCTACCCTGATAAATGCTAGAAAAAACAGTCTCTAGAAGCATTGGATTACAGAGTCTGTAAATTTTACATTACATGGTGCAATGCCAGGAAATTACATCCCTGCAAATATATCATCGGGAGGAGAATTCTAGCCTTCTTGAAAGTAGTGGTAAATATGAAACTCGCCTTAGGCACTATTAGGGGTCAAATTTCAGCATTGTTGGCTTTTTTCCTGAGACCGATCGCTTCGCATTCCTTGGTTCAAACCTTCGTCGAAGGGATTTTACGTATGCTTCCACCAGTGGCAGTTTTACAGAAACAGCCTTTTGAGCCCATGGGGCATTTTCCCCTGGCTCTTTTGACCAGAAAAATTGCCTTTTTGATTGGGATAACTTAAGCCAGAAGAGTATCAGAACTAGCAGCTCTTTCGTGTAAAGAGCCATTCTTTTTTTTTACATCAAGATAGGGTGACTCTACATCCGCACCCAGGTTTTTTGTCCAAAGTGGTGTCCGCCTTTCATTTTAATCAGGACATTATTCTGCTCCCTTTTTTCCAGATTCTCAAACAGAGGAGGAAAAGTTATGGCATTCTCTTGATGTAGTACGTGCACTTAAGTTTTACTTGAAAAGGTCAGCTCCGATTCATAAGACTGTTCTTTTGTTTATGCTGCCAGAATGGCCCAGGAAAAGGCAGGGAGCGTCTAAGTCTACAATTTCTCGTTGGATTCGCCAGGTTATTATCCAGGCATATGGTTTGAAAGGGAAGGTTCCACCTTTTCCGGTAAAGGCACACTCTATCAGAGGAGTAGATGACTTTTGGGCAGTTCGCCATCAAGCTTCTATGGCTCAGATTTGCAAAGCCACGACTTGGTCGTTGGTGCATACGTTCATTAGATTATATCAAGTGGATGTTGGGACCCAGGAGAAGTCTGCATTTGGCCACAGTGTTCTGCAGGCAGCTATGTAGATCTTGTGGTCTGATGGCGGTATTTATGGGGTCTCCCCTCAGATGCATTGCTATGGGGCGTCCCATATTGTAATGAATATGGCTCTGTGTCCTGTGATGTACGATAAAGAAATATGGATTTTTTCTACAGCTTACCTGTAAAATCCATTTCTTGCAGTGCATCACAGGACACAGAGGTTCCTCCCCTCTTGTATAGGGTATTTATTGCTGGCTTGAAAAACGGAGGTAGCTTCTGTGTAGGAGGGACTATATAGGGGGACTTCCTGTCTGGTTGCCAGTGTCCATTCACCTGAAGGTGGCCTATAACCCATAAAGTAATGAATATGGCTCTGTGTCCCGTGATGTACTCCAAGAAATAGATTTTACAGGTAAGCTGTAGAAGAAAATCCATGTTTCTTATGTTTTTCTAAGAACTCCGGGTTCAAGGCAAAGCCTAGAACTCGGTTCCATCATTAGTCCTGGACCTCCAAGCAAGTCCTTGCACAAGTGCTCTTCACAATGTCTAGTGGAAGGAAGAAAAAAAATCCATATTTGTAAGATACTGTACTATAAGAGGTTTTGCAGACTGGTGCATGATTAAGGAGACCTATTACATGAGACTGCTGGAGATCACGGATTTAAAAGGACAATAAGCAAACGCAGAATGTTTGCTGGGGCCCAGAGGTCCACACAAAAAAACTACCAGAGGGCTATATGTGGCACCAGGGATAAATAGTATTACACTTAGCACATAATGATTACATCTTGTACTGGGTTATTAGGTTTCTTTTCAGTCCAACTTTATTGTTTACAATTACTTTACCTTTTCACAAAAAAGAAAACAAACCGAAGCTTAAATGTGTGCAGTAGAATACAAACTATTTAAATGTGGTGGCAAGAAAGGTAATTGTAACTACATTCTGGATATTGTTTTCATGTGTTTTTCTGCCTAATCTAGCTTAAAGCAGAATTAAACCCACCCCCTATCGTTCTTAGCCAAGGAAGTTGCCATCTTGGCCTCTGTTTGATCTTCAACTGCCATTATGCTGTACATGTGATCATTTGACACCAACCATTTGATGATTTGACAGTTTGGTTCAGAGCACAACCAATGGGACAGTTACATTCCCATCACCTGATGGGAATGTAACTGGTTTTAGAAACTGGTAAATTGATGGGTTAATCTGTAATGTACTCTTTATTTGCACATCTTATTTTGACAGCTGTCTTAATTTGGATACTAATGTTATTGAAAGATATCAGTGTAACTTTACAAGATTACATTTTTATGTGCATCATTGTCTTTTATTTCCAGGAAAAAAAAGATTGGAGAACCAGTGAATTTTCAGAAGACAAACTACAGAAACCAAGGAGGTCATTAAGAAAAAAAGAAGAAACTTTACCACCACAGGACAACATAAATGTTTTTGAGAGAAAAAGCCATGTTTATAAAGATAAGCAGTTTGACAATACAATTGAGGAAGCTGAAGACAAGTACAAACAACCTTCCAGATCAGATAACACATTTAAGACTGTGAAAGCAACAATGTTTGAACATAATGTAGAATGGCATAGCCCCCCTGAAATGCTGAGTGCCAAAATTCCTACATCCAGCCTGGTTGCTAGAAGTGATATTTTGTCTGAAAATGCAGGAGGTAAAAAAGATACAGGAAGCTGGTCAAAGTGGCTGAGTGATGATAGTGTGCATTCAGTCACACAGCTCCACAAAGGCAATGATATTTCAGACATAAGGTTAAGCAATAGCAGAGTTGGAAAGGCTGAATCTACTGCGGGCCACAACATACTTCAAAACTTCAAAGTTGATGAAAAAACACGTATAGAGCCAAGGTTCGAAGTCATCCAGGCAGTTGGAGAAAGGGTTTTAAGTGAATCCATTCAAATGGCACCTGAAGACAAAGCTGTGTCTCTTCGATCTCAAAGATCTTTTCACAGGAAAGAAAGGGAATTGGAGAATTTTGAAGTGGATGAAAGTATCTCACGTCGTCCAGTAAGCAGCCTCCAGAGAAGTAAGAGTGAATACAGGAGGAGAGACATAGGTTCACAAGAAAGCTCAACTAATAAGAATGTGTCTAGAGACCTTGATTTTTCATTTGGTAGAAAAAATAGTTTAAGGGCAGCAAAAATTGACACCGTGAAAGCACCAGAAGATATGAACTATGAAACTGGTAGGAACAAAAGCACAGTAGACGCAACAGTCTCTGATGTTCAACCAAAGTCCTATAAACTGGACTACAAACCAAAAACAGAAAATGCTTCTAAACAATTTTCCATTGAACAGTCTCCATTTGGAAAATCTTTGAATGATTTTAATCGGCCTGCCCGTAGATTATCCAGCGACTTGGTAGAGAAAGGGTTTGAAACCGGAACAAGAACCGTTAAAGATGAGCCAGCGGAATCTAACTTGAATATTAGAGAGGATATGAAAAAATCATCACACGTCGAAGAGGATAAAAAGCAATCCTACCAACGAAATAGGTTTCTTTCTGACAAAGAGTCACCAGTAACCAAAAAAGGAAATAAAGATGAATCAAATTATTTGATTAGTGAAATGTTAAGCAATGAGGTTGAACAATTCAAAAATGACTTGACCACTCGTATCACAAAAGATTCTAACAGTTTCTCAAGAGGAAAGCAGTTCAAAGAAGAATATGTAGAAGACTCTAAATGGGAGAGAAAGTCAGCACCATTTCAGGACAAAAACCTAAGCAGCAGTGGCACAGGAAACATGACAGATCTATACAGTTTTGAGTATGAGGAGACAAAGAGAAAACAGAATATGTCTACAAAATCTCCAACTGAATCAAAAGCAACATATTTTGCAGTAACTGCGATGGACAACAAAAAAGAAAGACATGACAGTAATTTTGAAAGCCAGAACAGTGCTTCCAACAGCTGGACATTAGAAGAATATTTTAAGCGAGATGTGAAAATGAGTACCACTATTTCAGGGTCTGACACTGACAGCAATTCTAACAGGTCAGAAGCAATAAATACACAAGGAGACTTAGAAACCACAAGTGCCTTTAAAGAACTAAAAACACACAGAAACCAGAGAGTTATTGAGGATGATTTTGTTGGTAAGCCAGCAAAAAGTTTAGAAAAAAAGAGTGCTCTTGATATTGATGCTTTAATCAGGAGGCAAAAGCAAAAAACAAGCCTAGATAAAGCTTCTTCATCAAGAGATCCTAAACCTGAGCAGAAAATATTTGCATTAGACTTGGACACTACAGAAAGCTCCCCTCTGAAGCTTGACAGATCTTATAAATCTAAAGTCGTTGATATTGATTCCCTAATGGCAGACTATAATGCAAATCTTTCAAAAGAGAGCATATCTAGAGATGAAGATCATAATATATCCAAGTGGGAAAGGTCTAAATCTTTCAGGGAGAGCACTTCAAAAAGTTCTGGCAGCAAATGGAGAGATCCCTCTGTAAGGCTTGTTAACACTGATGAAAGCTACCAGTTTGAAACGGTTGCTTCATGGTATTCTTCTCAAACATCTACCTCAATGACAGAAAGCACTAAAAAAGATGCACACAAAGTTTCAAATACTGCAGATCATTTGAAATCTCTTAAAGATGAAAAATATGAGCAATATCAAGAAAAACAAAGACATCAAGGACCCCAAGCCCGTTCAGAAGAAAATCAGAGTATAGCAAGTTTAGATTTCCCACAAGAGTCATCAACAAGAAATTTTGAGTACAACAAATCTCAGTCAGCAAGGGCCTCAGAGTCACCTACTATAATTGCAGACTGGTCATCTTCACGTGCCCTAGCCAAAACAACAGTTGTGGAAATTAGTGTTGATGATAAAGAAGACTCTGCTGCTACGAAGCTTCACCATAGGGTTTCTGTGAAAACTGATAGGAAATCCATTTTAACTAAAGAAAGGCAATCACCTTCTGAAGGAAGACAGCCAGCAAAGGCTAGTGATTTAATTACTCTAATGCTAGAAAATAAAGAAAAACGAAGGGAACAGCATCGTGTGAGGCAGAGCATTCCAGTGGAACACCAATTTGAGCCAGGAACACAAAGAATAAAGAGCCAACAAGAATGGCAATATAGTGAGAGCAAGGTATGAATATTGGTTGGTATTTGTGGGCACTCGCCAAAATCCCATTAGGGTGAACAGGCAGCCAAATGGCTAAATATGCACATACCTAGTGTTCACATTTTTACCTGCCAAAATGTTTGTAATACTTTTCAAACTCTCTTGCTTTGTCATGGTGACTTTGCTAGCTCCCCTTGCACAGTCTAAAAAATGAGCCTCAGTGTGCTGTTGAAGTCCTCCATGTACTCGGCCACTGCTGTTTAATGCTATACATTGCCCCTCCAGTCCCCTGAAATATATTAGGATAGTTGGTAAGAGAGTAGATTTGTGCTTCTTACAGTAAAGACACTACCACTCTCTGTGATTTATGGTATGCAAAATATTATTGGAAGTTTATAAATGGTAAATATGTAGTATTACTGTACCAGATAGACACTTGTAATTAGGCTTGTAATTACAAAAATTATAAAATAAACCAAAATGGCACGGTTTTGTCACTTCTCGAGCACTGTCTCTGAGTTCTCATTTTATCTGTGTTTTAGGACTATTCTGAAAAAGAGAGCTCCGGACCACATGTAAAACTGCATCGGGAACCAGAAAGTGTCATGGACCTGCCACGAAGGAAAAGTTTTAATAGGAATCGAGAGTGGGACTTCAGATCAGAGGAGGTAGGCTGTTGATTTCATTATAGCTTCTAAATTATTATTTTAGATTTGTGACTAAACCAGTGGTTGTAAACCTATTAGCTAAAGGGGGCCTCAAATGCAGCAAATGACATCACCAAAGTACCACACATGATGTTCAGTATATGTAATGCTTGAGAGGACTGTCAGAAACTGCAGACCCAATAGAGAAAATGAGGGTCAGAGAGTGTGGGTGTGCTTTTTTTTTTTTTTGGCTGGAGAAATGCTGCAGAAGACATTATTATACAGGGAACATATTACACAAGTCTAGTAGAGACCAATGCTATTACTCTTATCAATGTTTCCACTACAGGTTGCTACGGTCCAAGGGACGCACATCATATACCAATGGCTGCAGGCTGGGCACCAGGGCACTAAACTAAGCTTTTTTAATTGGTTGTATTATGTATTGTATGTAAAGCATAATGACATTTCCTATACAACAAATGTGTTTTAAACATAGTCTGGGTTTTTTGTTTTTGGTAACGTTTTAACACATTTTATTTCTGTCTGTTAATTGTTCATATTTACTGACTCTCTCTTGAGACAAGTATAGGTAATGCTTCTGGGCTGGGAGCTGCCACTACTTGCCATCTTTTTAAAATGCTGGCTTTTTAAAATGCTGGCTGCCTGGCTGTGTCAACATAGTGACTTGGAAAGCACTGACTCCAAAGCAAAAACATGGTATCTAGGACATCAACACACTCAAAGAGAGTTACATTGGTTTCAGCCTATGTACCTTTCTGAGTACAGAGCCACTTTAAGTGTGTTTTTCTTTTTAGATTATTACCAGTCTGCCCTGACTAATTTATGAATTGGTACTTTAATAAAAACCCAAAGCATGCTGTTTTCTGCTATACTAATGCAAATTGGGAAACAGGCAAAGAAGCATCCATATAGAAACTTACATTTTTCTTTATGAATAATTGAACTTGGAGATGTTAAAAAGTACTTTTTCCATGCAATTAGTTCTTTTTGAAGAGTGCATTTTTACTTTCCCAAAGGTCTTTGTCATCTGTTGCGTTTCTTCCAAAATGGAAATCTTAGTAAAAATTACTGTTAGAAGCGTCAAGCTGAGTGGATCTCTCGGAAGCAAAAGGATAAGTGGCCACCTTTGTTGTGAAGCTGTTCTGGCTGACCGTTTACATTATAGCTCCTTACTTGCTGCAAGGCACAAGGGCCTGTTCACATTAGGAGATCATCACTTGAATTACAGTTATAAAACCAGGTCATAAATCAGCAGTCATCAAGCCTCAGGCAAGGTGAACTGCTGATCACATGTATTTTGTCTTTAGGCATTATCTAGCTAAAGATTTTAAAGTTCATAACCATTTGTAGATACTGGAGTTGTTTAACTCATTTGCTGCTAGTG